>NW_022280050.1:7176853-7199099 GCF_004355925.1 Anarrhichthys ocellatus | reverse complement strand
GAGAGAGAGAGAGAGAGAGAGAGAGAGAGAGAGAGAGAGAGAGAGAGCGAGAGAGAGAGAGAGAGAGATGAGAAAGGGTGTCTGTCTCTGCGTGTCCTCTAAAACCAGCTCTGACACACACATACAAGTCACATCCGTACAACACAGACTGTAGCCAATACATCCGTAGTCTGTGCTGTAGTGTTGTCCGTCCATCTGAAAACATTTGCTGCATTTTTCTCTCTCTTCTCAGTTGGATGTTGGGGAGTCACCATACACACACATCTGCAGCCGCCGATGAAGGGCCTCCAGCACTACCCCCCGATAAGCAGCTTTAGAGGGTCAGGTGAGAGCTTGTTTGGCTGACACACTCGAGATAATCTGGACCTCTGGAAGGATCCACAAAGCTCTGGGTAAATCCTGAGCAGTGGACAACACCAACTAGACAGGATTCTGCTCTGTAGATAGAGCAGAATCCTCTTCTAACATCTGTGAGGAGATCATCAACAGACATAAACAATGAGCAGACAGTGGGACAGATAGTTGAGGTGTAGTACATGTGTACTGTAGAGCATAACTCTAACTTACACCTTAGTTTCCCATCTTTTCCATTATTAATAAGGCTTTTTGCTTGCTGTTCGCCTGGGTGTGGGTGTAGTCTCAAATTCAAAACCCAAAACAGTAACAAAGCCAGAACAGACCACCAGAATAAACTCTATTAGGAGACAACGTGTGGGGACAGTAGCGATCATGGCATCCAGTCTCCAGTGTGAAGTCATAAAAGAGTCCGCTCCACTGAGAGCATCTGATGAGATGCCAGTGAGTTTGGTCAGGAATGAAGGGAAGTGATTGCAAAAATCATCTTCCAAGTCAGACACGGTTTGAGTTATTGTTGGTTAATATTTACTAGGCAAAGAAATGTTGCCAAGAAAGAAGAAAGACAAACATGTCCGCCAAAGAAAACCAGCTACACTGCATGTAAATAACTAAATAAAAACTCACCCGTTCCTTCCTTCCCCGTACTGTAACCATCAAGACAACTACACAGAACGTAACCCATACGTGTTGTAGAATAACCCTGCCTGTTAGTTGGATTTAATCTGGAGAAAACATGAATGGCCAAGGCCCCATCTAACACTCTCCAAGATCTCATGAGTACTTGTGGAGCGCTGGCTTCAGCTGAAAACCTAAATAAGTCCCTCAGGTAGTAACACAGCTGCTGAAGCTCTCGCTCACCCTGTGTGGCACCGAAGTTTCTGATCTCTCAGCGCAGCATAAAAAAGGACATTAAACCCTCAAAGTTCCCCTGGCTGAGAGTAAAAACCCTCCCTTCATCTTCCTCCCAGACAAAGAAGAGAGCAAGAGAGGGAATGCTCAAAAGAAGAAAGATCACTAAACAAAGGAGAGCGACTCAAGAAAGAAAGAATAGGAAAAACTATTCTCACCATTACTACTCTACAGAGAGAACACAAATCTCTTTAAAAGATGAGAGAATGTGTAACAACTCTGTCACTTAGACTTGCTATGCATGGATCCACCTCACTAATTCTTCAGATCAATGCAGTCCCGTTACAACAAAGGTTACGCATGAAGTAATAGTACAACACTACTACAAAGACATCTTTACTTTCTACACTCACCAGTCATGGTTTACACAACGGATGCTTTGCTTTCCAAGCCGGCCACTATTATGTTGTGCAATCATTTAAAATATATTGATATAGAACTATCATTATGAGTCCTGTGAAAAACAAATGTGTTCTCTCAGTTAAATCTTGTAAAGAAACATGCAAATATGTTGTCAACATTCTGTGTGATTTGTTACTCAGGCTAAGTAGTATTTGGTGGTTTTCAGTGTTTTCTTTGAATGAATCATCATTTCCAAACTTCATCTGAAACCAGCTGCCTTCACTGGATGTTAATAGGACTGGGTGACAATGTTACGGGTATACAATATATATAACATATAATAATATATAACTTGACAAAGAATATTTAGGCACAGTGTGGGATGTACTGTACGGTTAAAGTATTTTTCGCTTTTGCAAGTGGCTTCCAAGTCTTGAGATTCATGTGCCCTCGTTTTGAAAGGAGGACATGATGGAATCGTGCCGTAATAAAGTTCACTTCTTTCTCCAAATGCAGACAAATCTGCGTACATCTTAGATCCATCCGTCACCGGCACTCAAGGAGCAGTTATGTTTCTTGAAACCCATTCTCTTCAACCGTCTATTTAACCTTTTAATGTTAAAGAGTATTTTCATTACTCAAAAGCGAGCATGCCATGGGAAAGATTACGTTCAATCATAAATCTATTTATCTGCCCGTTTATAGCACTTTCAGCTCCGTATTGTTCCTCGGTCGTGGCAGAGACGGGTTATAAAGGGGAGCCCAAAAGTCGTCCACGCCAACCATGATGTTAGTGAGAATTATGTTAATAAATCAGATCATATCTCCCCAGTTAGTCTTGAAATAGAATCCAGAGTCCTCTTTGTCTGAGACCGAGACATGACAGAGTAAAAACTACAGCATATGTATGACCACATACTATAAATAAATGAATGAATCCAAAAAGGAAAATGTGAAAATGTAACATCATATTTAAACACAGCGCTACATTATTACCATATCCTGTTAGAATATCTCATTGAGCCTAAAAAAAAGCATCCAAAACCACTGCATGCCAATGAAGATGAAGATGTTTTAGGTGTTAAACGGGTTGCAGTGACACTGCCTACCTTTTCTCAAAAGTGCTCCAAACACTTCACACAGCAGGCGTTTAGTGAGGAGACAGGATCACAGTTAGGGAGTGTTGGGGAAACACACACACACATACCTACAGAAGCACATATTTTTTGCAAGACTAGCTCTTACAGCATAATAATGCAGTCTGGATCGAGGGGAAGAATATGATCTCCTGAAACCACAACGTGTAATTGATGAACAGGAAGCACATCAGCAAACCCACCAATCAATGAGCTCACAGGGAGGGTCTTAAAACCTCCTGAAACCAATCACATTGTGACTGTATGCGAGCGGCGATTACTCACCTTGCTATAGAGTCCCATATGCCTTTGCTTTCACTGTTTTCACTTAAAAGATCCTCGTTCATCTTCTCCGCCTTTTTCTGCACCTACGATGAGGAAGTAGACACAAAACAGTCAGTGATGTCATTATAAACTGTGTAAATTTAAACCAAACACCCTCAATTCGTGACCTGCTGAAGAGGAATACAATATAAAAAACTAACTCACTCTGACTTTGATGATTTTACTGTGGAAACTGTTCAGAACAACAAGGACGTCACCGGCATCTGCAGGGGAATCCGTTCCATCGTGCCTGAAAAAGTGGATCAAGAGTGTGAAAGTGATTACCTAGACTCAGAGAGAGGTACTGATTAGTCTTTATCTTAAATCCAGATATAAGACTAAGCCACGTCGTATCTTTAGACCAAGAAACCAGTCATAGATTTAATGAAGCCATTTCATTGGCTATGGAGCATCTAAAACCGACTGATGCTGATATTTGCAGGCGACTTTTTAGATATTTCAGTGTGACACAGCCGACCACCTCCCTTTAGGCCAATCACTGCAGTACGCACATTACTGCAAATACCTATATCACCACTTATTTAAACGCCTGTACATTATTATATAAGCACTCACAGAACTACTCAACCAATCAGTGTCAGGTTTCCGTTTTAATAGTGTACTTGAGTGAAACACAATATTTGTGTGAGTGACTTGAGTTTGGTTCGCATGCTTTAGCTATGACAGCAGCGCAGGAAGAATACGCAGCATCGGCTCCTTCAGCAGCTAATGGATGGGCCGCTGACAGATCCTGGGTCAGCTGCCATCGATCACAGTGATTATCATCATTAACTATCACCGTACCATTATTTGATCTACTTCCCCAGCCATGCTGTATATATACTGGTAGATCTAATGAGAAACTGTGTACAGTATTGATGGCACAACACTGGCCTTTCACTGGAATTGTTGTAGGACTGATCCGCTCAGTGGAGAATGTCTTTCGGGAGGCAGGATCTGCGGGGGTCTCGTGGTGAAAACCCCAAGAGACGAACATCATGGAAGAGATGAGCAATAGGCTGTGATGCACAGCGAGCCATTACGACCCCAGTGCTTACTAAAGGCAAAAAAACCTGACCTTATCACTGTGATAAATGCTCCCTCCTCATTGGGCCCAAAGTGCCGCTTGTGTTTTTTGCCCCCCCCCCCCCCCCCCCCCCCCCCCCCCCCCCTCTCTCTCTGCTGTCCCTGGTGCAACGTAGCCTTTAGGGCTCGTGTTAGAAAAGCACCAGAGATCAATCTGTATCCCTGCTCTGAGAAGAAGAGAGCTGGCCGTCTCATTCATCGCTGTCAGGGCGAAGACGGCGCCGGCTGGAAGAGGAGAAAAAACGCCGGCTCTGGGAGTGGAGAGCACGGGCACTCCCACTAGACTCTGATCGGCCACCTAACCGGAGTAGAGTGCCGCTAACCACAAGAATAATGACACTGCCAAGGTGAAAAATGACATCACCTCTTAGCTTCACCTGGAGGATTGGGGAATAAATCTTACTTGTCCGATATGATTCCAGAGGAACCGAGGCGCTGCATGTGTCCTAAATCGTATGCGAGTATAGCCAGAGAGGACAATATCTGTGATTGTAGGGACAACTAATACGATGCACTACAGCTGACCGTGCACACTCACATAGATGGTTGGGATTGGAGCCATTAGTCCAACTTGTTCGAAAAGGATTGTTATGTTAAGTAGACATAATTTGATGAGCTTGCTGTTCCTTTGTGAAATAACAATTTGATTTGTTTTAGATCAAAGTAGGAAGCACCACAGTACATTTTAATTGAAGTATAAGTGCAGAATTAAAAGAATACAAGGCAAGAAAAAAAAAAAAAATTTGTATTTTGTTTGAAAACGCATCAAAGCAACAAAAAGCACAACACCGTTTCTCTTTGTCCAGGGAAATTAGACAACGCCAACGCACTCTGTCTGGTATACGGAGCCTCTGACTCCTACGCCGTCCAAACTCAAATACATTCTGCTGCTGATATGTTGCTGTCTGGGTTGGATGGCATTGCAGGTGACCAGCTGAATCATCCCGCCACTCAGTCTTCTCTTTGAGAGCACCCCTCTCTCCTCCTACTTGTCTCTCTCTCTCTCTCCCCGCTCTGTAGCGAGCAGAACTCCCTGTACTCATCAAAACCTTGAACTGCTACGGTGTCAGCAGCTCTCCATGTTACCATAGTGATGGGTTTCACAGCTACCGGTGTGAAACGGAGAGGTAGCAGAAAACAACCTTCATCCTGAGCTACTAATTGGCATCATTACCTCAAAAGATATTAAGGAGTGAGTTGGGAAATGACAACAATGGCATTAAAAATGGTCTGTAGAACTCACGTGAGAACCTGATAGATCTCCTCCGATCTGCCTTTACGTAATTTTAGGATCCAGGCACCGGGATTGGCTTTCAGCTGGAAATATCCCTGTTGTGGTTGAAACAGAAGGAGTCCGAGTGTTTACCGTCAGCCTTAAATTCACACAACCCTGGCACCAGTCCAAAAGAAACACTAGCAGCTCTAGTATTAATGAAGCTGCTGACCAGGTTAGCCATGACGATGGTGTCGTACATGAGCGGGTCCCGACTCATGCCCAGGGTGAACTGCAGTCCCCGGGGAGGCTGGCCCGTTGACAGGTCAAAGCAGTGGCCCTCCAGCAGAAGGTGCTCCAGCTCATACTCTGCCTCCACAACCCCACTCACCTGGAGGGAAACCACACATTACAGGAGGACACAAAACACAGGGGAGGGATCGGTGGAATGCGCCACAGCCCTAATTAAGAGGGGGGAATGATTAAGACCGCTAGTAGCAGGGGAGTAAGAAGCGAGATACCTCCTGCAGGTGGATGTTATCCAAGTCGTGGGGGCTGCGGTCAGCCTGCACCATCCAGCTCTCTGGTGTGATCATAATGAGGGTGAGAAGAGGAGATTCTGGGAGCTCCATGAACCGGGCGACTGGTCCCGGAGACACTGTGTCGTTGGCCAAGAAATTCACATCGGACTCCAAGACGAAGCGGTAAAAGCTGGGAAGACAGACAAACGGGAATGATCACAATGTGTGTGCTTGCACTACAAATGAAGACAATAGAAAAGATAATTTGTAAGCCCTGAGGTGGTGGATATCCTGCAGGACTTTTTGCCACTGGAGTCAACAATTCCATCCAACAAACGCAGTCCTCTTCAGCAAGCACTGAAATGATGACATGTTGTGCAATAGTCTCCTTTCTAGGACAGGAGAGACGGGCTCTGTTGTGACAGCTGGGTATATACAATCTCCTCAAAGTAAAGAATCTAATACTATTACTGCCAGTGCTCCTTCCTGCTTGGCTAATAATAGAAATATGTGTGCTGGTCTGTGCACCAGAATGTCCCCTCTCTTTGTTTCTACTCAGAGTTGTCACAGACCTAATTGCTTTTCTTAAGGGTGCCTGTTGACACCGAGGAGTCATAATAGGACGTACAAATTAAATGAAATTGAGAATCAAAAAGACAACGAGTGTAATACACAGATATGCCCACAGACTGTAGGTGTAACTGGCAAATAGCCATAAACCAACCTCCACAAGGAGGGATTGTAATTATCTGTAAAGTCATATCTCATATTCATGGACAACTTTATTGCCTTTGTACAAGCCCAGTAAAGAAAAAAAACGAAGGTTGAATATCCTGTAAACAGTTGAATTGGCTGGCAAAATATGTACTCAAATAGGGATTTTTAAGACCACCTGTTTCTAAAGCATTGAAAAGCGAATTTGCCTTCTTTGTATAATCCCTAGACATGTAAAGAGCTCCACTTTTCAGAACTGGAGGTTGCCGTCTGCCTCAAAGTAGAGGGTAAACTTCCTGGAAATGTTCTGTCGTACCAACACTACAATTGGCTCAACCCATTATGGAACAAATAAAAAAAGAAAACATCCCAAATTACATAATGATAATGAATTCACTCAGTGGTGTGAATGTTAATGGGCAATTTAAACCTTTCATTTGTTGTTTTTATTAATCTTTTTTCCCTCTGTCTTGAACTGCAACAATGCAAGCTGTAAGCAATTTGCCTAGAGATGTAAGGGGAGGCCCAAAGCAATAAGGTAGTGTTATTAAGCAGATCGCATCTGTGCAGTTATAATCTTACAAAGGGAAAGAGCACGGCAGAGATGCTAAGTCTGCAGTGGTCAGAGGATACACAAACAAAGCAAAAGAGGAAAATGTAATTACTGCTGGAGCAGGAGCTTACCTCTTGAGGGGCATCTCGGACAACTTGGCCCTGCAATTCATAAACACCTGCAGTCTCACATTGACCACTTGACTGAGCACCTGCAGGAGTCGCAGAGGAAGAGACCCAGTTATAGAAAACAGGAGCAGAGTAGAGGCCAGCAGATACAAGACACATGAGAACTAAAGGACTGAAGGCAGCTGATAGTTTCACTGTCTCTTACTCTTATCTTATTGGTTGTTAAGAGGTTCTCAAGTGACGAAGCACATTCATCTGTAAAGCGTTCGATTTGTTTTAAAGGTGCTACAAAAGTAAAACTCGATTGATTGATTGATATATCCTTACATGACATCGTTCATGATGTAAAAGTGGCCAAAACATAATAAGCCAGTGGTAATGACCACATTGCCTTCCTTAAAATCACCTGTCATTTCTTCCGCATACTACAGTACACTACTGGAAAAGTGTACACTGAAAACAACAGCTACTGAAGGCAGCCGTCTGACTGGCGGTCTGCAAAGGCATGGTGAGTCATAACTTCATATTCAAGTCGAATTCTTCACCACAGCAAGCCTCCTGCAAGATGCAGCAGGGGGCTAATGAAATCCAGTCAAAGTTAGCCCACGAAGGAAACCGTTTCTAAATAACCGGAAATAAATAAGCATACTTGTTTAAGCTCACAGAGAATGGCACCAATCAATTTTGCTCACTCAATAAATGCTTTTAAGATTTTGGAAGCTAAACTACATGCATTAAAGATAATATAACCATGAAAATGTGACCGTAGCATCACGTGAGCATCATGTGACAACTATCCGAACGTTTTGTGTTTCTGTACTCGTGTGTACAAGTGTCCGTGTTGTATTAGTACTCGATGGAGACGCTTACGATCAGTAGAGGGGACATCTTCTGAGCCTCCCTGGTGAGCGGGTCAACGACGGCCACGACGTCATAGAAAACCTCGTTTTCACGCGGGGAGAGACGGAGCACGCTGAGGAGAACGGCACACCGAAGCACATTCAGCAACACAAGGTTACACAACCCTTATTCAGCAGAGCTGCAAATCAAAAGATTTGCCTTTCTGCACTGCTCGACATGAGGGTGGAGCACATTTTCAGATCTATTATAACAAAAGGGAAAGTAAACAGTTCTCTTTGAAACGCCAGAGCCAATAGGAGAGTAAACAGAGTAAAGACCCACCTGTGGCTGTCTTTGGCAAAGTGGACATCCCTCCTGACCTCTCCTTTGGGGGCTGCAGTGAGGAGGGCATCAACTTTCATGACTAAGTCACTGGCGCTAAGGGAAAAAGAGGCGTGGCCGGGTCAGTCCATCATTTAATAATGCTGCGTATTGGGAAAGATGTCAAACAGAGGAGCTAAGGCTACTGGAGCTAGAAACTGAGATGCATTACAGAACACTTGATGTGGCTGATGATTGAAAGTTGCAGATTTTTGTTGCTGGAACCTTTTAAACAAGACGGAAAGTGTAAACACGTTATAACAACTGTTATTATTTAAAAAGGGATGGCTAATAAGGTTTATCACAAACATTTAAAGAAAGAGGCAGATTCTCTCACATATCAAGAGAGAAATACACAAACATACTGCTTTGCTTTCATCCCCATCAGTTTAACTTTGGCTTTGACGTTCTCTGCAGAACCGCTCAGTGTAATCTTCTCCAGCAGCTGGAAATCCTCCACAGTGAATTCTTCCTGCTCCTCGAATGGACCGAGGATCTAAAATAAAGACAATAAATGCAGTCACAACACGACTGTTCCAATTCTAATCTCAGCATGTATTACATGGTTTACTACTTGTGTTAAATGCTCTGCGATTGTAACACAGTGTTTTATTCACTTTCAGTCATGGTTTTCTTTGACGGGGGCCTGTGTGTGTTTTCCCCCCTTTCTATTTTGGGAGTCTTGCCACTGCAGCAGAGGGATGTGAAATTATATTAATTGTTACTGCCATCTCAGAGGCTGGCCTCTTTCGTCCGTGGCTGTCAGCATCACTGCTGCTGAGACTTCAGCTCTGTACACACAGACAGACACTCGACCAGTGCAGTTTGTGCCACCTGTGACCTTTAAGAAACATTCATGCTGATTTGAAGGTACAAAGGGAACTCTCTGAAAACACAAGAAGGGAAAATCCTCCAAAGTGCAGCAGCTTAGAGGAGCCTAATCCACCGTACCAAAGAAAAGCAGCAACATTTAACCAAAGCGTTACCTTTCCGACGACATATCGTGGTCAGTTCTAACTTTTTATGCAGATACCTACGGATCAATAGTCTTACCCTGCCGTTGCTGATCACCGCCTGCTGTCCAGGACTCAGTTTCAGGACATCTCGACAAAACAGCTGCTGACTACGAATGAAATCCACTTCCAGGGTGTTGAACTTTTTCTCAAAGGCATCTCTGTCCATGCCCTGGAACAGAATAGCACACGTTTGTTTAGGATGTTGGATAAATTGATTGCATTGTTGGCTCATATTTTTGAATTTGTGCTGCACAGCGAGATCCAATAGACCCTCTCCCTTTACAGCCTGTCCACAAACAAAAACCTGAGTGATTCATTGCTGTAAGGAATGATGTATGCGAGGCAAACAAATTATCCACAGCATCATTGACGCCTCGCATCAGCACAATCACTGCAGTTCTCAAACATGAAATATTTCAGCCAGAGGACCACGCATGTCGGAAATGCACGTGTGGAAATGAGATTAATCAATTTGTAATTAATACACCAAACTCTTAATTAAGCCTCCAGTATTTTTGTCTATAACAAATTAGGTGTGGGAGTGTGGAGAGTTTGTGGAGTCAGGTTATTAGTTTCTCCAACATCTCTCCTCAGGAGAACAGGTGAAATAGCAATAATGTCAGCACAATCCAGTCAGCAAGTCTGTCTGGCAGCCAATAATAAACTCATATCCCTCGACTCTGGGTCTCAACTCACACAGCCCCCTCTTACCCATCTTCCCGTTGCTATTTCCAGTCCGCTCTCTCACCATTGTTTAATTGAAGGGCAGTTTGTTACGGTTCGTCAGTCCCAAATGGAACCAGTGCTGTATGACTTATTCCTGACGGAAGAGACGGGAGCCCTACCCGTCAGCTAATTTGTTGATTAGCACCTGAGAATTTGTTTTCTTTGTGTGTAATGCTGAGTGGGCAGATACGGCACACACTACAGGATGGAGAACACTAGTTGGCCGTAGATTGCTTACAGAAGCAGAGTGATGGTCGGGCTTGGCTGAACACATGTGGCTTTTACACAACCATGAACGGTGAAAGAGCTCGACTATATATCAGGTCCTGGAGACCAGGTATCCACCGGCTCTTTTAAGTTAAAGATTCAGCGTGTGGAGCCCGCCTGCTGCTGGCCTCTGTGACGGATCAAGTGGAACAGACAAGTGAGTAGGCCGCTTGCCTTGGCATCCACAGGCTGTGGAGCATCATGCGTGCTCGATATCTATTCTGTTTGTTGATGTTCAGGAGGGGGAACGAGAAGATGGGCTCATCAATCACCGTTTTTTCCCCGACTCTGCACTTGAATCACGAAAGCGGGGACAGACAGATCTGAGTGGTTATATCCAAGATTTTTTTTTTCTTTTTTGCCATTATGTTCATCAAATCTGCCTAAAAAGTTAGCAATTATATCAGTGTTGAATAACATTCAGCACACTTTTCCGTGACACAATCAAAGGAAACGACTTAAAAACAAATCAAACCCCAAACAATGCATTTCTTACTTTCAACACAATGACACTCATTCTGTAGCCCTGCATATATTTTAGGGTTGGATGATATGACGCTGTACACCATAAGACAAAATAAATTGGTACTAGCTGTAAGCTTTTGACATACTGTTTTTATTTAGGTAGCTATCCCTTTAATATCTCTGGTTGTATTAGTCCGTGGCAGGCAGTGTTGCAAATCAGTGAGGAGGACTGTTTTATGGTAGTATTGGATTTATAGGATTTTGCAGCAGTGTGATGAAGCACCTCAGGTACTGTACTGTACCGGTTCAGCCGAAAACAGATATTTCAGTCTGTTTGTTTTATGTTTAAATCATTTAACAATTGATCACAGAAGATTAACTATTCCACAATATATATATATATATTAATATTGAAACGTAAAATCACACATCCCATGACAGAAGACCTTATCCACATTGCCCACTCCTAATGTCTTTAAATAACTACTTGTTAATTAGAGTTTTTGTGTCACACAAACTATGCTTTTGAGTTGCTCATATGTTCATACTTTGCTGGCCGTGGGTGTTCTAACACGTTCCTGTCAGAATGTCAGAATAAACAAGATATGGGATTTATTCACCACCTCAGCTCAGAGGCATTCATGTGTTTAACACAGCAGATAATAAACTAATTGTCTGATCAGCTTCGACCGCTAGCATCAAAGAACATCTCTGCTGGAAGGAGTCAACACACGCATGAGACAAATTGTGGTGGCAGGTAGGAGGTATCTCATATCCGACTTATTATGATGAACATGAAACCGTTCCTTTCTATTATTTCAGGAGGTGGATCACACATGCTGTAAAAAAAAAAAAAAAGCCATTACCATCTTGGTTTACGCTACTTTCTTGTTAGTTCGCATTGGTTCAAATAACATAACACCACAGCATGCTCATGGCTCAGAGCATGAATAACTTATAGAAAGGCTAAGTAAGTCTCGCTGCAGTGTAATTGGTATTGTGTGACATGTGATGGCCGTGCTTCAAGGATTTTTGGGGTTTGACTTTTGTTGCTTACCAAATATCTCATTATTGATATAAAAGTATATCAATATGACACCATTGTGATACTACAGTAGAGATGACTATTGGTGCTTTGAGAACATATTCAAACACAAGGTTATTGTAAGAAATGAAACAATAAGTAACACTAATATTGATATGATGGACAATCGGAAACAAAAAATATACTTTTTTTAAATACTTACTTTGTCTTTATCTGACCAGACATTTAATGGCAGGTTTCAGTTAATACTATGTGCAACTAGCACATTGATCAGTATCAAAGAAGAATTAAGGTTGTGTAACCGTTATGTAGCCTTAAAGACAGGCAAACATGTACTGTATGTCACAATACAATAATGACTAGACCTCCTCTAGTCTCATATCACAATATAATCAGCAAATCAATATACTGCAAAGCTGTACCTTAAACACAGGACACTCACTACGTTGATTTAATGTCAAAAGAATACAAAATCTAAACGGCTTCCATTTGCTTGAAACATTAAAAAAACTGCACTCCTTAATCGCTCCTTTACCTGCATCAGTAAGTCCTTCATCTTGGTCCCCTTTTGGAGGAGCTGGATACTCTCCTCTCGCAGGAGTTTTTGCACAAACTCGGCTGCAGCCTTATTCTTCTGGGTGAGGAGCGAGGCCCAGATAGCCCTGTACAGCACAGTGTTATCTTCGCTTGGCTTTCCGCTGGGGTTATCTATCACCCCCACACGCACTCCGGGGCTGGCCTTCTGCTTCCACACACACACACACACACACACACACACACAGCAATGATATAATTCACACTAATATCACACAATCCCATATTTCCACAGACTGCAGGTGTCACTCACAGAGAGCACTGGGAGAGGAGAGTGTTGATTGCTTAAAAGTAACAGGAAAGGTTTTTCATGTTCTGCTTATTCTACCAGCAATGAATCTTTTTTTATGACATTAAAAAAAATGCCTGCCTGCTGTATCACACTTAATTCATCTGTAGTGTATTAACAGTGAATATATCATTTTAGAGGCATAAATGCAGAGAATTCATTTTCATATTAAATTTGCTTATTTTTAGGTCATACGGGCCTGTCCTAATCCGAAAAAACAGTATCTCAATGTACTTCATCTATTCTGCCCTGATGTGATATATAGATGTACAGCTTTGTAGCTGCAGTTACACCAGCTGCGAGATTTGCGTCAAAGACAGGCAAACATGAACAATGTCATTGATCGAGTGAACATTCATTCCCCATAAGAAAGTAGGACAGAGTAGATGATACTCACCACACGTTTCAGAGCACCGAGCAACAGCTTTCTTCCCGAGACCGTCTCAAAATCTCCGGCTATCCACACGGTCACGGCACTCATCCCATCCTCATCTAAGGTATAAGAGCAACGACTCTGTTGTACTCTACACACATGTCACATGTTCATTGCAATTTCGAGCATTAAAATACATTATGGTTTCCTGACATTTGTACAATAAACTGTTAAAGTACCGGTGGAGGGCGAATGTATTTTTGAGTAGTTTTCTATCTCAAAAAATCTCAACCTAAATTATTTACATGGCACTTAGTAAGAGCTGCTAATCCTTTAAAGGGCGATGATAACCGGATGAAAGTGAGACGTAAGGTTAGGTACGGCGATACATGTTTAGTTTGTGTGTAAGAAGTGAGAGAGACTGAGACATCTGGCACAGAGCTCAGTGTATTAGTCGAGAATCGGGCCACCTGTCATCGTTACATCCCCCCCCCTCCAGTGAGTTAGTGAGTCAGTCAGTCAACTAGTCCAGCCTCCTCAGCCTCAGTGAGACAGCTACACTCCAGGCGTGAGCAGCCAAATGCAGCTCTGACGACCAGTTAGACTGTCAGCAGATCCAGCAATTATCTTGCCGGAGGAGCAGCCTGTCTGCTTTAACAAAGGTCAATTTCACACTTTCATAGATCAGTAGAGCAGTGTAGGATTGATTCTGTGCAGATACTGCTCATCTCACAGATTTTCAACAAGTAAATGCAGAACGGTTGTTTCAGTTGTACGTGACAAAATGCAGATGCTCGAATAAGTGATTCAGATTGTTGCGAGTCATTTTGTTACTGAAAATGAAATGGTGGAATTGTGTTGTTTAGGAAACCAAAGGCATATTTTAATACTACGTGATATCTTACCAGTATTTGTAAAGTACTTCATTCTCTTCGCCATCACAGCTGTTTTGTCTCTGGAGTCAAAGAATGAAAACATAGTCGTGTCCTCCCAATCATCTACAACTGCAAAGCAAGGAAGATGAAATAAATATGAGGAATATAGACAGTGAATCAATAATGTTGAAGTTTAAGATGAGCAGCACAGGTCACCTGGTTTGGCAGTGAAGTCGAGGTACTTCCGGTCAGTGCTTAGAATGAGAGGGTTCATCCTGGGAACCACATTCGCCTGCTCCATGAGATAGTCCACCACATTTGAGCCCTCAGTCAACTGACCCTGTAGGCAAAGGATCAAACAGATGAGGGTTAGACCATAAGGGAACTCTGGATTGAAACATATACTCTGCTATTGCAATAAACCTAATATCAAGCTTATAACAACCTCAGGCTAGTATGTGAGATAGTCCTTGTATGAATACTAAAAAGCATGGATGAACTGCAGTTGGTATAATTATCTACGGTTTCTGTGTATATGTATATATTAATCTAAAGGTTCTACTCCTGGCATGAATAGAGGGGTAGATTTGTGAGGTTGAATATGAGGTATGAGTGTCTTATGTCGTACCATAAAGACAGCTCTCTGGAAGGTGGTGGTGGTGTCCATTATGCGCTGCAGGATGATGGTTTCCAGCTCGTCTGGGTCCATCTCATCAGGGCTCAGAGGGACTCCATTAAATAAAGCCAGTGGTAAGGCACCAAGGCCGCTGTTTTTGTAGAACAGGGCACCGTCCTGGAACACACAAAATCAAAAGAAAATGTATCTTTTCAAGTAGTTATTGTAACTTCCGATAAACAGAAAGAAACAAGAGACAGCTACTTTATTTTCTTACCTTTCTTTTGTCGTCATACTCGGATTCTATGCCAAGAATCCTTTCAGCATTGGCTTTAGGGAATTTTCTCTTCAGGTAAGCAGATATGGCATCAACAGACAGCGTCTCCCCTGCATCTACTTTGTTGTACATCTGCAAGAGAGTGGTCAGATCACATTTGATCACTGTCTTCAGATCTCGGCGACTGTCAATAATTCCCAAGTCTGTTTGAAAAGGCTGATACCAGAGGCAAACTCCCACCGACTCATGTAGTTCAATAATGTCTCAAACCATGGGAACACGAGGCACAATGAAAGACCCGACTTCTGAGGCACGAATATATATGAGCTGGCGAGGAGTGTGCTCTAGTTATTCTTAAAGAAGTGCTTTCTAAAGCAACAGAGATTTATGAATGTAATATACTTACTGAGACAATGGACATCAGAGCCTGGGATGAATCATACTCGTCTGCAATGTAATTCAGCAGTCTGAAAAATCCAACCCCTGCGTCTGAGGAGCCATCAATCTCATCTTTGGTGTTGACAACAAACACGAAGCCAATTCTATAGAAAGAGGGCCAAAACAAGTATTCAATTTGCAGCTGAAATGACAATCACTAACTGGTTAAGAGTCTAAATGCCAAGAGGGGCCCATGCAAACGGATGTGGAGGGTGATTGTAGCGATAACAGCACCAACCTCAGGGGGATCTTGTGCTTGTAGAAAAGCTCTGCTAGTTTCACCAGCTCAACACTTTCTTCCCGTACTGGATCTAGGAACAGCACCTATCAACGAAAAAGCATCGTCATCAAATCTGAATCGTAATACAATTGGAAAAACTCATTCATCATGGATGGATCGGCATTTAGCAGACACAACAATACACCCAGATAGTTCTGATAATTAGAGGAAATGTTAAGTATTATGCTCAGTGATCGTGTATCTGACTGTAGTACCTGAAATGATTACAAACACCCCATAATTTGACAACAAAAGTGTTTTATCTAGACTCGCGGAGAAGAGTCAGACGCATCCAACGAGTTTCACATTTCTACTGCAATTTCTCAACTCCATTCCCTTTATCATCGCGGCCCTGCAGCACTTCTAACCTTCAGGAGACTCACCAGGTTGAAGAGATTGCGACGGATCTGCCGAATGACTCCAGGAAACGTGGCTCTGAGGAGCTCCTGTACACCCGTTGGCCAGCTGCGGTACACGAGATCATTCTCTACGTCATTTATCCACTGGAAAGCAGAAAAACAATGATGGTCACGAGTTAAGTACAAGCAACCCTGGAAAAGGTAGAGATTAAGGACCTCACTCAAGGATGTTTTTATATTAGAATGGTGGTTTCTATATTTTCACTACATTTCTTATGACATGGTACCAATCAAAGAATTCCAAATACTGACTTTGCTTTATCTGAGGGGTTTGTTTACATTCATAACCAAGTTGGGTTTCGTTGGAGAGCGAGACCGACACTGAGTCACAGTACTTGGTTTACTCTGATTTACCTGGTCAGCCAGACAGTTTGTCACCTTCTGATAAACCGTCATTGATAACTGTTTGGAAAAGGACAGGCACTTAAAAAAAAATACTTGGCAGGTGATTGGATGAACCATCTGTCAATCAAACTCCTGTCGAAACATGTCAGTCGAAGAGGGAAAAGCCTTGTGCTGTGCTCTGGCTTACCGGATACAAATGCAATACTTGAAGATAAATCCTCCTAGATAGATCCTCGTGTGACATGTGATCACACGAGAATCGTGGGATCTTGTGACATGGCAAGAATGAAGCCGCCGAGCAAGGTAATACTGGTATCAAAGATAAAAACTGTTTTACACTATGCATCTGTAACCTCCACTTTGAACAAGACATTGACCGATGTTACATTAGTTAACTTTTGAAAGAATAATCTCTTTCCTGCTAACTGCTTTACAACTGAACTATTTATTCACAAGGTGTAAAATGTTCATTAAACAGGTAATCACATGCATGGAAATAAAGCTGTTAAGGCATGTAAGCGAACAGTTCTGAGGACAGAAATATGCTGGATCTGATGTGAACATTAACATGTACATTTGTTATAAAGCTCTACCGCCCACCATCAGTGAGCTTTTGAAAATGGCTTTTTATGATAAATGACCATAGTCACAGTTGCAAAATGATCCATCATTGCTGGCCAATCTGCCACTAACGGGGGTCTTTCTAGCCTTCAGTGACTTACTGCACAAGCCTCCTCACATGTTCTCAGTAACTAGAAAGGGGAGATGCAAGCTGAAATGACAGACCTCTTGCTTGAATGTGGAAATGCTTAAATTCTTCATTTCTTTAGCATTTGTATAGTACCTAGAATATTATAATGGCCACAGGGGCGCAAATGAAAAGTGTTTCATTTGAGAGCTTGTTCTTGGCCGAGTCCCAATTAATACCTGAAGTTTGTGGCAGGCTCGAGACTGTTGCAATAGCCTGGTGACGGATACACTTAGTTCACACCCCGGTAGACAAAGAAAAAACAACAAAAAAAACCAAAAACACCTGCATCTGTGCCGGAAGAATAATGCTTTTGGACAGAACTCACCATTATAGCTGGATGTCTGATATCTAAGGCATAGCTGTCATCCACAGGGTTCACGGGTAACCTCAGCAGCTGTCCTTGATGTTCTCCTTTAATGCCGAGGTTATGAAGCCCTTCTAAGACCCTGGCCTCTCCTCTGAGGATGTCTAAAATGCTGTAAATATAAAATCAAAAAGGTTAATGTTTTATACATATTAGCTGTGTGGCAGTCGCTTTGCGGAGCAATAAACTCTGATCTTGTTGCAACAGGATTACTGAGCCAAAGCGTAGGTCTGCGGCATCCTGGGGAGAGCACGGACAGACCACTGCGCCCTCCTGCTGGGCTCCTACCTGAACGGGTTGTGAATGTCCAGATCGATGTGCAGTCCGTTGATGAAGAGCTCTCCGTCTCCCGCGTGTACACCGATGGACTCACCGAGACGCTGAAAGAACAAGCTCAAAGTTTTCAGTCGGATGCCAAAACCCCTAAATGAGCGACTCTACCTTTAATATTGGTTCTTTTGACGACGTGTGCACTGACACTACAGCAGGAATGAATAAAGTGTGTGCAAAGACGAGGAGAAAATAAAATGTAACATTTGATTTATTCCAGATACAGATTAGAAACCGATTGTCTGAAAAACAAAACTGCAGCGACGTGTGAAAAGGCTGCTTATCATACCATACCTTTTGGTTCTCCTCAATTTCTTTTCTCATTTCCTGCTTTACGGCCACTCTTGTCAGTGATCTGTGGGAACAGTAAAACATGTACAGTCACCATCAGCTTTTACCACATCCCAGGCCGGCAGTAAAATGCCAGTTTTAATCTCCAAAAAGATACGGTCCCTCAGAATGGTACGTCAGCGCCCCATAAACAGCTGGCGCTTACTCAGCATGTTTTGGTGTTATTACAAGTTGTCCGAGACTAAATAAGTAGACATCAAAAAGCTGATTAGATGTCTGTATCAAAAGCTGTATTCAATGGATGATGCTAAAACAAATGGGTTTATAAAACACATATTTCACGCGCACTTTAATAACAGCGCTTGTTGTGCCTGGATTCACACATTGTAACAAGAGGGGGCTCCTTAAAATATGGATTTTTTTTTGGAACGGTACCAAACGCGTTAGCCAGTCAGCCAGAAAGAGAAAATAAGACAAATTGTCTGACCTGGCTTTGCTCGGAAAGTTCTGACTGAGGTCTCGCATGAGCTTCAAAGCGTCAAACTTTGGCACCGACATGATTCTGGCAGCTGCCTGGAAACTAAGATCTGTGGAGATGAAATAATGAATTCATCAGCATCTATTATCTATGAATGCACATGATGTTTAGACAAATCTAATTCATGCAAAGCAGTCAAATGAGATTACATTCAATATGCTGATAAACTTAGTAAGTGTGAGTCAAAGACAACAATTCAAAATGAAAGCCTCTCCAGCCACAAATGGTAGAATATGAACCAACTCGACAACTAAAACAACTCAATGCCTCACTGCATACATTTCCCTCATGATCATTGGACTGAAATAGAGAACCGATACCTTGCATTTCCCACACTTTGAGAGGGACCATGTCATTTGTACTCTCGAGGAGATGTTTGCGAAGCTCGACCAGTTGCTCCTGGAGTTCAGGGTGAGATTTCCTTAAAAAGGAGGGAATTAAAAAAGAAGAAGATATAAATACAATCAAGGATTTATTGTTATCTCTTTATAAAGTCACACAAAGCACAGGATGACCAGCAGCCAAAACAGAACATACAGTAGAAAATCAGTTTTAAATGACATGTTACATTTAAGCCACCTACTTTAATTTTCCAAAAACGAACCCTTGGACTTCATCGTTATTGTCTTCCTCCGCGTTTGCACCCGATTCTGCAAAAGCACAAGATTTGTGTTTTATTGTCTCGGTCACAGCGACGTCCAGCACACAAAATGTTTGAGAAGTCACAAGCTGACCTTTTACTTTGGTGTCATCCACAGCTTTGTATTCTGTGCTTTTGATAGCCAGCTCGACACCATACCCAGATAAAAGCATCTTTTGAGGCTTCGGAACCTGCAAGCAGTGGGAGGCAGTGACGGCTTTAATGTTAAAACGCTCTAGAGTTTTAATACATGTACATTTCTTTCAAAGGTACTGTGATAATAATCATCAACACTGCAGATACGTTCCATAGGAAATACTTTATGCCTAAACCTACGTACAATTTAGAGCCAAAATGAGGTGGACACCCATTCTAATTAGTGGATTTAGCTGGTAAATAAAACCAGGAATCTCCATTCACAAACATTGACAGTAGAGTGGGTCACACAGTGGAGAGACTTTCAGCATGGCACTGTGACAGGATGCCATCTTCCCAATAAGTTAATCAGATGTCTGGTCTGCTAGATATTGCCACAGTACACTGTAAGTTCTCTAATTGTGAAACGGAAACGCCTAGGAGCAACAACAGCTTAGGCTGAATGCCGACTCCCGAAAAATTATCTTTACTTGCGAGTTGCAGCAGTCGCTACCAAGTTCCAAAAATGCCTCGGGAAGCAACGTCAACACGCGGTCATGTTTTTAGTAACTTCAAGATATGGGTCTCCATTGCTGAACAGCGACACGCGCATGCCTAACGTCACCATGGGCAATGCCAAGGGATGGCCGGAGCGGCGTAAAGTACACCGCCATTGGACTCTGGAGCAAAAAATGTTCACACTCGACTGACCGGTTTACTACACAGCCAGTGGAAGTTACAATCTATAATGTGTTTTACCAGAGGGAACAGGAACCACATGGGCCCCCACAAGCAGCAGCAGATTCACCGACATTCCACTTTGTCACTTATGTGACTGAGAGTCAAAGCTCTGCCTCGAGCTTTCACAGCCACACTCAGAAGCCGTTCACGCCCACACTCTGCTTTTCAAAACAGACACTTTTTACACCATCAAAGGCATCTGGATCTTGGTTAGTTTTTGAGCTTTCAGTTAGATTTCGAGGAATCTACTAAAAGGAATAATGTCACTGTTGTGTCACTCATAGGCAAAATGACCAAATTCAATAAATACAAGTCTATATGAAATAACCACGTGGTGAAGCCTATTTTTGTATACTCCTGTTTGACTTATATACTGTACGTAGAAACACACCGAGTTCCTCATTTTATTAGGAACCTAATTGCAAAATAAACATTTCACAGTTTCAAGCAACATTATAAGGAAAAAATAATTATTATTATTATTATAGGCCTAGCCGATACGTTTCTGCATGATGCGCCTAACTTACGTAAAGTTGCAATATAAGCTATATAGAACATTTATATTATATTGATGACATATATCTTCATATCATCCAGCCCCAACTGCAATAGTGCCATCACCTAAAGTAAAGATGAAACAATGGAGTTTTATGGCACAGAGGAACATGCTGTGTTAGGATTTGGCTACACAGACAATATTTGTCAATTGGATAGATTCTTTGTTTTGATCTTTACATTAAAATGATAGAATATCTCAATCCTTATCTTTTAAAACAGAGTTCCTCAGTGTGAAAACCAAAAGATTGAAAAAGACTGACTAGAAAGACACAACCACAAGTTAGATACTAGATGACTTTTCACTGAGACTGACAGGAAACCACATTATTTATCAAAAACATTTCATCAGTGGAACATTACTTTGCTACTCACCGCTACAAAATGCCGCAGCACATATACAAGTGTGCCCTCTCCGGCCTTCTCCGACAGCACCTTATGGAATGAGGTGAACTTCTTGGTTCCAATCTCGGCATAGAGGATCACAACTGGCACGTCGGTTTTATTGACCCCTGGATACGTGTGGTCATTCTTGTGTAGATACGGTTTTGGCCTGCAAAACATTTACAAATTAAATGTTTAAAAGTGTTAAAGACAAAAACCTGTCTGTGTTCATTACAGGCAAAATGGAGTCAGTAAAGGCAACAAAGTTTATAACAAAAAAACTGTAGAAACTTTTCACATTGTTCCGCGTTAGGGATTTGAGTTTATCCACAGAGGGGAAGAAAGCGCCATTCTGTGTTACCTGCCTGCAGCTGCCTTCAGGAGCTTCTTGATGTCTTTGGTGCTGCAGCTACGTTGACCATGGATGGAGACGAAGGCAGGGCAAGCCTCGGGCGGAGGCTCATCACTGGCTATCTGTTGGAGAACATGGAGGAGTGAAGGAATGTTCTTCGGCTACAACATGACGCCAACAATGCCACGATCTGGTGAAGACCCCTCACTCTTTAATCAAAGTTTATCACAGATAAATCAGTTATGTGATTGATTTATTCTCAATATTCTACAGCAATCATCACAACAATGTCCACTGTGCAGCACAACACCAAAAGGCCATTATTCATTCAACTTCATCAACCAGTGCATCGCTATATATACTTAGGTATACTTCGGCATAAACCAAAGTATCGGACATAATTCAATTTTGACCAGACGATTGCGCTAGATGACAAGTCAGGGGAAGATATTGATATTATTCATCCTGTGGGGACCATGAATATCTGAACCAAATTCTGTCCCAATCCATCTGGCAAGTGTTGAGATATTTCACTGGATAAGTGAAATGTTAGACAGAATATATACATTTGCATATAAGATTTTCGATTACCAACGCTCTTTGTCACTGGATTACTTACAGACAATTAACCTTATC
>NW_022280050.1:7156853-7171853 GCF_004355925.1 Anarrhichthys ocellatus | reverse complement strand
GGTGTTAATTAGCAAAGCCTTCAGTCTCGAACAGTGAAGTGAGAAATGAAAGATGGGATGGTGTTCCCACTGGAGTGATATTTTTAGTGAGGAAGTCAGGAACAATACCTACGCTTATTATCAAAGGGCAAATAATCACAACCAACTCTCCCAGCATTCAGCTCACTCTGCAGGAGGAGGGTGTGTACGCACCAGTCTGTGAGACTGGGGACAATAGTACGAACTGCTAGAACAACATTTACGAGTCTTTTTCTTTGCTTGACCTTCAGACGTATACATCTTTTGCGTTTGTCCTTTGTCGTCACCTCAGTTGCTCACAGTGATTCTGTTCCTGCCCAGCTGTGCCAGTGCTTTAACTGACTGAGTTTTATGGAAACATGCACCATAAGGTTAAGTTAAAGGGTTAGTGATTGACTTTGTTTCATCCCTGTGAATGAGGATATCAGTCGGGTGTATCATACTCAAACTCAACCACAACCGCCAGAACACACTGCATTCTTGGTCTTATTGTCTTGTTTGATAATTCCCTTCGTGGTGTTCTTGTTGGCTTACAGAACAGGTGCACTACTGTTGTATCACAAAAAGTCTTAACCTTTGATGCCGTCTTATTTCAAGACTTAGTTCAAATGATCCCACAATGTTTTGGTGTAGATGCACAGTAGTTATCTGAGAGGAAAAACAAAGTAGAACCGGTGATTTGATTTGCATTATATTTTCCAATATGTTCTGTTGTAGTTGCAATAGAAGACACATTTGCAATTGACTGATGCGATAGAGATGCAGATACAGATGTCAATGTCAATGATTCTATAAATTCCATCACGATTTAGGCTATTCATTCAAATAGCTTGTTAAAGGTTTGTTAGTCAGTCATACATCCTCAAAGATATACTTTTTTAGAAAAGTACGCACTGACCAAACGTGTCATACAAAGCATACAAGAATTCCATTCTCTGTTTTTGAAAAATACAATCTTACACTGAAGTACATGAGCGCATGATTTATTCCTGCTGTGCCAAGTGTTTCCTTTACTTAGGAAAGTGCTCACTGGATGCGACAGCTCTTCATTTCACAGCTGCAGCATCTACTCTGCACTTACTAGTCCTCCCATCCCTTGTTCTTCAGCGGGCACCCACAGCATCTATTCTGAGATAATTCTGCCGCGACCAAGACTGTTGGCAGACACACACTACGTTGGACCCCTTCATTACCGAGCCACTGCACACAACACACCTATAAGTGAGATGACTAACAAGTATTATGCAAATCTCATCTTCATAACAATTTAGTGTGTGAGCAAATCGTTAATTGAAGCATCTTAACTGGCATAAGGTCACAGTAAAGCAGCAACCACTTGTACAGTAAAATGCATACTTTGTAATAAATAGTCCACTTGTTCCAAAAATCTAAACTCCACCCTGAGGGTGCAGTGGGAAGTATACCAATCATTCATCACTGCCAAATTCAGATGGCATACCCTTGTTTTGCGGCTGAGAGCCTCTCAGATTGAGTGGCTGTCTTTCGGCGGGCCCGGGCATTCACCTTGCCAGCTCTTCAGATAGCAGCAAGGGGGGGGTGGCCGAGGTGAGCGGCGGTGGCGCCGCCTGCGTGGCATTGCATGGCCTTTTCAGGCCGAGCAGGGCACTCTGCAGAGTGAGCCCCGCCGTGCCGCCCAGGAAAGGTCAGGCATGTCAGACCGGATCAGTGTGTGTGTCCTCCGGCACGGCTCCTCTGGAGTGCGCCGTCAGTCAGGGGAGAAGTGGAGCGGGCGAACCTGCCTCTCTTCGGGGGCTTTTTTTTTTTTTTTTTTTTTTTGGGAGAAACATACCTCTAAGTGCTGTCCTCTCAAGTTGCTTTGCGGAGAGCGTCGTGGCATTACCTTGTCTGCTGTATGAAGACGGCTCGTTGAGCAGGTTGTTTTCCTCTCAGGCACTGTCAGAGGCCTGCGCTGAGGAGAGCGGCGAGAATTATTCCTGATTGTTATGCGTTCCTTGCCTAACTGTTTTGTATGGGGTCGCTCAGGTAGATATATACAATGTGACACTGGGTCACGAAACATAGAGCTGATTTTCAGACTGTACTTGCTTGAAGCACGGACTGAGTTTATTGTGCCTTCTGAATAGTTTTGCCTAGTAAACGGATGTATCAGAGAGATATTTGATGTTGCTTTCAATCTAAATTAAAATGAGCAAATTCAGTTTCTAACTTCAATATTATTTTCCATCCTGGTGCAGTCAGAATGTCTTTCAATGAGATTAAAAAACGATAACAACAACACAGCTTTATTGTTAAGGCTATGTCTGGGGAGTCCCAACAGTGAAGCATATACACCTTGAATAAAGCAGCAGTGTTCGACTGAATGCTCTCTGTGTTTGTGTGCTGCTATTTTACTTTAATCAGTTTAATCACAGAACGTTTGAGCAAATACCAGCACAACTTATTTTAAAGGTCCCCCACAGATGATATAATATTGAATATGTCGCATTGTTATTCATACATGAGCTGAGGCTGACAACACTTTCTTAGAGCCCAGAGTGTGAGTTTGCTTTGTTTTTAAATTAAAATCCGGAGAAGACAAACAATTTACCACTGATTCTGAGTTTCTCATTTATTACACATTCTTTAGCTTTCATTAACCCAAACCCTACCCATGTATTTAACATACAGGGATACCGACCGGGGTCCTACTGTAAGAAACAGCCATCATAGTCAAATGTAAACTTATTTAATCTCATTATTAGTTACGTATTTAATGTCACCAGAAGGAAAAAAAAACATGATTTTAGAAAAGTTGCATGATGTGTCTGTCTCCTTCAAAATGACTGAGTAGGGCCACCATAACTCCTGAACTGTAGAGAACCAAAATCGTTTTTTCCTTCTGGATTACTTCATTCTGTTCAGTTCCATTCAATGCAACCTCTATTTACCTGCAAGCAACTGTACGCAGCAGCCCAGCACCCAGGTCAACAAGTACTCGCATAATAAATAACGGGGGAAACACGGTTAATCTTAAAAACAAATCAAATGCTATCAAACTCTGTGTGACTATCTGGTAAAAAGCACACATCTACCTAAATAGGCCTCTCCCATTTCTGCCTTGCAGAATGCGTGTTTGTGCGAGAGTGCATACATCTAGGTTTCTTGTTGCAAACGAGCAAATAATCCTTGTTTCTGTGCCCGCAGCTCTATTCGAAAACACATCTTGCAACTCGGTGTCGTTAGAAATTCAAGTTGGGTTTTGGGAATACAAACAGAATTGACTTTAACACATGAAGTCAGGCAGCCAACACTGAGTTAACATTTGATGGTGTTTTGTGTCCCTACGGGTTTATTGCCTCATCCACTTGGCAGGTACATGAATTTATGATTTGGATAAAGGCCATATAAAGTTTGACCGATACAATGAATATACATTTTCTTTAAAGTCTTTAAAGTGTTAGACAGTATTAACAGCCCCCCCCCTCTGTTTCATTTCATGTTGGGTTAGTTGTTCCCCTTTTAAGTGTGGCCTCATGGTAATTTCATGCACATGCTGATGTTGTACTTTTTATCAATTATAAAATCTTCATTAGCAGCTTTCTTGTTGCTTATGCATAATGAATGCTCAGTTCAGAAGTACAAAGAGACCAAAGCCCAAACATGAGAACAGTATGGTCGCTCTTCGATACTCTCCTTTGATGAAGCAAAGAGAGAGATAGAGAGAGAGAGAGAGAGAGATGTGCCTATGTAATGACAATGGATGTCCTCTGCTGTGATTCTGGATAATGAAGTTTAGATCACTGTGTCCTCGAGGTTTTTATGTTATGTGCGCTGAAAAGCTGTCTTGAAAGTAGTGTAGTAGAACAAAAATTGGCAACTACTTTAATTTGATTTGTGGATGGGGTTTTTTTTGTGTGAATTCTATGCTTCCTTAATGATATTACTAATGAAGGGTGTTTGTTTTAACAGTTTTGATATACTCTCGCTGTACTTGTTCCTTTACACTGATCATATGCTTAATCAGTGTCATTCTTGTGGAAGGTGATGAAAAATCCCTGTGGGCATTATGAGCTTGTGCGGCTCTGTTCCAGTCTGCTGTATGTCACTAATGTCGCTAAAGGTCACTTTAGCTTACTTTTGAATAGTACCCAATGAATGGCGGGTAATTCAAAATTATCAAAACTCCTACCTACAGCATGTTTTATCCACCATAAAAAAATAACAAATTCACATTCCCTTAGATTCTACACCCACCCTAGAGGAGCAGTAATAGACTGTTATTTCTTACATGGCACACCAATGACGGGCCCCAGTCCTTTTCAGAATAACACCACACATCATATTTTATTCATATGTGATGCAGAGAGGGCTGCAATTACTGCGTGGCCGCTACCACTTACAGCTCGGATCATTGAACCGTGCATGTTTCATTCGATCTACTACACTTTTTTTTCGTAATTCTTAATTGAGATTACACAAAAAAATGTAACGTGTGACACACTTCATGACAAGACATTGACCACAAAACAATTTCTTCAAGTGCCAAGGTGTGCCTCTCTTTTATCTGAGGTCCATTGTTCTTTTTCGTTTCAGTTCAGCTACAATTTGTTTGAACCCCGCATCACTAGAGATGGTGACATGGTGAAGGCCGACTGCACACATTGTCTTCCATATTTTTGTTACTATCCAATCAAATTCTTGTTGCAACTCTGTCTATCAATGTGGCAGACCTACAGAGAATTATCATCTGAATCTGCATCTTCCTTCACCCCTACAAAGCTGTGACGTTCAGCTCATTGTTTAGCTTTTCCGTTTTGGTTCACTCCAAGCGGCAACCTCCGAGGCTGAAAAACGAAGCCAGCGTGAAAGTGCCAAAAACTGCAGTTCATCGAATGGCCACTTGAGGCTGGTGCCAAAAGCGAGACGATCCCCGTTTAACATGCCCAACTTTACAGCAGAAATAAACATGTTTACAGACTGGTACAAGGTTTGGTCTCACTAGCTAATTTCCCCTTTCATAATAACTGCATGGGGGGGTTCAGCAAAGATGCTCTAATTAACCCGCTGTAAACAACCTGTTCAGCACCAAACACAACAAACAGTGGAGCATTTTGCAGCTTAAGACCCAGAAGTTTCCCTCAGGAGTAGGTCGAGAACAAAAACAGAGCACAAGAGAGTCAATATTGGACTTGTAATCATCCGGTGGACACAAACACGACTCCGATCGAATAGTAATGTTGCTCCATAACTGCTGGATTAGTAAATAAACAATCTTTTGCAAACACTAACGCCATATCAACTCAAAAGGGTGACGACATGCCCCAAAGTGGCCGAAAAGATTGGTTATTGCTGGTTTAAGGCATTAAAGTATTACAAGTATTAATAGTTGGGTGGTTTTTGTGACGCTATCTAATGTCTATTGAACAACCACATTTAAAACTTCAATTGAATACAGTAATACCAGTAAATTGATAATTTTTCTTGCTGCACTAGACTTTTCTTCTCTGTATTCTGAAGCCTCTCGCCGAGTGAAAAAGAGAAAAGCGGCCAACCTCCATGAGACACAGTGAAGCAGCAGGGTAACGGATGCCCTCCAGACACAGATGAACTCCGAGGAGGAAAGTTGAGCAGATTTACAGTTCTGGTCGTATCTGTAGATATTGGAGGCAAAGTGCTCATCACAATGATAGGGTGTTTATTATGTGTGGAGGTGTGGTTGCCCTGCAGGCCCAGGACTTCCAGGGCACTGGAGATTGCTTTTCATGTGTCATTAATTCAAGTCGTCATTGCTGGCAGGCCTGAGCAGTAATCCAGTTGGTTTGATAATTAAGTGTTACTTATGCATAGAGTACTACAGCATATGTCAAGCACTTGTTCACCGTCATGACAAAGAAAATGCAAAAGAAAAAATTCAATAGAAACGTCTAATACTTCCGTGCAGAAAGACTTAGTTTCCATGAGGACATTGCAAAGTAAAGCAAAGCAGCCTGTATTCATTTCAAATTAATAAAGTTGACTGGCCATTTTCAATTCCTTAAATTTGAGTCATTCCGAAGATCCAATTAAAAATCTTTTTATAGTGCGCTAAAATGATTATATTCACTGATGCTGGCCGTAATCATGCAATACTGATATATTTCTGCAAGCGAGAGAGGTGAGGCTGAACTCAAGCATCTCAGATTGTTGGTCAGGGCTCAAGACATTTCTGCTCGACAGGATGATTTATACTCAGTGGAGCAGTTATCAGCTAAAGAGCTAGATACATCGCTCAGAGGTTGAGACCAAAAAACAGAGCTAAAAGAAAGTGAATATTGGTCATACATTCATCAACTGGCTAGAAATACGTCCCAAAATAAATGCAAATGTGTGTCCGTATCTGCTGGATGTGTAAGTGACATTATATTGAAATCATGTGACAAACTACGACTCACCAGTTTTGACCACAATCTCTGGGGTCTTCTAATTCTTATTTTATCACACAATGCTTATATCTTAGTAAAGATGTATAGTACTTTGTGTGAGTGTGCACCCAGTTTTCATGAGTTTTTAATCACTTTTAGGAAGATTATAATTTTGTTTTGCCATGTGATGCCTCCTCTATTGGAAAGAGGATTAGTGTCCCAGTTCTTTGCCGAAATCTGCTGCTTGATGCACCAAACAGGGAGACCTGGCTTCTCCTCACACATTATTGTACAATATGTATTGATTGAATAACTGAGCACTTATAGGCCACTGCGATATTAGTATTTGGAGAAAATGAAAAACTTTGCATGTGTTTAAATTGTTACAGATATTCATCATTGTCCAATTGGCTTGTAACTGTTTGAGATACAGTACGGATGGAGCTAACCGTCTTTCTCTAAAAGCCACTCTAGGTAATGAAAGCCATGCAGCTTGCCAGGGCAGTCTTGTAGCTTCTCTGATGCTGCTGTCAAATATTTGCTGGTCCAGGCAAATATGAATCTCCAATTGTCTGATTCAGCTTTTATAGTGTGATTAAAGGGTGGTATTTGGTCAAATTGCTGGCAAGGAAAACCTCGTTTCCTGGAAGCCGGGTTGTAAGACTTGGGCAGACTTAGATCCTCCCGTGGTAGGAAATGTGGAATCACTGCAATGTAGCACATTTTTATTATTCCTCACCGAAAGCAATGACACGGATGATTCAGCTTGTAAACCGTTTTGGCTTCAGTCAGATATGGTGTTTTCTTAATTTGATCCATCCCCATCACATGAGATGAATTCCTTGTTCTAACTCTGAACAGTGTGCCTTTATGAGCTCTGAGATCCCAGGCATGCTGTCGCGGAGCTGAACTCCTGCTTCCCGGTCAGCTTCTGATGAGCCTGAGATCACACCCTATACTTTAGTTAAAAAAAAAAGACCAGAAGCAAAGCAGCTCCTCTGATTTCGTTTGAATGTACTCTTCGGTGTGATGAGAATGAGTCAGCTGCTGCAGCGAATCAGAGATTCGGTGTTTAATGTCCCCAAGAATCCTGCTCAAATGCTCCAATTACCAGAAGGGCAATTAACTTTGTTCCTCTTTCCTTTCCCCTCTAATTTAGAAAAGCACATTCTAGTTTCTACTACAAACAGTGTAAAAAAAAAAGTAATTGTGTAAAACTTATGTATATATTTTACCATAAATTCCTCTAGTGTTTGCTGATCAAGAGCTGTCTGATCAGCAAGTTCATGAATATTGCTTTGAAGACACTGGTTGTTGGCTTTTGGTTTTTGGTGTTTGGCTTGTTATTTTAACCAGTTTAGCTTTATGTGTCACCATTTTTTTTTTTAATGCAAGACCCAATAAAATGTGTGCTTTATATTATGATCAAAGCTTACTTTGTATATTTGGAAGAATCACTGCAAGAGAAAAATGTTCAACACCCTCATAAACAAGGCAGGCATTATTAGCCACCTTGATAATTCATAGGACATCTCCCTTGCCTGTGTGTGCATGTGTTTTGTTCACCCCTGCGTCTTTACGTGACGGATAGACACATCCAGCATGAGGAAAATTAGAGGTGCCGGGCTGTGTTATTTCTCAATTGATACCTGTAAGGCATGACGAGAGGACCGAGCCAGGAATAGCCGCCTCTGGAGTTGATTTATTATAACAACGTGGAGAAAGGTCATCTGTCCTTATCTGGGGCGAGCTGGTGACAGGTAAGTTATACTGCCTCACACCGCTCCCCAATTTGAATTCAGAGGTTTAGTGGGCACCTGGCACACTTAAAGTGTAAGCACAGGTAGAGTCACCTTCACATGGCTTAATTTCCTCTTGCAAGAGTGCAGCAACCCCACCGTCGTTTGGACGAAGCTCTCGATGTTTTGATGTTTTTTTTGGGCTGTGTTGGCTGGCAATGTGGTGATATATATGTAAGAATTTAAACACTTCGGAATGGTTTCACTACAGGGAGACGGTGCATGGGAGGTAAAGATATACCAAAATCAGCCATGACACGTTATGTTGTAAAAAAAATAGTAATCCTTAAAATCTTTACGGCTGCATCTTCCCTGTGCTGCAGCACCAGTCAGACTCGCTGTGAGAGAGATTTGAATAATCTCACTGAACAGATTGCAGTCCAGATTGCCTCTTAAATTCGTGCATTTATAAATAGGTGCTTGGTCCTGCTTTATTTTGCAAAATAATTATAGATATGTAATCAGCAGGGCACATTGATCATTAATCACATTAATCTGCAGTGCAGTGCTGATTAGACAGACATTTGTTTTATTAATGTTCAATATATAATTGAATATAAAAAAATCTATTCAAACAATATTAATGACATAATAAAACAATTCTTAAGAGGAATCCTGTCTATCTTTAATTGTGCTTGACTTGACTATTATGTTATATATTTTAACATCTTCTCCTATTTGATTAGTAGGCGGAGAACTTAACAGATGACTTGTATTGTTTTCTGTTATGCGAACTGAACCATCGCTTCTTTCGCATTGGAAAAGAATTTCCCTCTTTAATTCAATTTCTTTTCACAACCCCCCTACAGTATTGCAGTCTAAATTGGGTCCCGGGCCACAGTATAATACGTATGGATTGAAAATCGGTGCCAACAACAGCACGGCACTGGAGAGTAGAGTAACATCTTGTGGCATCACGGAGTGCTGGTGTGGAACAAATAGCATTATGTCCCGGCACATGTCGTGATACAGCACATCAACCTCATCATAGGAATCCGATGTCCCTCAATGCAAGACATTCCTCTCGAGAGGCCAGACGAATTGCTACAAAACAGAGCTTTAAATCCCACCCGCAAATCCAGGGATCACTTAAGTTCTCCCCATACCGCTCTGGATACTGGTCTTTGCTTCATTCATCATTCTGTGTCAGCCTCCCCCCCCCCTCATGTAGGGAATCGGAGCTGAGCATTTGTTTACTTTCTTTTCAAGGGTGGTGAGAAGAAATTCTCCAAATACTAGAGGCATTTGCTCCACTTGTAATGCCAGGCATGTCTGTGAATCATAACCAGTTACGGAGGGAGGAACAATATTAAGTGTCTTTGAGTGGTTCCTTTTGAACAGTATATGTATGAGTTACCGGCAAATGGCTTTTCCTTCTCGCTGTCATCAAGAAGCAGATTATGCCTGTGTTAAATATTTCAAGATGCAGTGTTAACCAATGCATATTTATGCCATATGACGCACTTTAGCTTTTTTTATTTTAATTTTTTTTACACCTATAAGTGTGCTGCGAAAGCCAATTTGGGTGTGTTGAGAGCTTTTAGCAACAATGTGCAGAGAAGTCGCAGGGTTGTTTCAGGCCTGGGAATGCAATGCAGGGTGCCAACATGACTAATGGGCCCAACCTGGATCCTCTATCGACTCGCACAGAAATACTCAGGGATAGATTTGACTGCTTGTGCCACTGCCATAATCTCCCTTCCAATATGGTTTCACGGCTATTGCAAAACTGCTGCCGCAGCTTTTTTTTTTTTTTAAATGTCGGTTGTAATATCCAATCTGATCATGTCGGCTGCTCAGTGTGTAGCCACGTGTCGAGTTACTCTTTTAAATGCAGCCTGCCTTGTCAGCTCAGCGTTACCAGAGTGGACGGATGTATTCTTTCCCTGGAAGGCACCTTGGGAGTGGCTGCAAAAAGAATGATGGGGTTAGGTATTTAATTGTTTTTACTGAAATAACAAACATTCATGCAAAAACAATGCTTATAAGATATCGTATGTTGTGATTTCTGAGAATACAGCCTTATTTGATTTTCAAAGGTCTTATACTGTATCTGTTTGACCACAGCGTTAAAAGGAAAGCAACTTTACAAAACATTGAATCGGAAGACAAGCAGAAACATAAAGGCCAAGGTAAAACAGATATGCAAGTTTCCAATTTCCCAGTGGGCCTTTCCAAGGCCCACTGGGATGTCTAGTGATTTCTAATCATTTTATTCTTTTCTAATAAATATCGATGTTCAGGTTATTTCCCTTTTTCATGGAACTTCCTCAGCACTCACAGCGTTAAATTAAATAAAATTGATTATCCAGGGTATAGGCAAATGATGTCCTTCAAATATAGCACCAGACACAACCAGTCTTTTATAGGACCAGTAAGATTTACCTGAACATTTTAAATTTTGATTTTGAAATTGTGATTATAATAGTTTTTGTTTGTTTTACAGAAGGCTTTGTAGTTCAATGAATTATGAATTACATCTATAATAGTTCATAGATAACATTCTAATCTCACGATCTATAACTTTTAGAATCAGCATATATGTTTAAAACATACCAACATCTTACTAAGACATTTCTCCTGTGTTGTTCTTTCACATAACTAAAAACAACATGCTACGTCAGATTATCCCTGGGGACATACATGAGGGGGGTCCCCGGTATATTCTCTATCTTGTAAGGGCCGGGGTCCTTGGTTTAAAAAAATAGAGGACCTCTGTCCCTAAAGTTTGAAAGGAGAGCGCTGAGCTCTAAGCAGCTGTTCCAGGACTGTGGCCTTTCCATGTAGATGATTGATTCAGGCACGGTGAGGAGGAGGAGGAGGGATCAGGCTCTGGGCTGTGTCCGTTAATCACACTGTATTACCACACAGGAGGCATTTATCACCAAACACCAAAGGCTTCAGTCCACGGGGAACACTGAAACCAATCTCGGCGCTTACATGCAATCCATCCAGGTCCACGAAAAGCAGCCTGGTTGAGCGCAACCACATCCATTTTCCCTGTAAGAGGGGTCTGTTCCTCAGAAAAGTAAGAAGCACAGAACAAAGGGGAAAGGAGGGGTTGGAAGACACTTTGGGATAAGTCCTTGGGACGCCCTTTGTGTTTTGTTTTTTGTTTTTATCTCATCCAGTGTCACAGCCTTGTGTGATGACTTTGTCGCGTCATGGAGTGCAAGCATATAGCTTCTAAAACAGCCCTCCATTAAAACAAGTGGTTATACTTTGGTGGTGGGCTTGTTGTCTCACGCACAGGTGAAACCATGAAATCTGTTTCGTAAAGTTTTCGTTGCTTCAAAGGTGAATCTACCAGTAATGTGTGCTTGCACCCTCTCTTGATTGGCCAAGGCACTGCCTTGCTGGATAACGTTGGATTGTGTTGCAGAAAAAAACGTTGAGCCAGCTTCAACCTTTGAAGCCAGACAACCGTCAGACAACCCATCTTTTCATGCCAGAGCCCTCTGCCCATTGAGATGAATACGGGAGATGAAGTTTTTCACAGAGGGCTGTTGTCTGACGGCCTCAGGCTTGGATAGAGCCCGTAGACGCGTTTGGTGTCAAAGCCAAAGCCATGCTCTTTTTTGGGGTGGTACAGCAGCCTGTCTGGCTGCCAGTCGCGATTATTTTCATTTGGCAAATTATTTTTGATGATTTAAATCACATACCATGGGGGGATAGGCAGTGCTGACTCTTTATCCGTTATCCCCAGTTAACTTAGGAGTTCTTTTTTCCAGACTGTGCACAGGGTTTTAAACTTTTAAACTCCAGATAACATTCTCCCTGATTACTGGACCCCAGGATCCGCATGCACAGGCTGCACTCACACCCTCTAACAACTGACATTAGCCATGATAATGGTTTTCCTAGTAGGGGGTTGTGTTTAAAGGCTGTGAAATAATGTGCCTTTGTGCAGCAGGACTCTAATGTGGTCCTGAGCGAAAGCTAAAGTAAAAGCTTGTACACTAAAAGCTACAATTACTGAAGAGATGTTAAGCTGGAAAATGGTTAGCAGCAGATGATATTTGTATAATTGTATGTGTTTATTAGCATCACTTTATGCCTGTTGTTTCCTTTCTATCTAATCGTTTGCATCATTGGGTGTGGTATGAGTGTAACATAAAAAGCTAGACTGCAGAAAACAAGTTTGTCCACAGGAAGTCTTTGCACAAGATGTATCAGTCTGACATTTACATTGAAATGGAAAGTGCGACCGAGTGAGGTTACATGTCTGACTCCTGGTGTAATTGTTTAAATGTGAAGGCATAGAGCCACACTCCCTCAGGACCTTAGCACCGATGCTCGATAAGTTAGAGCAAACAGACGCCTGTTTATACGCGGCTTTGATGAGCGGCTGTGTTTTGGCACATTAAGAAGAAAAACAACGTTTAAACGAGGGTAACCACTGCTGTTTTTAATTAACGCACCGCACTTGCAATCACAGCGATAAATTTGTCTGCTTTGTTGTCTGGTTAAGTAGATCAAAGTCAAATCAGTGCCATCAGTGTGCATTTGAGGTGAGCTTTTGCTTCTTCTTCTTTTTTTTTTATCCGAGAGCTACAGGGAAATATACAGTGCAGCTTTCTTTTAATGTCCCCCAGCATTTGGAGGCCTCAGCTCAGTGGAACGGTAGAATGAAATTCCACTTGTATTGACAAGATTGGCAGGTCGTCCAGAAATTTATATTCATGGCTGCAAATGGAAATGGAACAACCAAGAGAGGTGTCCTGCAGTGCCAGAGCCAGTCATTGATGTGCAGCGGAGGGGAGAGAGAGTGACATTTAACGGCAAGAGGATGAGCGGCCTCTGAACAGCTTGAATGCTATGCAGCAGATGACCTTGCACATATACAGTAAAATCAGGATACAGTATAGGGACTGAGGGGAACTGAGAGGAATGGACCTCAGAGCTGAGGGAGTCATTTCAGCCAGCCTCCACCTTGCCGCAGTCAGGAGAGACAAACAGGAAAATCAATACTCACACTCAGGACAGTTCACTACAAGGGCCTTTCTCAGCGCCGCTATCTGTCAGAGTCAGTCCCTCAAGCGAGATGGGATGGGAACCGCTGACAAGGAAGGTGTCGGGGGCACACTGATCACACTGTTAGAGAGCGACTGAAGTCTTGTTCAGCACTGCGGACAGCTCCAGACAGACAGAGACAGAGGGCTCGGGCAAAATGTTGTGTCCCGGGTTCATCTACCCTTCTTTACTGCTTCAAAACATTGCATTTCTGGGAGCTTGAAATTAGTGCCAGGTGATTTGTCATATTACCGTCTTTTCTGTGTTATCTGGATTAACAACATTTTTTTCTACTAAATAGCCTTTGCACGTCATGACCTTAGAATTATTAGGTTCAATCTGAATTTTGTCTGAAATACAGTGGTGTTCAGTCACGGCCCTCTCACATTTCAGCTAAATACACACCACCTGCTTCTCTTAAGCAAACAAGCTAAACAGTAGCTACCAGATTTAGCCAGTCAGCTCTCGTTAGCTATAGCAACAACAACAATGTCAAAGTCATTCCGAATCAACAAACTAGAGGCTGCTGCAGTAAATAAACATATCCAGTCTATGAAATAAACACTCACACGGAAACAAACTACTTTTATTTAGCATTATAAGGCTGCAAACGTGCTACCTAGCAAGCCAGCTAACTAGCTAGGTTGTCATGTGAGTTGCTATTATTACTCAGCATCAAAGCGAAAAGCCAGTCTTAACGACAGCAGCTAATCTTAGCTGATTAATTTAGCGTTACCTCAGCCATGCATTGAATCTACAAATGTTATTTACAGAAATAGAAACTCTGTGGTTGATATCACCACCAAGAGCTAGCTCTCATCGCTAACACTGGCTCCTCACGTTGAGGCTAGTTAGCCGGCTAGTTAGTGGGTTCATGTATATATGTAATACATATTATTTTAGGAAATGAGTCTTTATTTATTTTTTTGATAGTGAATAATTTAGGGTTGGATTTGCGCAGTGTTTTTGGAAAATAATGATTTTTAACAGGTGGTTTAGCTTTTGAAGCTCAATAGAGGAGCTAGAGACAAAGCATCAGAAATCTGAACACACAACTAGCCTTTTTTCATACGTCCATCCATTCAAGTAATAGCCCTGTAAATGGGTGGGAGAAGAGTCACGTTTTATCCCCAGTATTTTTGCTGTATGTGTGTGGAGAAAGAGGGGGGGCAATCAGTGAGTGCTGCCAATGGTAATGAAGCCACCACTATAAATGGGCTAGTCATTCATGATTAACTGGCGTGTCATGCCTGAAGTAATTGCCTTAATTAGCTATTGAACAGGTTTCAGGGTTAATGGGACAACAGGTTGGCAGTGAACCTGATTTACTGTTGGAAGTTAATGATTTTACTCTCATCTTCTCCTCATTCCTCGAAATGATTTGATTAACAGTATGGGAGAAACAGATCCCCTTGTTTGTTAATACAAAATCAATTTCATGGCTGGCTGAGCTATCTCTGACTCTGACAGTGTTTTTGTTGGGTGAGCAAGGTCTTCAGTCAGCCACTGGAGACAGGACAAACACAGAGAGGCCTGTGGAAGAGCGCAGACGGTAAATCTGCCTCTCTCTGAGTGCAGTGCAAGCTGGCAGCTCTCCCATCCCACAAATTTAACTCCACTAAGCTTTTCTGCCATGACTAGCAGCCAATCCGGTGTGTTTTCCCGGAGACTGTGTCAGAGGAATAAGCCTATGCGAGTAATTGGTAAGCAGGTACCATAAAGTCTCCCCTGTGAGGCAAGATCAATCTGTTTGGGAGTGTGTGTTGTGAGGAATATGCCAGGAGGGGGGGGGGGGGGGGGGGGGGGGG
>NW_022280050.1:7135675-7156753 GCF_004355925.1 Anarrhichthys ocellatus | reverse complement strand
GGGGGGGGGGGTGAAAGTTTAAAGATATTGTCCTCAAATTGGCTAAACCTCGGCCTGCTATTGAATAGAGGTCAAAATATAACATCCTTTTTACGGTTAACCTCTATTTTTCCTCATTGAAAACAGTTTAGACAAACAATTTGGCTCTGCTTCTTTGTGGCACATTGTCCCTGCAGCATGGCTCGGGCATTTTGGCAGAGCTCACACGCTACTCTCAGAGCAGCAGGAATATTACAGCCTTTGATTTTCTTTTCTTTCTGTGTCACAGATTGCTTTAGCTTATAAATACCCGTGATTAGAATAGGTTGGTATAGCTGCAGTATGCGTCCTAGCCAGCTGTGGTTTAACAGTGTTGCAGCAAATCAGTTCACTTTGTCTCACTATTATACAGTTCACAATGAAAACACAGGGATTGGAAACAGTCGTTTGTTGACAACTGTATTGAAATGTGTAAACCTCGTTGTTATTTCTTCTGTGAGACGTGAAATTATTTTAGTGAGAGATGCGTTTCATGCATATGTTGTAGACCTGCAACTAATGATCATTTTCCTTTAGAGATGCAACAATTAGTCTTAATTAGTTAGTCAATCAACAAAGAAAATTACTATTTAGATATTCAATTCATCATTTATTAAGTCATTTTTTCAAGCAAAAATGCTAAAATAACGTACTTTTAAAATGTGATGATTTGTATGTCTGTTTCATATCATAGTGAATTGAATATTTGGTTTTTGCACTGTTTTTCTGACAATCCATAGACCAAATGGTTAATTGATTAGTCAAGAAAAGAATCCCTGAATTAATAAATTCTGGAAAAAAATGTTGGTTGCAGCCCCTTTTTCATTAATTAATTCATAAATTGTATCTTCAAATAATCGTTAAAAAATGTAATACAATGTTTATAATATATTCAATAATAATTAGAACATAGTTTCCTAGAGTCCAGGTTGATTCTTGGAAACTCTCAAGGTGTCTTGTTTTGTCCAAATGTTCAAAACCCCAAAAATATTCATTTTACAATTATATAAAACAGAGAAAAGCAACAAATCCACTTGTGCGAGAAGCAGGAACTGGAACTTTTGCTTGAAAAATCCCTTATTGGATTTTGCAGATTAGCAAATAGTTACAGACTGATTTTATGTCAATCAACTAATCAATTAGATGACTAATCCTTTCAGCTCTTATGTGTTGGGTATATGTAATGCCAGGACCAAGCAATTTCACAAATTCAATTCCAGGCATTTGCACTCTTAAAATTGCCTGTGCAGTTTTGAGTATTCTAATTAGGTTTCATGAACTTATTCAGAAAACTCTGCTGTGGTGAATAGTACATTGACATTTGCTGATACAGCTCTGGTACATATGGATTAAAGGCAAATACAATATGGAGCAGTAAAATGCAGAGCTGCAAAAAAACAACTTTGCAATGCCCGATGAGAGTCTCAAAGGTGCCGCCACAGTAGAGTAAATGACGTGCGAGTGTATTCCATAGCTTTACTCGCATTGGAGATGAACAAGGAGGAACAGGGAGGTCGAGGAGTCATTGCCGTCTTGTGTTTCCTCAAGTGCACTGTCATGAGAACAGCAACCAAGATTATTTCATGCCCCCTTCACAGCATTGTATCTATCAGCGGGGCTGTTTGTTCGGCACACTTGAATAGTTACGACTCTGCACACATCAGACTTTGAGCAGTCTTTCATTCACAAGAACTGAAGGAGAGATTTTCAGAGTTGACGTGCGGTATAATTGAGACAGCAGTGTGAAGGAAAGGAGGGGTTTCCTCGCGGGAGAAAGAACATAACCAGAGTGTCAGTGTTCCCCAGTTGCTCCGAAGATGGCAAGTCCTGCATTACTTGCTCCTGACGAAGTTTCATCATGAGCAGAGCAACAGCGAGAGGATCCGACACTAGTGAACAACAAAGATATTATATAGACATGTCGGTCTCCTTCTTTCTCTCTCTCACTCTCTCTCTCTCTTTCTTTCTTTCTCTGTGTCTCCTCCTGCCTTTTTCTTCTCCCTGCAGCCCTGTGATCAGCTTGCCTGCGCTGCCGACGCCTTTGTTCATTGTGCAAATCATTCAACTCGTGGTGTCAATGAAACTTTGTGTCTGTGAGCTTGCGAAGCACTCAAAGTCCCGCTCATCTGACACAGCAGTTACACTCTGCCTTTGGATGAGGGGCATAATGGAGGGGAGGTCCTGTTTTCAACTATTCATGTGTAATGTCAAATATTGGATGTGTGTTGAGCAGGTAGCAGGTAGGGCAGCACAAATATTTGTGCGTACATTTTGACCTGAACTTTAATTGAACCCGCCATGTTGGTATATGGGCCCACAACTCAAAGTCTGTCTTGTTATTGGGCAAAATATGCAGCAAGGGTTTGGTTATTAAGTGGTATTGATGTAACCGGCAAAGGTTGCAGATTGACTGAAGTAGCAGAAATGAAGGACCAGGTAAATTGCAGGAGTTGTCCTTTACCTACATGCAATACTAAAATACACATCTTTTATTGATATGTGTGAAAATGTTCTCAAAGGTGGCAAACAAAGCAGAGAGTGTTTGTGAGGCTGCAGGTTTTGTAAAGTGGGTTGATCACAGCAGTTCGTGAAATAGTCACAAAATTTGATCTGGGTTTCGTGCTTAGCGACATAAATTGTCCATTTTTTTTTTTTCATGGAGCTCCGCAAGACTTATTTTTCTGTCAGTGGGGAGGATATTACACATCAAAACAAAAGGTATAGGTTTAGGCAACAAAACCACTTAGTTAGTTTTAGGAAAAACATCACGAACGCGCACAACACAGTGTTGTTGTTCACAACAACACTTTAGGGCTAGAAGTTATCGACACCGATCTTGTGGTTGAAAATCCTGTGTTTGTTTGATCCATCCACCCACCCACTCGCCCACCATGAGTTGTCTTTTGTATTGTTTAATCCTACATCACTTGCTCTGACCACTGCGTATTCACTTGAATGCATTGAATTTGTGTGAATACCACGAAAGAGGATCCGTATTGACTTTCTATTGCCATGGTTTTTATGCAGAGCGACAAGGAAAAAATTTGTCTCATGTACACGAAACCATTAGATTGCATTTCATGACTATTTCACAGACTGCCATGAGACTGGGCTGGCAATAGTGTTGTATGCTGTTGTGTTGTTGTTGGTGTAATCAAAGGCAATCTTTGTAATGCTTTCTTATTTTAGAATGTGTGTATTGCTTGAGTTTGTTTGTGGCTTGAATACAGGGTTGAGTGTGTCAGGGAGTTCAAAATATTGGTTTGATTTAAAGTCAATGGTACAAGCCAGTGTACATGAAAAGAATAAGTCAACTATGACACCCAAGGTGCATTTTGATATGAAACATCCAATCACAGAGCTTTAAACTCTGTTACATGCTCCATTAACTCATGGATGCATGGGTATTTGACTGTTTAGATCCATCAAACTGATGGTCCAACAAAACTGAGTTGAAACTATAAGTTTAACTCATTTTATACACCCCACAAAGTATTGTTGGTATTTTTTTCTTTTGTAGAATAATGTAAAGGCTTGAATAACAAAGATTTACATTTAACCGCTCCAACTTGTGGCCCTCCGTGCTATCCCCTTTATAGAGTAGTTCATGTTACATGTCGGGGATGCTCTTTAAAGCTCACCCTGTAATCAGAGCTGATCGGGCAGCAACAAAAGCCAAAGGAGCTGTGGGTCTGTAAACCCAGGGCCTGGCTGCTGTCTCCCACTAGACATTATTATAGCAGCATGACATGAAGAAGATAAATCATGGATGTTATCAAGTTAGGATCCGGGGCAACGTTGGTGCTCTATCGCTCTCTAGGTGATCGGGAAGGTTGAACAGCTCTGCTCCTCAGAGATGCCCTGAGCTGATAGCTATAAACTCACTGTCCGGCACTGAGCTAAAGCAGCTATCAAATGCCATAAGGCATGACTGAGCCCTGGCTGCATTTGTCTGTTAATGATGGTCAGACACCCCTATTTCTCCAGTCGCTCTCGGCGGATGCCAACTGTCCTCACCAGGGCGCGGAGCGAGATGCAGGAGGAGGATCTGACACCGGCATCGCTCCAAATAGTAAGAGCTGTGAGAGAGAGAGATTCGTCATACTCCACATACTCCACAGCTCCACTGCACTAACAAGCATCATAGCTCTCAAAACAAAGTAGGATCCATTTTTGGCTGTTGTGTCCTGTGCTGAATGTGTCAGACATCTGCTGAGCATCGCAGCACGCTCCGCTTCTTTCAGTTTTATTGTCTGTCATATGTGAGATGACGACGAATCTGTGATTTACTGGCAAATGAAGATCTAATTTGGGGATTTGGACGGAGAGATATGATAGACTGAAGCATGACGTGCTGGCTGCCGACTGAGCCGATGGACTAATGGAACGTCGCTGTGTGTCCATCTGTGGGTCCATCTGGTGTGACGGGGAGCGAAAGCGACGCTAAGAGCTGCCGTATAATTGAGGACACAGAACCCAAAATCAAGATTATGCGTACGACATGACCTAACATGATGCAACACAGAAAAGCACACTTTAGTATAACTTAGTTGGAAGTGTGACAGATTTAATTTCAGGGCAGTTTAAGGAGCGTTATGTGTGGCAGATATGTGGTTTCTCAGTCTGTCTTTGAAGTAAAATGAACAGCAGAAAGGTTGAAGTCTTTTGTGATTAAGCTTTGAATTTGTTAGTGGTTGGAAGTGTGTTTTCATATGTGTATTGGTTAACCAAGCACACTGCAGAAGCCCAATGTCTCCATACTCTTATTTCTGTGGATAAAATGTCAGTATTGATTGAACAGTGAGGGGACACTTCACTGTTTGTGAAGTGTGATCTTTCTTATAGTGTTGCATGATGAGATCGATTATAGCTATACACGTTATATCCATTAAGCACACCATTTATTTTCCTCCTTTGGTATTGATCTTGTATCGTTTCAAGACAAAGTAGTGAAATAAACCAGTATGAGGATTTTTTTTATCTGGGAGACGTTACGTGGGTCGATGAAGATTAACTTACAATATTATATTTCATCTTTAACCAGACATTTCATAATGCCTTTCTTTTGTTTTGTTTTTATGAAATGGCGCCGTAGCAGTGCACAGGTGAACACTTTTGTTTGCTTCAGTTGATAACAATAAAAAGTGCCAATTAGAGCGGTCCCTGTGAGTCGTGGGGAAAGGTCATTTTGACAGTCTCATATTTTCACAAGCTAATCTTCTCGCAGCAAGGGCAAAGCATGACGCCATTTAGTTCAGACTAACAGAGTGAAAGGATGGTTGTCAGTATCCGACAACACTGCTTGCGCTGATAACAACACGAGTTGTTAAGTAGCAGATTATATTGGTTGCATTTAGTAACGCTGTAATTAACACAGACACAACAACAAAGCTGTCTGAATGTTTTAGTTACTTTATTGTTGGAGAAGAGAGGAAGTAGTAGTAGTTTACAAGTTATAATTTGTGCTGTTAATAATATTGTACGATAATGTAGGATATTGAGATTTTACCCTTGTCTACTTCCCCCTTCGGACAGTGATCGTCACTGTTCGATTCTGAGATGAGAATGGTCAGCAATGCAACAGGGGCAACCAACAGTCCTTGATGTGATCTCCACAAACCCTTTCTATCAACTGCTGCCCCTCTCTGCACCCACGTGTTATATTTCTGGCTCGATATTCTTGATCAATATTTCGGGTTACATTTCCATCTATCTGGTAAAGGTCATGTGAGGTCAGGGAATATGTTGTAGAATAACCGTACGAGACCTCATATAAACTGTTACTTTGAACCCAGCATGTATAAACATGGTTAAAAGACAAACAGAACTTTGCCCTGACCAGACAAATATCAGTTGACCTGCCAAGAGTGTCAACCTGACCCGGACAGGAGAAGGAGGGCATGACATGATGAGAGGTCCAGATGTGTTTTGTATTGGTTCAATCGAAGGGATTTGATTGGTGGACTGTGACGTAAGGTACAGTCCACCAAAGGTATAAAGTCAGATGTTAGAAGTCTGACCCTTGGGATTCGTTGTGTACACAAGAATAAACGGTCTCCGCTGGTTGTTACTCCAACTACTACGTCTCTTCTCTTCATTTCTACCCCAACAATACATGCTGGGTTCAAAGTAACAGTTTATGTGAGGTCTCATACGGTTATTCTACAACAACAGGAATCAGACAACTGAGTAATTCCCTTCACTTACCAGCCACACTTCATTTAACTGCACCATGTAGAACACTGTATATTGGTACATACATTCATGCTTGTATTTAATTTTCCCTGCACTGTAAATCGTTCTGTCATATGTTTAGATATTAAGGGGACGGACATGCATATAGACCTATACAATTATACAAACACTACTGTATATACTGGACATACATTTTTGTCACCAATGAGAACAACATGGCGTGCCTTTTTTCGAACCAATGGTTGTGTTAATCATAAGAGTCTACAATCGTGCGAGCGACTCTGTGTGTCTATACTCAGGGGATCATCACCAACATCCGGGGTCTGGGGACCATTAATGTGCATACCTAAATACATGGCAATCGATCCAATAGTTAAGATATTTCACTCCAGACCAAAATGGTAAGCCGACCTTGTGTCTAAAGACTGACATTGCCATCCCAAGAGCCAAGCTTTGCTCACGTAGCTAAAATGATGGAACAATAAATAGAAGAACATTTTTCTTTGACCTTTCACCTCAACAGCTTTACATTTGTATTAAAAGTTTTACCTGGAAACATGATCAGCATCCTTACGAAGAAGAAGATGTGACTGTGTTACAGGTGATGGCAGTAAAGAACTGATTACTCACTGCCTGAAGGAAGTTACATTGCTATTCTTCAGTGTTTTTTTTTTCCATTTCTCTTATTCTATTACATTTCATTTTCTCCCCTTTGTGTTTCTTATTAAGCTTTTATATTCATTCAAGTCATGGTTCAAAATATCTAATTTGCACAGATTTTAATAAAAAAAGATAGCAGATACACAAAAGCACCAGTTCAAAGGGATTTCAACCCAAATCAAAACTTGCCTGAAAGAACTCAGGAGATCTTTGCGCTTACTCTGCAGAAGACAGATATTTAATAATATTTCTTACATCCTGCATTTAGCTCAGTTTCCCAAGCTGAAACGGTTTTAACTGGACACCAAGAAGCCACGAAGAAGCATCCAGTCAGTAAGATTGATTTGAAAATAAATTATATATCAAGTTCCGAAGAATGAAAGTAACACTTTGGATTGAGTCTTTGTCTCTGCTGTAAGCTTTTATAATGGGTATTTTATGATCTCTTATCCCAAAAGTCATAAAGCATGATGATACTTTTCATACTTAAGTGCCACAGTTGCCCATCACTCCGTCCATTTAGCATAAAAGGTCATAAGGTTTTATTTCAGTAATGGTGCTTCCTGTTGCTGTAATGAAGGGAAAATGTGCTTGCCATAACACATTAATGGCAGCTCATTGACTGCTTCAAGTTGAGTAAGGGTCTATTGATATACATCGGACGCACCACAGAGCTCAGACATATCACCATTATACTGTTCGTCGATCCCGACACCAGATCCCACCTTTGCAATGCTATAGAGAGCAATGCAGACATTCATATTGGAAGTGTGGCAGCAGAGAGCGAAGACGCATTGCTGCAGCCTTGTTAAAGGAACATCTCTAATTAATTGAGTTGGAATAATGGCTCAGCAGGACCCAGACACAACATTTTAGATGTTTCATAACAGGCATCAGCATACAGCTCTTATGACTGGCTTCTAGTTTGACTCCTCCCTCCATTCATCCAAGTTTAAACAGACTAAATATATATTCAAGAAGATGCATTGATGTATTGCATATTTTTCCTTTAGTAAAAGAATAAATAGCAGAGCAATTTATACAGTATTGGCCTTTACTTTATTTAAAGCAGAGAGTGGGCTGCTATAAAGCAGTAACATAATGCAACTAATTTTTTTTTTTATATATAAAAGGTCAAACAATAGTTTAAAATGCCCCTCTCTTTTTCAAAGTGCCCAAGGTTGCATCTTCACATTTCTTGTTTTGTCCAACCAACAGTCTAAAGCCCAAAGCTATTCAACAATTCAAATGACTGAGGTGAGGAGAAGAAAAGTCACACATCCAGTACCTTCTGCCTTTTTTGTTTTTTTGACCCCATCTTATTCATAACTTACATACGGCCCCTTGCATGTTATCATAAAATAAGCCTCTACTGATGTGATTATGTTGAATGCCATTTTGCTGCTCAGTGGCGCTTTAATGACAATGCGAACTGCAGCTGCTGCATCATATCAAGGACAGAGACGAGCCGAAGCCCAGCTGCTGTTCACAGCTATGTGTGAGGCTTTGAGAAAAGTTCAACGCTGAATAGAAATTGTTGAGTCAGAAAATACAAATACAAATAGGGACAAATCTCTGGGTTGTGATTATCCTGGCCATTAATCTGCCTTTTGTTTGTATTGTATGTTGGCGCCTCGTATCGTGGCTCACTCCGTTTCCAAGCAGAGTGTATTGAGTTCTGGAGTGGGACCGGTGGACTATATCCAGTGTGATGAACACAGGCGGGGGGGGTTATTTCTGCGGAAGTTCAGCTCCCTCCCAGCTATAGCTGTGACACGGTCCCTGTGGGTCAAAAGAAACCAAAACTCATTTTTTCCCACTCCAACAGTGGGGGCCAAAACAACAGGACATTTTGGGTTAGTTCAGTCAACAAGCAATAGAAATATTGAACACACAGCAGCAGAATTGCAGCTTCAGTGAATATTCACACTATAATACAAAATGATCTCTCATGAATGTGTTTTATTTTTGTTCCGATCCCCACCTCTAAGGCCCAGTTTTTACTATTCTGTGCTGCAGAGCTGGTGAAATCCTCTACACAGAGCTCTCCCCAGACTCCATCAGCACTGGTCTCCTCCACAGTGTTGGGGGTTCATGGCAGTGGCATATCAGCGATGGCCATTTGATATCGCCTCTGCAGAACAGAGTCACATAATCCAGTTTGTGGCCAAAAAAAAGAATAAAAATGTTAATTCAACTGCGGCTGAATAATCCCCTGAAATAACAGGCTTAAAAGCTAAAACCCTCCATAATTTTATCTGGAATCTTCCAAACACTGACACCACAATGACATCAAAGCAGGACAGGAAATGCATGGCGAACAAATCAATAGACAGAAGAGTCGCATTAAGGCTTAATTCGTGGCAAAGTGGAGCTTTGGGAAAGCTGTGGGGTTCAGCTTGGCCCGAGTAGGATGCAGAGAGAGAGAGAGACTGAATCAGAGATATCTAGCCTGCTCTGCCACTCACCATTGTGGTCTGGGGCTTGAAGCTGTACATCAGAGCAAAGTAGTTTTACCCTTCTACTGTCGCTGTTTTGTTTCCTCTTTAATGTTAGGAGTCAGAGAGGGTAAAAGCATGCTAATAATGCTAAGCTAAGATTGGTAAGAGTGGTAAACATCGATGAAAACACAACCGGTACCACACATACTGGCTTAAAAATACTTTATGAGTTCAGAAACAAATATTGACTGAAGACTGTATTTCTCACATCTCTCTAGCTGCAGTTTTTTCACACCTTTGCTTACTCTACTTTTCATTTGATATCATGAAATCTCCCAAGTGACTTACCATAATGGGCTTTCTGCTCACACCATCCTCACATGAATAAAATATGGAATACTGCCACACACACTTTCATGCTCACATGTTTAACCATTCTAAGATTGCAAATACCTTTAATTTGATGCCATCCTCAATTACTACGTCCCTTCACTATAACTGCTAAGATCGAAGCCACTCGCAAATATTAAGGTAGCCTACAGCCATATAGCTAGCTTAGCATAAATGTTAGAAACAGGGGGAATAGACAGGAATACACAAATAAGACTTAATATGTAAATTTGTCAGCTTTTGAACTCGTAAGTTGATGATTTGTTATCCCTGGTTCCAGTCTTTATGCTAAGCTAAGCTATGCTAATCCGCTGCTAGCTGTAGTCTTGTATTTACTGGACAGATAGAAATGTGGTATAAATTTTTTATCGCTGTATTTCCCAAAATGTTGAACTATTCATTTTAACAAGTGCCAAAACATAACAATGAATAAGTTCAGTCATGCTTTAGCCTCTGCGAGCGAATATTGTGAGAAAAACAAATGAAATACATTCATTTACAGATACATTTAGCATCAACGCTTTGTGATTTGCTACTTTAATGCTACTAAAAGGAACTTTCGTTTTGAGTTGATTTTGGGGGTCCCTGTGGACGAATGTGGTGAGGGTGTTGCAGTCCGCCGGCCTCCGTCCGGGTTCTCTCTTGCCTAACTTCCCTCCAACGGGCTCAGCAATACGGCCTGAGTCCCCGGCAGCGTGGTGTTGCTGTTGTTTCCCAGCAGAGGACAGGCAGAGCAGCGAGGAGAAGCTCTGCTCCGGGCCGGTGGAGGGGGGAGACGTTGTTGCTGGGCGCAGAGCTCTCAAACCCCCCACTGGAGCATGCGCCTGCAGGTCGAAGAAGGCCACCGACGCCGTATCTGGGTCTGTCCGCTATGGGCTGGTCGCTGCCGGAGGCCCCTCTGGAGTCACCAGAAATCATGCAGGTTTCTGGTGAACCTGCATGATTTCATCTGATTTCTTGACTCAAAATAAGCATAAAGACTAACTATATAGAAATTGCTAATCTTCCAGCTGATGGTCTCATTTACTTATGTAGGTCCTTAAGAGGTATTAGTATTACATTGAGACTGTTTCATAACCAGTTCAAGGTTCCTCACTGTACCTTTAATTAACATTTCCTCGTTTAGTTGATCGTAAACATAAACTGTGCAGCATTCCTTTAAAATGTATTTGCTTTTGCAAATTAGTAGTAGCATTTACAACCATAAATTCTAGGTTACGGGGGTTGTCAAAAGACAATAACCCTGCTGTCAAATTCAAAATGGTATCAGGATACAATCTCACTGAAACAAATGGTCCCTGGGTTATTTATTACCCGATAGTGGTATTTTTACCTTTTGAATGTGTCAGTGTTTGTGTTGATATCTCAGCATTTTGCAGAGAGAAGTGTCAAACAGAGCAGCATGGTCTCAATGTGGTAATTAGCGATGGAGAGCTGTAACCCTGCCTCACTCAAGGACACACAGTACCATTAACTCTCTCTTTCCAACTTTACAAACGCCTCCATTGCTCTCCCTGAATGTTGCCTGTGGGACATTGTTGTGAAATGGAGCTTCATTATTTGATTTTTATCTGAATGCTACACCAGTCCATATTGGATCTGTTTCCATGTAGGCGCTGCAGCACGGAGGAAATGAGTGATACATTACAGTAGGTCGTTTCATCCGTCGCCACATCCCTCCTTATGTCCCATTTTGCTAAATATACATATTCATTCAAAGCACATGCAGAAATGGCTTTTGAGGCTGAAAGCAGGAAAACAGAGGGAGATTGTATAAGATGAATGTGGAGAAATTCATGCATTCTCATGAATACGGTGACAACTTCTCTCGCCAGGAAAGATGTGGTGAGATATGGTGTGCAGTACATACATCAAAAAGGGATCAGAATTTTTCTTATTTTGCATCTGGTCCGCAGAGGACTGCTCTAATAAGATTGAGCATTCGGCACTTTGAGCTCCAGGTAGTCGGAGGAGAAGATGAGGCATGAGGAGATGGATTAACTGGATGTTCAGTTACACAAGAAAGTCTTGTCATTCTGAGCCATGTCTGGCAGGGACCTCACATCCTCCCAGAGATTGCAATGTTATACAGTACAAGTAGTAATTGGCTGAGGAGCCCCAGATATAGATGGCAGGGCGGGCTGAGGTGAAAAGAAAGGCAACATGGTAATAAGTCAATGCTATTATTCCAATCTCATTAGACCCTTACCTCCCGTCCTGCGGAGTCAACTTGTACGGTCAAAGAGAATATGTCAACTATTGGTTTCAACAGCTTTGCTCATTAGGCCTTAGATTCCAAGTTTCATGTATTTTGTCGAGAAAAAAATATTTAAAAGGTTGAATTCAATGTAATTGTTTGCTGCATGGTGTGAGAAACGATTGAGAGCAATTGACATCAAAACTGCATTTAACTTTGCAAATGCATGCTCTAATTTCTCCAATCTCAAAACTCTTCATACAACCAACAGAAATCACATCTTGGTGTCTACAAAGAAAGTGCTGTGTACAAAAAGAAGAAAAAAAACCTCTCACCACAACACCAAAAAATTGAATTGTGTCTCACACAATACCCCAATCATTTGTTGGATTCAACAGAAAAACGAATAAGTGGACATTGAGTTAGAATTATTTTGAACGATGTTCACAATCTTGTTCCTTGAAGAGAAAGCTGCTCTATTGGCTCATTCCCTGTGTGAACATATGCAGAGGTACTGCGTTATCAGGATGAAGTGTCATGTGAGCAGATACACAAGGTTGGGCACCAGTATGACAGGGAGCCGAGAGGGAGAAAAGACAACAGTGAAGCACAGTGTGTAAAGTAAGTAAGTGATTATTTTTTTCCAAGGTGTCTGAGCAGGGACAATGTGGATGAAAATTATGTTATTTTTAGTTTCATTTTTCTTTATCAGCAATAGATAATTTCATGTAATTTATAAAAAAACTAAAAAAAACATTTAAACACCATTATGGTGCTTATATGTTGGCTTCTGAGAACACAACACTAACTTGCATTTGCTGTTTAGCTGTTTGAGTTACGTATTCTCAAAAGTTTTCTTTCTAAAATCGTAACAATAGAAGATTACAGTATTTTTGATTTACCATGTATTTATGTTGCTACAGGAGGCCGAACTTAGCTCAGAGTTTTCAGTTGCAATGACCCTTTTTATTTCACATTCAAGAACCACCCAGACACCAGCTAAATCCCACAGATTCAACACTGATACATTTGACAGTCAATGAAAGGCAGAGGCACGTACTTCCCCCACGAATACAAAATATATTATTATACTATTAAATGTGTTCGAACAAGTAATACAACTGTGTAAACTATTTAAAATGGGAAATTGTTTATTTAAAATCTGTGGAAAATGTGATTAATGCTTTCGCCACAAGGCAGAAATAATTTTTGGTGATGTCACTACCACATACTCTAAACAATAAGACTCTTGGTGTAAGATGTGAAATGAAACCAGGAGAAATCTGGCTGCTTATTTCCCAGTGGTGGCTTAGAAGGGGCATTTTCACTGCTGGCCACATATATCTTGTCATTTATATTTAAAAAAAAAAAAGATTTTAATCCGAATGAAATGACCTATGGTACAAAGTCAGCCTTTATATTACTGCAAAGAATCCTCACTTTCATTGAGAATGGCAAGTATTTCAGAAGATGAATTCTGAACCCGCTGCACAGATAACCAACCTGGTACATACATCAGGCGTCAGGCGCTTTGTGCCTCTGCATATGTTCACACTGAGAACGAGCTGACACAGCAGGAGCAGATTTCTCATCATTAAGATAAAACTTGAGAATATTGTCTTAAGATGACTCAATTTGAAAAGTCTCCAATCAGAGTCTGGCCTGCACTCGAGGTAAATGCTCTGCAGAGTGTGATTTTCTTTTTTGTGATTGCGTTCTGTGAAAAGAAAAATAGCTACAATAAGAAGCTTTAATAGTGCATTTACAAGATAAGAACAACGCTGCACAATGAAGAAAATGTGTCTTTATTCAAATAAATAGCCAAACAACAAGATCAGGGCACAGCGTCTACGCAACAATATGCCTTGCTCAAGGGTACTTTGGCATTAATGGTGGCTAAGTAAACAAGTTTACAGCAGGATTAGTGCCCTGTGTTGAGTTTCAGGATTAAGAAAACAGCTCTGTCAGTGGTCAGCCTCACTAAATCTACAACAAGCCAGAGGGAGATCATTTAGCAAGCCTTGAAGTAACACAAAGAGCATATTTCCCGGTAAAGACTCCACCCTTAATGAATCTGTTCTGTTATTATGTATTAGCACTGAGCAGAGGGGGAAATATCCTTGAACACAATTCCCGGTAAATAGCTGGAGGAAAATGTAATGTAAACGTAATATGCAGACATTAAATATGTATTCTGTCAATCATCCAAGCTCATCAGTCTAAATGCAACTCAATAAAGACAGAACCATCTTCATTTCACCAAGATGAGCCTAAATAATTGAAACGGTAGTTATTTGTGTCAATCTGCCCTTTACTTTCTCAATTTACCTCTGGCAAATGTGCTGTGACAGATACGTAGCTTGAAACATCAATAATACAGCTAGAATCAGGTCTTCAAAGGCTTATTGGACTCATTAACTGCGATATTGGGATGTAATGGGAAATCTTGTACCAAGGTTGCTCTCTTGATCTTATTTCTCAATACCTGCTGTAATATTGGATTTGGAGAGACACGCATGAAAGTTTCCAAAGTTTAAAAGTAATTTCAAGATATTATTTTGATGATGTTTTTTTATGCAGATTGGATTTCAGGGAGGATTTTTTTTTTTTTGGTGATTAAACTGAGCTTTAGATGACATCCAGTCTTTGAGTTGAGCCAATATAGTGTTGTAGTCAAGTAAAAGAACATCTCTGCACCTCTATGTGGGCTGCAGGTAGCGCCTCTAATCGTTTTTGTAAACACTTCCAGTCTGACACACTAATGTCCAAGACCAATGTGTTAAGATGCTGTTGAAACTCCCAAAACAGAGCAGTTTGATAGGTTTTCCAACCCGGTGGCATTTGATCGTGATGCGGCCATGTTCCCCTGACCCAGACAAGCCCTGGGGAAAAAAAACAGCAGAACCAAGAGGTGGAAACTTTGGCTTTGTTTTGTTGTTGTGACAGCAGAGTCAATGACAGACAGGGTTTATAGCTTGAAACAAAGAACAACTCCACAAACAAGATTGGTAACACTTTACAATAACACAAAAGTGAGAAGGTCGTAACGACTTACTAATTACACAAGTTACTATTTTCGTTCCCCCTCAAGAAAAGCGATGCATCATTCTGTGTGAATAGTCCCTCATTACTCCATGATTATCTGACCATACTTTCCTGTTTTTGTGCCACACAAAGTAGAGTAAAGCATTATTTTAAAAAAAAAAAATGTAATAAATACTGAGTGTTTACTGGAGAAGAGAAGAGGCTCCTTAATAACGAACCAGAAAATCTATAAAAAAAATCCTATTCATCATAATATTCAGAGGAAATTAGATTTCACATCAACATGTCACTGTAGACTATAAAGACTAGATGCTGAGCTGACTTACAAGCATATTTCTTATTTATGAACGTTATCAGACACACATTTTAACTTCATCTTATCTGCAATTAAAGAGACAGTTCAGTCCAGCCAAATGACAAAAACAATTTGTTCACTGACTTTATATGTGCAGTGGTGTCTTGTGCCATTTTGGGTGTATTTTATTGTTGTTTTGGTTTTTATGCTTCCACCCAAACATAACGGAGGATAGTGGAATGTTGTTTGTGGTGCTCACAGCCTTGAAAAATAATATTTAGAAAAAAAAGATTTTAATAAGAGCGACTTTCTCCTGAAGAGACAGTTCATGTGAAAACTGTTGACAGCACACTCTGTTTATTATCCAGACTAATGGGGGGAAATGTGATTTTTCTCATTTCAGTTTTAAGAATCATTCCCTTGCAATTTTATTATTCTCCTTAAATTTATTGGAATGGAAATTCCACATTTGTACATTTGAAATACAATGAATCTGTGAGTGCAGATGAAGTTTCTGTTTTTGGCGGCATTTGTACGACAGACTAAGATAAATGTTTCTCATTTACCCTCATTTGCGCTCATATCCGCAGACATCTCGTGTGCTAATTATGAGTTGAACAGGCCACAATGTGCAACTCCTGTATTTATTGATGAAGGCATTTTCCTTGGTATTGAGTCCTAATAATACCCGGGATCTTGATGATAATGAGTAAAAATTGACTGTGGCACATATTGATTTCAGGGGCTTCATTTCACAACTGCAGACTTTTGAAAAAGCTCTGAGGCCGAGGAACAGATAGAGAAGCCATTTAAAGCCCTGATAACGCTTTTCTTACAATCAATAGAAGTCCATTTACAAAACAAGAGATCAGTGGTGCCGTTCATTTCATCATGGAAGTACCATCTTCAGTTGTCTGCCGCTGTGACAAAATCAACCTATGTGGTTATAATACCCCCAAAGAATACCTGAACATTACACACAGCATTGCATGTCCATTACAGCCCAAAAAATGATGTTCCTCAATCAATTCTCACTCGTACCACTGATCATTTTTGACACTTTTTATTTATGTGATGGTAATTAAAACCTGAAAATAGGGGGCCACCTTGCAATAGGATCACACCAGCTGTGGCCAGGGGTGTAAAGTGTGTGTGTGGGGGGGGCCCTACCTCACTTCCCGTGCCCTTGCCACACCCATCTTGGAACTCAACTACACACCTGCAAAGGTTCGTGACTGCATCCCACACAGTTGCGACGCTTTCGCCTCGACAAAATCTTTTCACAGACATTCAGACAGACACTGAAAACTGCCTCTGTGGTAGTTTCTTGGACAGTAGGTGTTTCCAGGAACACCGTAAGCCGTGATGACTCACAGACAGGCCTACAAGGTGAAAATAATACCAGTTTTAATGTCGCAGATGGTAAACAGAAAGCAGGCAGAATGTAGTCCCAAATGCTTAAACATTAGCAAGAGGTCCAAAGTCATGGATTAGGGTTAGCAGGGAACTAACACAGTTATTGATTTAAGAGCAGTTTTAACCGTCTGACTTTCATTTCTAATGATACACTCCTCTCACCGTAAATGAAACAAGCAGCACCCCAGGGGACGAGACTCATTAAAGATACAGAAATGTCTGCAGGACAAATCATTTTTCTCATTTTGCCATGTTTTTAGACGAGTACAAACTCACTGCAGCATTATTGAAACAGAAGTCTGCGACAAATATTTTTTCTTGATTTATGTATGTTGATATAGTTTTCACTTTGTCCAAGCAGCCTTAAGCACCTTTTTTTTGTGTAGTCGAAAAAATACGTAGGCCTGTCTAATTGTTGAAACATCTCCTGATCTCGTCTAAAAGTTAACTCTTTGGAGTTCATCAAAATGTCAGATTTGGTCTAAATGATACTGAAGAAATTGAAATATAAATGTAAAAACATACGTTTTTCTTTTTCTTTTTCAAAATCTTAGTTTAGCGTGGGTTAGCATGCTAAATTTGCAACTAAGCACTACACAGAACAATCTGTGTCCAATACTTTGGTCACAAATCAAAGTATTGGTATCAAATTAGTTTTTGACCGGATAATGTCACTAAATAGAAAAGTCAGAGCATCACTAAAGTGATGACAATTCATCCTGAGGAGGACTTGAGTGTGTGTAGCAAATGTCATGGAAATCCATCCAATTGTTTGAGCTTGGTGTGTACTAGTGGACTAGTATGCGTGTCTATGCATACATGCAGTCCAATCACAAGTCAAAGCTTCCAAACAATAACAAACAAAGTAATTTGCATGTAATCGTTTCTTAAAAATGAATGATATGTCCATATTAGATGTTTCTCATGTTACAAAGAAAATTAAACATTGGGGCTTAATAAGCAGAACAGTATTCCACCTGTGAGCTGCAAAGGATTGGCAGTAAGACGGGTGGTGAAGTAGTCCGGAGCTATGGTTGACTGCAGCTCAGTGGTGTTGGGCTGATGGAGTCAGTGGAGCAAAGAGGAGCGTTGAGTCTGCCTGGCCGTCAGTCTGACACCGCACATCAAAGCCTTTATGAATAATTGCCTAATGTGGCATAACCGCAGCACTGACAAACACGCTGTCTTCCAGACAAGATCAGTGTTTTCGGCCTTTACCGGCATCATTAAATAATGAACAAATCAACCAGAGAAGTAGTCAAAACTGTTCTTTCGCTGTACCACTTAACAGTTATTTTTCTTTGCGAATAATGCTGACATGGTGATTATTTTACTCATAGTCAGAGGCCAAGTGTATCGGAAAAAAAAACCTTCTTGGACCTCACTGAAATAAGCCTGTTGAATATTTCATTAGATACAGACAGTTATTTCCACTTCAGACTTCCACTACATCCTCTTGCTTTTCCATTTTATTCAGTACTTTGCATATTGCAATGATCGGGAAGTCTTAACAGTCTCCTCATCACTGTGAACATTGTGCGTTACATGGTTTTGCTGTTCTTTGGTGTTTTCTGTGTTGTTTTATAGCTCTCTAAGACTGGCTGCTAAATAAGTCCTGAGGTCTCTTATGAAATCATGAGCTTGTAATTATAAGATTCCTAAGTTTGGTTGAAAAGGAAAGTATTCATCATAGAAAGTCGCTTCAGTCTTGTCTGTTTTTAATTATAATATTTGGAGGGTTATATTATGTGTGTTAAATAAAATGAATGTCTTTGATTCTCAGCCTTTAAACTCTTTGCTCGCAAAAGGCCTTGCCCTTGCGCAAATGCTTCTCATACCTACTTCAGCCAATCACACTTAGAGATTGCTAGAATCCATTCTGCTGATAACTCATGAGGATTATTGAGCCGGTATAATCATCAAAATGACTCAATTCCAACCAAAGAAAGAAGCCTATTTCCTTCCATTGAAGAGACACACAGCAACTTGCAAGCAGACACACCCACACACAGCCACCATTGCCACCACCTTGATAATGAACACTGCCAGCTCTCTTCAGAAAGTCTGTCACTGTTGTGAATAATTTATTCTTCTCCATCTCAGTTCCAAATAACTGTCTGTTGTTTGATTAACCCGCTGATCTGACGGACTGAGGAAGAGTTTGGTGTCTGTAAATACAGGCCTAAGGTAGTTGCTCTGCACAGGTTGAGAGTCTCAGCTTGCACATCCTGCTCGCTCAGTGCCAAGGAGAACAGTGGACAGCTGGGTACAAAGCCATAACCGAGCTTTTGTAGATTTCGTGTCACTATACAATACTGATTTAATTAATCCCTGGTGTTGAATTCCGAAAATTGTTTAATCTGCAGAGTAAAGTGAAGAGTTTCAAGGCAGGACTTTCTGCTATCATGTGTGATGATTGATTGGCAAACAAATGTGTAGTAGCTTGTTTGAGTTGCAGATTTTGTAGACTAGCGACAGCAAGGGGTTACAGTTTGAAATTTGGTAACACTACAATGTGAACTTCAATCACTGCTGCGTTTCTGATATTGTTGGGATTCAGTTCAGTGTATGGTGGATGGTTGATCATAGCTTTGTCTCTGAGCCTTCAGGGGACCAAGACCACATGTTAGCCAACATGTTAGCTTTGTGCGAAGCCTGGAGGTGTAGGGACGCAGTTAGCTTATATCTTAGTTGGCCTAACTCAAATGTAGTCTTATGTAGGCGACATGTTTTGTCTTGTTAGCTGGCTAGCTAGTCGCCACATTCAGGAGTCACCTGGTGTTTAAAGGTGTATGAACCCTGGATAATACCTAAATGGGACTTCAGGAGTGCTGTGTGCAGTTAGCGGCGCTAAGCTAGTACTGGTAGTGCTAGTACTATTAATACGCATTACTGTACTGCTCGATAAAACAATGTTTCCTTCTGAGATGTTAAACACGCCTTTGATGAGCACTAATTACCAATGAATATTAGTATTTACTTTTTAATTACTTTTGTTTCATGTTTATAATTATATCAAGTGACTTGTACAACATGGTTGTAGACGTAGATCTTGTTTACCTCAGTTTTTCAAATGCATATGTCCGGTTTACAATGAATTCATGAAATGCTGCAATGTTACGATAGCATGTTTAACAAGATGACGTCTTCCCCCTTCTCTTCCATGAAACACATGCAGTTAATAGAAATAACCCATCTCATTACTATTTCAAGTTGTCATGTCACAAAAAGACCGGGGTGTTAACATGATGGCTCACTGTATGGAATAAATAAGTTTACATGAGTTTCCTCGCTGGAATGATCAAAGGCTTTTCCAGAGTTGGCTGACAGAAAGCATCACTATTTGATCACAGCTATGGTTCCTTAAACATGAGAGCAGTGATCGCTTATGAATAATTTAATCTGCAGTTATCATATTAGTGATGAAAGCAAGGTCTGAGCCATGAGACTAAACTCTGAGAGTCTGTGATAGAATTGCACAGACACAGTGGCGAGTATGCAGCCCCACGATATCATCGAACACAGTGCTTATTACACTAATAAGTAGCTATATCGATGCGTGCTGAACAAAGCAGGCAGAGCTTCTGTGCTCCATTTAACTCTGACAGATACTAAGATAAGTTTGTCATCTATCTATCTATCTATCTATCTAACTATCTATCTACCTATCTAGTATCTATCTATCTACCTATCTAGTATCTATCTATCTACCTATCTAGTATCTATCTATCTATCTATCTATCTATCTATCTATAATTTACAGAATATAATAACTTCTCCTAAGAAGACATTTTATATCATTACAACTGTGTTTTACAATATTGTAATTCATTATACGGTTATACATTAGTCTCTATTCATGTATGCCCATAGGAGGATAGATACAAATGCATTAATAAACACATCTGTATATCTACATTACAATATGTTATAAACCATTTATTTAACGTTTATATACTGCTTATAAAAGGTAAATGGGGGGATTTCAACTCAATCACAGATTAATCTGTTGATTATTTTCATGTCTGTTAAATTGTAGAAAATAAGAAATAGTCGAAACCCCCAAAATGATCAGTCTACTGTCACAGACAAATAAAAAGCTGCTGCCATATGAGAAGTTTTGCTCTGTTTTTTTTAGTTTTGTGTATTTTATAGGCCTACTGACGGGCATTAAAAACCAGCTTAGACCATGCATGGTTCATGCTATAAACTCCCTATAAGATTAAACATTAAATAAATGAATAAATAAGACAAGAGGCTTTGGCTTTTTTACTTGAAAAAGGACTTCATTTTTTAATCAATTCTCTGAATTGACAACAGAACCGTTTTTTCCTACTCAGCATCTTTTCCTCTCTAGTCCGTTTCCCAGTCTGTCACACACACACACACACACACACACACACACACACACACACACACAC
>NW_022280050.1:7094539-7135665 GCF_004355925.1 Anarrhichthys ocellatus | reverse complement strand
CACACACACACACACACACACACACACACACACACACACACACACACACACTCTCTCTTTTCTCTCTCTCTCCCTCTCTCAGCAGGGCAGGGATTATAGCCATGGTTAAAACCTTTCCAGTGCCGCTGGCTTAATCCTCTGTGCCAAGCAGAGACTAAAATGAGCTTCAGAAAGTGAGATAATCTGCCTCATCTACGTGACTCTCTCAGCTACACTAATATTTAAGAGGCACTCAATGTAAAACTTCAGGAACCACCTGGGGAGACCAAATCTCCAAGACAATATTAAGTTAAAATGTTGGAAATCTGTATTTTTTTATAAGTCCTGTGTCCAAAGTAGTAGCTTGTGGGAGATGCAAATATCCATTGATGAATAAAATGGAAGAATCAAGCCAAAGTAGAGCCAATTCAATATCAGGCCTCTTTAGTGCTGGAAATCGTTTCCACACCAATTTTCCTCCAATTTGCTCAACATGGCCGACAGCTAAATTGGCGAAAGAGTCTGTCCATTAGAAATGTCCATTAAAGGAAATTAAAACTTTTCTGTATCATTATGACAGACACTCAATAATTTCGAAGAACCACATTAAAGTAGTTATTGAAAGAGCAAGTTTTATTGATCGTAACATTATGGTATTTGTGAGAATGACATGAAAGTATTTATTCCTCCTCACAGAGCTCACAAGCGCTCGGCCGGCGCAGCTCAAATAAAACAGACCGCCCAGTCAATAGGGGTAAGATAATATGATCAGAGAATCAATATCAGCACCATTGTTCTTGATTAAATGTATTCATTATAACTTAGTCTGGCTCATTAAGCATTTAAATTAAAAGCACTTCAGATTGTGGAAGTTACTCTAGAAATTCAAAGGATCATCAAAGTTGTAAGAATCCATGCTGAGGAGGACATCCAGGCTATCCATCCTGTGGTTTTCGACATGTTTCACAATTTGTGTTGGCGCTAGAGGAAAAGTCAGGAGATCACCAACGTTGTCACAAATTCCACTACGTCTTAGATAGTTTTAATCCTGCCTGCCTGTTTCTCTAACTCTCCTGTCATTTCCGGTCCTGCCACTCACACCCTGAAATCACTCATTCCTCTCACCTGGTCTTCCACGCCCACTAGTCCCTCACTATTTAGATCCACTCACTTGCACTTGATACCTGCCAGATTGTCTTGTGTGTTACTGCCGAGCTCTCCAGCCTTATCCTCGTTTCTATATCTGATCTGCCCCTTTTTGGATCTCCCGGTTTTGACCCTGCCTGAACACTAAGTCAATTGAACTCCTTGTAACTCTGTCTCTGTGTCGTGCTTTTGGGTTCCGGTGCGCAAGTACTAGTAATCATTACAAAAGTCGTCTGGGTTGCCTGCACCACATTTCATGGCAGTTGGAATATTTCAGAAGTGGTGGACAGACAGACTGACATTTCCAAACCTAAGCCAGGCCTTCGAACAGTGTGTCGAGATCCAGTAACAGGAGCCAACAAGAAGTAGTATCACTAGATTTGTATGTCAGGGCTTTTGGATAGTTGATGATATCATTAATAATTCCCTATCCCTCCTACCTTTTATTCACCCAAAGGGAGAGATTTGTATTGCTCCGACAATGATGATGATGGTGATGGTGGTGATGATGATAATGAAATTCCATAAAGAGGATAAAAAACTATTACTGCTGCATTTAAATGAGATTTTGAGATGTTGAATGACTGCACTGAGAGGATGAAAGAAGATGAAGTTGTGTGCGTGAAAGTATCAGAGAGACTTAAGACTCTTGTGGCGGCATGCAAAGCTCTCAGTGTCTCCAGCGCTGTGTTATGTGATGTGACATGTACTGTGGTTTCCACTGCCAGCCTGTGTACTTGCGTCTCTCCTCTGGCTGTATAATTAATTCATAGACCATGCGAGTGCACGCCTTGTCTCCTCCTCTGCTGTCTCTCGGAGAGATCTTTGAGAGAGCAAGATTAAAAGGAGGGCATAATTAGACAGGAGGATTCTCACTATCAATGTAATTGAAGCTGTGCTGTCATATTACAATGTCTAATTGGTCTCAAATTAAGGAAAAGCATTCACGACAGCAGGGACTCACTTACCAATGTAAAAGGACAGTCAGATGTCCTGTCCAACCTATACTTCTTGTTTAGTTATTGTGCAGTCATTTCCCCCCCTAGACACACTTGTGTCCAATCACCCCACTGAGAAGTGGCAGTAAATAGAGTTACATTTGTGCATTTCAACTATACCATGTCGTTAGGAAGTATACGTACATACGAGATCTATTATGATTGTTGCACAGTTACGGAGCTGTATCAATAACACTTAAGTGACACTTACATCTTTGTTCCCTGCTGCCTGAGAAGCAGAGGAGGTCAAACAGGTGCCGTCCCAGGATCTGAAAGGAGATGACAGATCTCATTAAAGATACACAGCCATTCAGATTCGAGTGAAGATGGTGCCGTCCCGCAGCCGCATCCTCAGCCGATTCCTCTAGAGGTGCATTCATCCTTCCCAAAGCATACAGCTTGTAATTTAGGTGTTGCCCGTGGTAAAGACTTCTCTTTTCCCTGCCTGCTCTTTTATGCTGCTGCTCATTGCGGCAAGGTCACATGTTTGTGTTTGTGAATCAGAACTTTGTGCCAGACTGCGGGGGTGCATTAACATCACAGAGAGCACAAAAGGCAAGCAGGCCTGTGATGACCCGGCTTGCAGTGTATTTCATATCTGAACCGGGTGTGCGGATTTCACCTCCAAATACATTTTGTTTGGATACAGCAGTCGGTTACCTGAGACTTCACTCCACACTCAGGCGGTACGTGTTTCTGTTTACCATCGCCGCAATAACGGAAGTGGTTTCTGTGAGCTGCTGCATTGTTGTCTTAGCTTCAGGAAGTCCTTCAGTCATAGAAATAGGTGATTGAAGGCATTGCACTTTTTATTTTAACTCAACCACCAACAGAGATTTGGGTGTGTTACGCTTGTGGCTGCTATCCTCGAGTCACTAGTATCTAACTGGGGTGGGGCCAGAAGTGGCATGTGTCCCCCCTGATATCTGATTATTTCATATTAGAATATTTGTTAAAGTTTTTTATTTGCTAGTCATCTATTACATTGAATAAACAATATAAGACTGTGCTTGTTTCCAAGTTTTCAAAGTAGCATCTGGACCCAAGCAGGTGATGAGAAGCGGGCTGGTAAACTCACTTATTCCTAACTCCACACTCACAGATATGTTTTTATTTTCAAACTAGTAGTCTTCCGCTCTCACTGACGTTACTTGACTTTGCGCAGCTCCCTCTGGAGCCACAAAAAGCTTGCTGCAGTACTCCCCCCAAACCTATAAACAGACTGATGTGTAAAATCAGCACATTTCCTCTTTAAATCGTGTTAAGGGTCTTTAATGACTATTGATGGGAGAAATGTTCACAGCTATTTATTACATGAGCCCTTCCCTTTGATATGTGACATTTTCCATTTATCTTGTTTCTGTCATATAAAAGACAAGACTGAAATGTTTCCCTTTTGAAGGGCAATTTCTCCCCTTGTTGTTTCCGCCGCTCCCGGTACAAGCACTCTTTGTATGCACATCATGTCAAGTGCTAGCAATGCCAGCTGCCTGACAAGGAAATGAAAGGTCCCGTCGTTGTTCTTGTTTCTTCCCAGGTGACACCCACTGTCCCCATTCCGTCACCATCAAAAAGTCGAAACAAGACGCCGAGAACCTCAAAAACGGTCCATTATGCGCTGCCATGGGGAGCGCAGACGCCATTAAGGAACGGTATCGGTTACAAATAATGCATGTCTCCAGTCTCATTCTCATCTTGTCTGAGAGAAACGGGACAGCGCAGAGATGAACAGATGCACCGCAGAGACCTTGCATGCGGAGTAACGCGCTATAGCTTTCACAGACCCAAGGACATCTCCTCACCAGAGTGATGGCGAAGAGAGGATTCAGACAAGAGCCCACATAGTCCCACTCTGAAGACATTAAACAACAGTATGAACTGAAACAAACCTACGGTATTGACGTTCAAAGCTCACCACACTTGTGTGCACCGTTTATCACAGCATATTGTGATTGTTTTTTGTTGTTCTGCTTTGGGAATGTTGCATTTCAGAAAGTGGACTGATGAAGGAGGGTCCTCATATGTCTCAAGCGTCTTCCTTTAATGATGTTAAAGACCATGGGGATGGAGGAAGTCATTACCTAGAGAAGTCATGTCTCTTTAAATATCTTATCACAAGATGCAGCACTCGTGCTTTTTTTCACAAGGTTAAGCACATAACACTTACTGTAGCATCTCTAAAGTGGTAAAAGGTGCACGGATCAAGATGAATTATAGTCAAATGCATTTGTTAATGCTTCCTGTACACACGTGAGAAGTCGGCCTGTTCAGAGGATTCGTCCTACGGAGCTCGCACTGAACTGCATTATCTCCCTGTGACATATTTTATAATGAAACGGGCAGATAACAAAACAGAACATGCTGGTTTGTGGTTGATTGAGATTGCAATGATACAGGTTCACCTCCTATCGTTTTTTACATTATATCTGTGCAGACACGATTCAGAGTTAGAAGTGATTGTTGCAAAATAAAAGCTTTTGCCAAACTCCTCAAACAGCGTCTGAATACCACGGAACTTCACAGATAAATAGCTGGATGACAGCACGCTTTGGGTTCCTTCAAACAGCGAAGAAAGCCAACGCTGAGCCGATACCAGCCCGTCCACTTTTAGCGTGTGACAATCTCAAGATGTAATGATACAACTCTAAAGGCTCACTCTTTTACTGTGAGATGCCATTAAGTGCTGAGGTGTTTATGTCTTTTTAATGAGAGTGCTAAATTGCCTTCATACGCAGTGGTTTTTTGTGCAAATGAAAGCAGACTATGAATGTCAAGTAGACGACTAAATGTTCCTCGGCACATTGCGGGGCCACGGGCAGCAGCGTCAGGATTCGCACTGACGGCCACGTGACGTGAGCCCAGCAGTACTCTCTGCTGGAAAATGTTTAAATCGTAATGAACAAGATGCAGAAGTGCGTGTCACAAAAAAGGATCTGAGTGACAAAAATGTTGCTTCAGTGCAACACAGACTGTACCAAATATTCATACTGCGGGATTCTTTTGATCAAGAATGACTAGACACTGCTGAAGAGGCCTGATGATTCCTTTGGTGCAAGTCATATCAGCAACAATTGTGACAGCAATAGCAGTTGTTTAATACTGGCACATGTCCCCAAATCACCTCTCTCAACATGTATTCCCCTTCTGATAAACGGCTGCTTATTGCGATGTGGGCGAACAGATTCTGTTATATGACAAAGTAATCTTAACTCAAGAGCCACTTACTAGTGAATGGAGTTTGTTCAGTTGTTGAGCGTTGAACTGAAGTTAAGTTTTCTTAGTCAACGTGAGTTGATGAAGATTTTGATATTTGGACATATTTCAAATATCTCATGAGTTTATAGTAGTGCTTGTTGTTCATTCTTTTCAGCAGCGCCACATAACACACAGGCTTTGTTGAGGGGGCGTACGTCTAAAAGACCTTACAACATGCAGGACCTGCTGTTTGTATACAGCACACGGGAACAGCAAAGCTTTCATCCCAGCAATGTAGAAGGCCTCAAAACATTTTAGAGGCACAAAAGCCAAGGACAAGCGAAGAAACCCTCAAATACTTTCTTTTTCACACAAAGTGGGGCGTCATAATTAGCTGCTGAATAGATTAGAAACATTCATCTATTGCAAAGCAATTTCCTTTTTTCTTCATGTAGGTTTGGGCGCATATACGGAAACCAAGGTCAATCTTTGTCAGAGCTCATAATTACCGTGAGGTTTATTGTGCTTTCATTTACATCACGTCATGTTTGCTACAATAAGCGTCATGGTTTGTAGGGTTGTCCATTAATTGTTAAGAGTGTGGAAAATTGGAGTGAGGGGATTCATATACGCAACCAGGTATTTTCAGGCACTGTTTGACACTATTTTATGTTTACTCTTTATTAAATCAGAGGAAATGATTGTCTATTTATTTTAAGTTTTAGCTGTTAAATTTTTATCAGTAAATAATGACTCAAAACCATATTATTGTGTTGTTTGATAGACTGGATGAGAGACTCGTCCAGATCATAGTCTTACTTTAAAGAAGCTCTATATTGGGATATGTTGTATCTTTTGTAAAAAGGTTTATTACATGACCTGAAATATTACTAAACCCAAAGAAAAAATATGTTTTGTGTTGGGAATTCTTTTAAAGATGAAGTTATTTTGTGGACATTTGCTGCTCTAAAAAAGACAGGGGGCTAAGTCTGAGCATTCGTCCTTGGCATAAATGAACTATGAATAAAACACAATAAAAGGATTGCAGCATTTGGTAGGTGACACATTACTTTTAAAGGTTATTCTTTCTTCTTCAGGAAGCTGTGAATTGAAACCTCCTTTAGAGTCCTGATTGTGTCCTTTCCCTCTGACTGGTTATGCTTTTCCCTACAGACCTAAGAGTTCAGTGCCATGGGTATATTAGATCTTAAGATACACAATCAGATGTGGGCATACGCCATTTTGGAAGGCTTTTCAGCTATTTAAGGGAAGAAATGGTTACAGCTTTGGTATGCCGGTGAATGTAACCATTATTCTCGCTCTGCTTAGTATTGGCACTTTCTTACTTGCTGGTTCTGAATAGGAGCAGTTTCATAGTGCCTCACGCCAGACTACATGGCCACACTGATGGTAAAACCATAACATCCTGGCAGAGCAAAAAGCACTTTAGCAGTTCCTCAAATGCAGCTTAAAGGTCACATATTGTAAGAAGTGAGAACATGTTCATGTCTTTTTTTATTATAAAGCAGGTCTAAGTGTTATGTAAATACTGTGAAAGTATCAAAATGCTCAATCAATGGAGACATACACACAGCCCCGTATTCAGAAACCGTGCCCTTAAACAAGCCATCAGGATTTCAATAATGTAAATCTTATAAATATCTGCTGACAGGAAGTAAACATGGACCTCACTGAGAGCTCAGGTAGTTTAGCTGAGGGCCGTTCCACTAGCATACCCATATTCCTGTTCTGTCCTGATGTTGGCTACAACAACATGACTCTGATGTACTGCTCGGGTCATGTTTGAGGGCTGTGGGGCCGGTGTTTTCGTAACGCCGGCCGGTGTTCGTTCGCCAGCCGGCGGATTGATTTGTCTTGCTTGACAATTTTATGCGACTGGCTCTTGTCATTGTGTTAATTACATTGATTCTGACTTGTCCGTTAATGACGAAGCATCCCGTCATCACGGGGTTATTTCGGTTTTCTGTTATTGTTCCGGGTTCAAAAGGTCACACATCCCGTTGTCTGTTACTTGAGCGCAGTCCATCGAAAACATTACATTTCCCACAATTTAAGCTTCTGCATTCAAATGCACTAGTATTATTCAAACGTATTGTTCGGTTCGTAAGCCTCGTACCAAACGGTTTAATACGAATACGTGTATTATTACACCAATAGAAACAAATAGCACAGAAGGCCCAGGTATAGAATGCACGGCCCGCCACTTCTTTTAGCCATATATAAGGTGTAACCCCCTCTCCTGAGAATTACATTTATATAGTGGCTACTATGTTCCCAGAAAAAAACGTTTATTTCGAGTGGCATGAAGGACGGCGGAGCAGCCCAACAAATGAAAGCATTTCAAGTGCAAACAGACTTCAATGGAGTCCGAACAAAAGAAACAAAAGCAAAGAAAGTAATAAAACGTTAGATAGATAGAAAACTTTTTGATGCGTATAGAATATATATTTATATTGTTTTTGGGTGAACTATTCCTTAAACTAACATTTAATTCAATTAATTTTAGACTTTTTCTGCATTAAACCAGTGCTTACCCAAGTGCTGTGAATGCCTAAACCATTAAAAAACATTTAAAAAGTCCCAAAATGTCACTATGAGAGGATACTGTATTTCAAGATCAGATTGACTGAAACAAATTTAAAATGATGTCAGTAAACACGAACATGTTTGTGTCTTGCCAGATACCGTATGTTAATTAACAACATTACCTCATTATGTCAATAGAAATCATGATGAAACTTTGCTATTTTAAATTAGTTGTATACACGTACTTTCTTTGAGACAAGGTTGATAAAGTTCTATAAACTGTCTCAGTGCACTCAGTCGCCCTGTTTTGTAATACACTTCATGGTCACCATGGTTTTAAATAAAAACCCTCAGAAGCAGCTTACAACATGTTCCACTCTGTGATTTCACGTCTCAAAATACAAAAACTGTACCAGCCTGAAATTGTTTGACGCGACACAATCAGACATCACCATGTTGCCTTCCTCTCTCATAAACTTTCATCATTGCCGTGATTCACCTGAATGAGGAGTCGCATGGAACAGGCTGTAAAAAAAAAACAAGGTGTGAAGAAGGAGAGCGACGGTTGTTTATATGCAGTGTCTGAAGTGGAGGGCAGTGAGGAGAGAGATGATGCACAGCATAGCAAGAGATAAACACAGGAGATGGAGAGGGAGATTGACGAGTGAAATCAGCAGCATGATTAATGTGACAACCTTTCAGCAAAGGTTATGGATCCGGAGGGAACACTAATGTCTAACACTAATGTAGGACATGGAGGAGAAGCAGAGTGGGGAAAAGGTCAGGAGTCAAGTGAGGTGCAAAATTACAGGAATGCCCCATTCTCCTGGTGTCCTTTATTCTGTGCTTCTAGAAGCATTCATCTCAACCGGTGCTTTATTTTGTTCTCTTTAGTGATGATACTGAATGTAGAATACATGAAGAATAGTTCATCCAGTCATATGTCTACATACATACTTCTGTGCTAGTTTTGTCAGATATCATACAATAAAGTGGACCTGGAAATGTAAGTTGAATTACCAATGGAATTATTTAACAGCAATACTTGTTAACATGGACTTGTTTGAAGGCCCTGAAACATCAAGTCATAAGTATTTATCTTCAACGTTCAATATTTATGTTTAATTTCTATTATTTATTTAGCCAGACATTGTGTTCATGTTAGCCGATTACTGGGCTTATTTTGTTTAGTTTAGCCCTCGTTTTGCCGTCACAAACATGTGACGTATTGTTTCCAGAGATTTCGTCTTCGGTTGGTAGAGGTTGGATCAGATCACGTTGGTAGTGGTTGGATCAGTTCAAGTTTTTTCACAAAGCTTTAAGAAATATGACTTCATTTTTCTGTGAGTCAACTTGTACAACCGTGTCAATCTCATCCATTCTTGTAACTATATTTTTCTGTTTCTATTCATGAGGTATCGCTGCAGCAGTTGGCTCGCTAGCTATGTAGGAAGGCGGAGTCCTCTTGCCTGTTATCTGATCAGTCGACTGTTTTTCTAACCAGTGGAAACAGACGTCAATGAGCGACTGTGGGTGGAAAAATGATTTTACCCGCTGTTGAGTCTTTTTAAGCTGAAATAAAGAATATTGTCAAACAGAACTTGTCTTTTAAAAGTATTTATTCTCTGGCCAGAGAAGAGGCACAGTTACACGGAGTCACTCAGACTATGTAGAAGTGTGCGCTACAGATTACAATTCGTACAGAGTTATAAAGAGAGTGATCAAGGGTGGGGGCCTGTTCCAGCCCGTGCAGGCCGTGCTGTTAAAGAAATATAAGAAGTGCTTTATCTGTGTAACAACAGACACACAGATGCATACGTGTTATCCTTCAGGCATAGAACCTGTGAATATACAATAGGTACTTGTTATCCAACAACTGGAAGAAGAAGATATGTGTGCAGGCAGTCAGCTGCATGGATCACAAGTTACATGATGCAAGCTTGTTTCACAACAAGTTATAAATTCTATTTCAAAAGAATATAAAATACTTATAAGAATATAATATTTCCATTACCAAACAGCAAGATACATTTGAGCATGTATGTTAACACAAAGGATGAAGATCTACTGAGTTCAGAGCAAAAGTACAAGTGCTTAGGCATTTACACAATATACTTAGTAGAAATATATACTCGGTAGAAATTTTCCATTACACGACATACCAAACCTATTTAGTTCGATTCAGAGCTGTGGGTCCAGGCTAACTCTCCGTCACATTCGATTTAAATGTCGCTGAATCATGATTAATGTACACATAATGTGGCACGTCTTTCCAACTGAACTAGTCAAAGCAGTGAGACAAGCACAGACAGAACAACACAGTCATGTGTAATACCCAAAACACTGAAAATGTAGTGTTCATGTAGCACTCCATCGCCCATAGTAAGACGCTAACTGAGATGATTTGTCTTCACTGCCTTTAATGATTCTAAATTACCTTAATTGTAAAATCCTTGGGGTGTTACGGTGGCTTAGTGGTCTAAGACGCATTGGCACGTAACTGTAATGTCTCTTGCTTGAATCTAGTCAGGGGACCTCTGTTGCATGTTACGTTGCAAAAATGGCAACAAAAGAGAAAATAAAATGTCTATTAAAAAGAAGAGGAACAAAGGAATTTATAATGCTAAGAGCCTCAAAAAGCCATTAGGAGAATAAACAAAACAGTGTTTACTGTAGGGACACTCACAGCAGTGAGACCTTTAGCATAAAAGAGAAACAGCAACAACAGAACATAATTAAATAGACTTTAAATTACAGCTTTCTATGAATAGATAGATGCACATTAATATACTGTGTATGAATCAGGTTTAGTCAGCGTACCATGTAGCTGTGATGTTATCTGTCATCCACAGTGATGCCCGTCTCCCGCGACTGTGACTGTTCTACAGTATAAAGGCAATAAGCTCAGAGAATGACAGTAAAAAGGTGTTTAAAAAATAGTTTTTTCTTAATGCTCCACGGGCTGCAGAGGAGCAACGGAGAGAGATCGAGGCTGTTACATTGTGAGGATAAATCAGAGAAGTCAGCAGACTGTACACAGGTAGAAGTTTTACATGACACAAAAGCAGCTGCTTCAAACTCTGACTACACACACACTGTCTTTAGTCTGTCTTTACTTATTTACTGCTCTCTGTGTTAGCCTTTGCTCTCAACAACTTTCTGCCCGGCTCACAGAGATATATTGTTTTGCTTGTCCCTATTGTCTGGCCCACCCACAAGCACCTGCAAGGATATCCAACTCCCACACGTGGAAGTCTTGATGAGTGAATTCAGTTCATCTGCTTCCAAACACCATACACTCAGGCTGAAAGTACAACGACCCTTATAGCAGCATGCAATCAGCGAGAAGCAGTGGGCTGAAATTGTGTCATTGAAGTTAATTACAGGCAATTAACACCCAGTTGTCTGTTGCTCTGACATTGGCTGGGGACAAAACCGTCCCTTTACGGGTTTAGGGGCTGTTATAGTGACAACATTCACAGGGAGCTGGTTGTTTTTTAGCCACACAGGGCTCCAGGGATGGAAATCTATACATTGGAAGGATTGTCATGAGATTATGTACAGACATTCAAGGTCCCCAGAAGATGAATTGTAATGACTTCGGTGATCCCCGCAACTGTTCTCTATCGTCACCATGAGGGCTAACGCGCTTAACAAACATGTTAAACATAATAATAACAACACATTTAATTTGTATAGCGCTTTAAAAGGTACTCAAAGGCACTTTACATGGTAAAGAGAGTTCCAGAGGGAGGGGCTGCAATGGAGAAGGCCCTGTTCCCCCCCAGGTCTGGTGCTTGGACAGAGTAGCTAAGGAGGTTGGCGTCGGTAAACTTTATACCTGCTCAACATCATCATCGACATGTTTGCATTGTCAATATTGTCATTGTGAGCGTGTTAGCATGCTCACATTAGCATTTAGCTCAAAACACTGCTGTGCCATACAGCAGGCTGTTGACGCTGTGTCCCACTACATTGGAATTGTACCGATTATTATTATGTATTAATCGTTAGTGTAAACTCTTTTAGCAGTTAGTACACGGCTAATAAACATACTAAACTCCTAATTAATGCAATTTGAACTGTGACTTCAGAACGCTATCGCCAGTTATCTTTTGCCTTGAACTGATCCTACTGATGGTTTCATTACCATCTGCAATTAGCTTGAGTGCTTTCCAGCTGTGATTAGACCCCTCTATTCCTTTGTCCATCACATTGTGGGTGAATATAGTCCAGCACAATCAAATGTCTATAGCATGCACGCCGACTGTTTTGAGTATACTTTCTTTTGAGCACATTAAAAACCTTAAAACGAACAAAACAAACATTAAAATAAATATCATATTTCTTTCTCATGGTCACATATTTATCAAACTCTTTCCATATCCACGAACTGCATCTATTCTGCTTCATAATTGTCTGCAGCAGCTCTGTCCTCACCATTGCTTGCTTTAGTTTCCATTTTTATCCACACTTTTGAATTCCTCTTCGATCTCTGCTCAATGGCCCCTGTTTAGTTTGTGCTCCAGTGATATCGTTCTGCTGGTGCTGCTGCATTAGAGATGAGTATTCTCGGGTGGAATGAGCTCCAATATGTCTCCTATCCAATATTGATCCATGATTACCGAGAGTTCAACAGGGTTCTTGATTCCAACCAAGCATGTAATTGCAGTATGGGACAGGGGGTCAAATCCTCCCCCCCCAAATATTTGTAATGACCATTTCCTAAATGCCTCCAAAAGGTAAAAGAAAGCTTTTCCCCCCCTCCACCCGCCGCATGTCCGGTGTTCCCGTCAACCAGTAACAGTGAGCACAACGGCCTTGCACGACTCACCAGTTGAAGTTTTTGGTTCTGTACCCTCCACGTACCATGCACAATCACAGCATCACTGATCGTATGTTAAATATAAACCGGAGTGTTGCTGCAGGTGTTGATAAACACATCTGCTCAGATATTTCCTTTGGAAAATTCGGTTTGCAGTTGATTGTGTAATAACTGACCAAGTTATCATGTGCTTTTGCTCAAAATGTACACACACGCAGGTGGAAATTCTTAAAACATGCATGTGAATTGTCTTTGGCACCCGAACCGTATCGCTCTGTACACCTTAGTTCTGTTTTACTGATACATCCTTCATTTAGCTAGTTGTTTAATAAGACTTGATACGGAATATACTGAGAAACAGTGTTTGAGAAATGTGTCTCTTCGGGTTGGGTTGGTCCAACCCCCAAAGGCTGACTGAAGATTTCACCCTTGACCCCAACACAAATACATATTCTGGGGAAACGGATGCGGCTCCGTCACAGCATATATTTAAGATGTCTAATTCTAGCTGCTTCCTACAGTACGTGCCGATATTGAATTTGAATTGACTGTAAGAGTGGTACTGATGATAACACAGGCCAGCAGTAAGAGAAGCCTGATAGCTCTCCCCCACACCCCCTTCACCTTTGACAGCCATCTGTATCACTCAGGGAAAGCCTCCTCGAGACAGCTCTGCAGACCCACTGATCCTGATGCATTTTGACACTGATGGTGCATACAACTGACCTTGGGGATGTCGGATGCACTCAAACAACACTTGCTGCATGTGTTTATGTCCCAGAGACAGTCTAATGAGGATGTATCTCCAGCCAGCCAACTCCAGGAGCAAGTGCCAGGATGCAGCTAGTGCCACCAGGGCTGTAATCACAGCTTCTTGCCTGACTCAGGTCGGGTAACTTTGTCAGAGGCGACTATTCCTACGGCCCTGTTAGGACAACTCTTCCCCAGATAAACTCAAGACATGTTTTTGGCATTCTTGTGGTTTGTTCAGTCAGATACAGTCAAGTTGCTATTTATGAGCTTGAATACACTCAAACATTTTCCTGTATTCAGTGTGCGTTCACTCCCAAACCATGTTTGTGTGATATCTCATGCCATGCCCTATGCTCTGGCAGATTAATATTCCCTCAGTGTACTAAACCGGTGTCGTGTTTTTGGGTTAGTGTCGGGCAAGTTTGATTGGGATTAGAGAGATAGTTTGATTATGGTTCAATAATAAAAACGTATGCCACCAATAAAAGCCTAAATGCACAGCAGCCCACAACAACTCAAACGTTTGGAATTGAACCTGCTTTTGCCAGAATTGAAAGTAACTTTCCATATCTCACCTCATCGTCTTTTCCACAGTGTGACTTGTACCTCATAGTCTTGTTTCACTTGTGAATAAATAAAATAGCTTTTCTCAATGTTCACATGATTGATATGAGAAGAGGTTCCCCCTCTAAAATTTACACCACACACAGCATATTTTTCTGCACGGAGGAAGTGCTGATAATTTACAGCCTGTCATCACCTGTCATGGCCGCAATAAAACACAAATTTGCTTGAATTTTATTATCTTGATGATTTGGAAACTGATGAGAACACTTAATAAAGTAATCCTTTCTCTTGTCAGGCTTCAAGTAATGCGCTTGTGTCCGGTAAGCCAGTGCACGGACTAATCCGCATCCTCTGGGGAACTACTGGCAGCTACGGCCGTGGCTTAGGTGTGTGTGTGTGTGTGTGTGTGTGTGTGTGTGTGTGTGTGTCGACACAGAGAGGCGACTGTTTGTCCTAAACAACAATAGTGGCTTGAGGTTAGCCTAGATGCTGCAATAACACTGGTTATATCAGAACTGGAGAATATTTCTTCAGTGTAAGAAGAGCAAAGAATAGAACTGAAAGCGTTTCTCGGTGGAAAGATGTATTTGCTACAGTTTCAAATGGTTCTGTGTAACAAGCCACCTGGCGGGTAAGGTGACAACAATATACAACAATAATAAGCGTGAAATCCTCATGTTGGAGAAGATAGAAAGAGAGAATGTTTGGAAGAAGAATTAATCCATTATCCGAAAGGTTGGCGATTAAATCAACAGTGTAATTGTTTCAGCTCTAGAACAGACTCCTGAAGCAGACTCGGACTCTGATAATGGCCATGATGTAATCTCAGTGTTAGAGCTGATTTAGCAGAACTGGTAAGGAGAATAACATAATAAGTAGTTGTGAAAAGAAACACATTACAGTCCAAGCAAACAGTATAGCCCCCACTTAAAGATAACCTGTATGAAGATTTTGGCAACACGTTCCAGTGTGAATCCAACCCTGAAGGACAAGAAAGTGTAAGCACAGGAGACTGTTTGTGTAGCTCTTTTAGTTCCACTCCTGGGAGAGAGACTGTGTGGATGTGTGTTGTGCCGAAAGAAGTGAAGCAGCACCGAGAGCAGCTTTGGAGTCAGTGTGAAATCTCAGTGCCACACTCCACTTTATCTGCCCTCACTGTTCTCTGGGGAGGGGGGGTTACGTCATTAAATATTCACCTTGCACTCACAGGACATCACCTTAGGAAAGGTTTACCTGGCCAACACCTGTCCAATATCCAATATTTGTTTTCCATCAGAGTGCACTTTGACATACCTGCGGTTCAGCAGAGTGGATCTCCTTAAAGGTCTTCAACCTTGGCATTAAGGGCAGCTGAAACCCCCTGTGTGTGGGCTGTCACTCTCAAGCCAAATACCAACTCCATAATCAAATGTGATTGTACCCATGCAGCAATATTTGACATTTTGCTTTTTTGTTTTTTTGTGTTAAGCACTTGTATAAATACATTTTACTTTCTTTTACTTAACATGTTACTCTCTTTGAATGTCCCTTTGTTGACACTGCCAAAAACGTATCACTCTATTTCAATGTATTCTATATCTATTACCCTTCCTCGTTCAATGATTGAGGACATGGTCACTCTCTAGGGGAGGAGTTTGTTTATTAAAAAAGACATTACCACCAAAATGCCAGTGTTTTCTCCTCTGACCGCTGTGATTGGGGGACAAATGATTGGTAGGATACCCAGTTAAAAGTGCAACAAATTTAAGGCACCTCTGCTGAAACCTCGTTAGTTTGAAACAGTGACATGTTTTGGATTTAGTTGGGTCAGTTTGACTCACTTTCTGTGTGTCCATGGATTCCCAATATGTCTTGATTCCCAATTATTCTCCATGTTGGCAGGTGGGAGAAATCTGTGGAATGGAAACGCTTCTAGTTCAATTCTGTAAAATCTTTACTCTGCTGCAATTTTAAAGCAACATATAGAAACTGTAATGATCTCATTAGTGAGATTTTTCAGTTTGCCAATTAGCATTCGACCTTGAAGTTTCACACACAGACAAAAGTCACCATCTGTCAGCACAACGCAGGGCAGCCCTCTGTGATGATGACGTGCCCACAGCTCTCTAACTGTGTTTGTTTTGGCTGCAGGAACTTCTACTACATCACCATGCTGCGAGACCCAGTGTCCCGCTATCTGAGCGAGTGGAAACACGTCCAGCGCGGGGCCACGTGGAAGACCGCCCTCCATATGTGCGACGGACGCTCGCCCACCCAGGACGAGCTGCCCACCTGCTACAATGGGGACGACTGGTCCGGTGTTACCCTGATAGACTTCATGAACTGCCCGTCCAACCTCGCCAACAACCGTCAGGTCCGCATGCTGGCTGACCTGAGCCTGGTGGGCTGCTACAACCTGTCCTCTATGAACGAGAGCCAGCGTAACCACATCCTCCTGAGCAGCGCCATGAGCAACCTGAAGAACATGGCGTTCTACGGCCTAACCGAGTTTCAACGCAAGACGCAGTACCTGTTCGAGCGGACGTTCAGCCTGCGCTTCATCGCCGCTTTCACGCAGATCAACAGCACGCGAGCTGCCAACGTGGACCTGAGCGAGCCCGTGCGCAGACGCATCGAGGAACTCAACTATTTGGACGTGCAGCTGTACGAGTACGCGAAGGACCTGTTCCTCCAGCGTTTCCAGTTCACCCGCCAGAGGGAGCACCAGGAGGTGCGCTTGAAGAGGCGCGAGGAGAGGCGTTGGCTGAGGGAGCAAAAAGAGCAGGGCAGGCTGTGGTCGCCCAAACACAGAGGGGGAGGAAATGGAGGCGGGGGGAGGGGAGGAGGGCTGGAGAAAGGGAGTGAGGGGGACTTCCCCGCCACCACTGAGGACTACACAAGCCAAGTGGCCCGTTGGTGAGGCTCTGGTCTTCAGAGAGAGGAGCAAGAGAGAGATTCCTCACAAACTTGATTCAAACCTTTGACTCTCTCTCTCTGGCACATCCTCTGTCTCTCTCTTTCTGCCTCATCATTAATCTGTCTCCTGCATCCGTCCGTTTCTCAGCTTCAGTGTGATCCGAGTGCTCTGCTGTTTCTTTATGAAAACTGCCAAGTCTGTGAGTCTCACAGCAGCTCTGCCTTGGAGTGCCCTTTGGTGTCTTAAATCTTTAAATGCTGTTTGTACATTTTTTTTTCGTCATTTAATTTTGGCCTTGGTTATTTCTCGTTGGCGGAATAAGACAGCAAACCGAGGTGAGAGAAGAAGAAAAAACAAAAACGATCAAAAGACTGCATTGCTTTTAATTTTGACATTCAAAGCAAAAGCGATGAACGTCATTGAAGCCTTTTGTTGCAACTGGTAGAGAACCATTTGAATGATGTAGTTGTAGAGTAACTGGTGGTTGCATGTCACACGTTAACATTATACTGCAATTCGGGAGAGCGATTTCCAAAAGCTGCACTGTACTGAAAGCCAAAGTCAATGAGACAAATTGAATTCAATGAGAATGAAACCCTCTCTGCAGACCATGCTGTATGCATGCATGTTTTAAACCAAATTACAGACGACTATTTGATGGTGTGAAGGTGACAGTCCAGTATTATTTTCTGAAATGCAATACTTTGCAGACTTCAACACATCTCCCAAAGATAACATGTAGACACAAAGCCAATCGCACGGCCACAAAGAGTACATCGTGCTGTGCAAAATAACTTTTCTTGTTCTTTTTTTACATGAAAAAAGGGAGACAAGTTCTCTGTGATGAGAAAAGCATATTTTGTGAGTAATTCATTTTTGAAGTAGTGGGTTGCGGAGATAAAAAGGTTGGTAAATAGTACAGGTGATGAAATGCGTTAGTGTGGCCTGACTGTGAATGAGATGATCAGCATTCAGCTCTCACGCCCTTCCCCGTCACACTGGCTGCTTTTACATGTTGGTAGAGCTGACGGCAACTGCACTGTGGGCAGCGAGAGCGCTTCAATGCCAGCAGAGCACCAGCCAACAAAACACCAGCCTCAAAGCAGGTAGAAAAAAACGTGTCTGTCATTTCTTTTTGCCCGGTAGTTTCCAGTCCTTCACATCCAATCAGCCTGGCGACACGTGAAGATGAAAGAGGGCTTGTTTTTCATCTGCTTAAATAGGCTTCAGTGATGCTTTTCATGCCTCTTATCTCTCATTCACTCAAAATCCCCGCTTATCAAATTAAATGTTTACTAAATGTCAACACTGAAGTGGTACTGCTGCTACTATTCTAACAGTCATTTCTCATTTCTTCTGTGATTGCATTTACTTTTTAGTTTGTTATTTCATCTCAAAGAATCGCCCGTGTGTCGTCTGGTTTGAATGATTCATCGAGCCCGTGCGGTGAATGTGTTGAATGAATACAGGTTAAAGTTGTCAAGAGTTGTATTGGTGCACTTGTCTGTACGGATGCACTTAGTCTGAGTTCAGTGAGTGTGTGGATGGCTGGATGAGAACAAGGACTAGGTGTATAGCACATTGATAAAACTCCCAACTGTTTCAAGAGGAGCTACAGCTCTGAATATTGAATCGTTTTTGTGTAGAATTTATAACTGAATTCATCAAGTTTGTGTTGTAGCAGTGAAAAGGACAAATCATTTTAAAGACGTCATGGCAAATTATAAAGGGTCATTTTGGATTATTTTTGTCTCCATTTGATGCTACTTTATACATTCAAAAGGCCCTTTAAACTCCACTCCATTCATTTGACAGCTATAGTTGCCAGTTACATTGCAAATACATGCAACATGACTTATGTTGATCATTAACAATAATCCACTTATATAAAATAAATTGTATGTATTCTGCTTAATGCTAAATTATGCCATATAACATTAAATATGTATGACTAAATAAACATCAACCAAAGTTTTTTAGGTAATAAATCGTCAAAAACTCTGCTCCATCCGAGCTGTTTGGGTCTTGGTTTTATCAGATTCCAGTAACTTAAGTGAATTAAGTGTAGGACCCCATTGCTCATAGTAATAAGCTGATTAATAATATGTTTCAGGGACCTTTTAGTAAAAGTGAATGCAGGATAATTACTTTTATGTTTTTACACAGGCCTTTTTCAGTGAAGGCATTTCGACCTGTCATAGAAGGAAAGCACGTGTAAATAATCAAATGAATGATGATTTATATAAATGAAATGGTATTATCACTTGATTTTATAGCTATTACACCAGAAGTATTTCTTTTGAAAATGATAATTGCCAAAAGGACGTTTATTCTGGAAATTTCTTTTAATAAACCAACATGCAGCACTGCTGTGTGACAAGCTGTAGGAATTGCAATGTTCCCCAGTGACAGATGGCACGAGCACCGCATGAGCAGTAGAGGTGCTGTACAGCTATTAATGAAACACTTGTTGTAAATGTGCTATATACCTAAGTTTGATTATATATACATATATATTTGTATGTGTGTGTGTGTGTCTGGCTGCAAAGTCGCTGAGGTGTGTTTATTATCATGTGTCCGTGTGTTTCTGTCATCATGTGTTGCGCTGCCTTAAAGCGTCCTGTGAGGTACAATGCACAGACTGATCCCTCACAGCGATTCATCCGGAGAGGCAGAGCAACGAAAGGAAGCAAAATTGTTAAGAAGGTTAAAAAAATTAAAGTGTTTAGGTGTAACAAAGCTACTGTGACACCACAGAGATCAGAAAATAACTCTAATTAGCACATTTCCCCTCCCCTCACGCCTGCAATTAACAGTTGGCTTTTAAATGGTAACTGCTGAGTGATTCTTGTGTCAGACGGTTCATTTAATAGAGAAATGTGTAATTCATATCTCTAGATTTTTACATTTTGAAAGAGAGTGTTGGGAAGTAGGACGGTATGTGGGAAAGTAGAGCGAGCTAAGAAAAGTCCCCTCAGTTAACATTGCAGTCAATGGGCCAGATGGATGGCACTCCTGTCACTTTGAGGCTCACAGCGCAAACTGTTGAGGTCTGTTCGCTCAGAGAGTTACATTGTTTCAAAGACCGCACATTTTTCTACATTTTCGATGAAAGTAAAACATGTATGAAAAGTGCAAAGGAGGAAGGATGTTGAAGAGTCATTTTAGAGTTTAATTAACACCTAAACCCCAGTATGCATGCCATGTCCCACGATCTGTCCATTCATTTGAATGAGGTAAAAATTCACAAAAAATACTTAATTAAACCAAAAACATGTACTTGCGATAATGTCCTCAATGAGCTGAACATTTTTAACATAGAAAATGAAGTTCCTATATTGAATGGTGTTGATGTAGTTCGGTGCCAAAAGAAGAGGAAGACCAGTTCAATTAATTTACTGTGCATCCATTGCCTTAGCATAATCAACGATATAGACATGTTCAGGCTTATTGTTTCTGTGACTTCTTAGTATTTGTTTTCACCAAATGATGTCCTAAAAGACTTTCCCCCAATTTTGTAATTGTAAAAGTGAAAACTCTCATACTATGGTGTAAATAAAGTGATGGGGGTGGGGGGGCAGTCTGACATTCCCAGAAAAGTGTGACATGCCTCTTTGTTAGGAGCATTTTAATGAACTTGTACTGCCACTTCATATCTCTGAGAGTCAGATTTCTCTGTTTTTATTTGTTTCTTTATATAATTTCAATTGTTGCTTAATAATTGGCTTCATAAAAATACCAGTACTACCAACACCTCAGTTGTAATGGAAGAGAGCTTTCTTAGTGTAAGAATTTCTATGTACATGTTTAAAGTCTTGTGATGAAATGAAACAGTCTAAAATCCTTTTGGCGTGTAATATTTAATCTGCCATTTTTTTCAGAACTGAAAAAAAATGAGTGACTTCTGCTTAAGATATCTGAAATAAATGCATCGAATGGCCATGACATTACAGTGTGTGTCGGTTTTATGTTCTCAAGCTAGATATCCACCGATGAATATAAGTTTGTGGGTGTTTTGCAAGAACGTCTGTCTTCCAAAAGAGATGTTCACAATGGATTTCAGAAAGAACCCCAAGAAAGCAACTTTAAGGTCCTAGTAGGGAGTGAGATATTTACAATTCAACTATGTTTTTAGCCCATATGTGATGTTGCATAGACATGTATTCCTTTATTATGTTGACTGTAATTTACTGTAATAGTGTCAGTCAACAAATATGGAACGTTGTCTTCTGATGTAGACAGAACCACCTGCAAGACTCCTTTGCTGACATCTTTTCATCTGGCAAAAGATCAAGAAGGCGTTACACAAAACAAATGTTCAGACTCAGAAATAGCCGGCGCCACACAATTACTTTCTTCCGATGTGAAGGAATAACAAGGTAAGCAGGTGTCTGGTGCTTTTATCAGGCCTAATTACAGATGAGCACATCCAGTGCTTCTCTCACCGGCGTTATATTTTCTCTTATTTCAATTTATTTCAACCCAAATAAGCAAGAGCAGCATTACTTGTGGGCCAGATGACAATTGAAGAACATATCTGCAGATACAGTGATAACCTAACACATTTACTGTAGCGATTTACTGATAAATGGCTCCCGGAAAAGCAGCGTGAAATGTAATAAATGTATTATTTTATTGTTATTAGATCACTGATTTTGTTAGGAAGTTTAGGATTAGGATCTGATTGGGAAGTGCAAGAATATTGCCAGAAAAATACATTCCCATTCACCATTAAAGCAAAGTGACATATCGAATTAAACTTGGTGTTTTCCAAAGCACACTTCACGTTATCACTCTATACTGACATGCAGAGACTGCTTCCCTCCAGGTTGTACTGTATGGCTGACTCAGCGTTTCAGCTATAGTGACTGCAGCAAATCATTTCCACCCAGATGGTATGACTGTATTATTTTCTATGTTTAACCGTAGACAATGTGTAATGTCTGCAAGAAACAAATGCACCGTCGCTCAAAGACAGCTGCTTTACTTTCTGAGCTTTTAAAGTCAGCACAAAATGCGGTACCTGATACTGATGTGAAAACATTTAGAATGAACATCCTTATCAACAGCAATTACATTTAACACTTTATTCAGATGGGCAACAAAACAAGAAATGTTCTCTGTTTTTACTGTTCAATAACATAATCAAAATAAAGAATCACAAGATCAGATCTACTGTAAAATGATCTTAGAATCACAATAATGTTAGCATAAATAGAAATTCCCAAAAAAGACCAACTTTGCCTTTGTTTAAAGTTCATATTCACATTAATTGGGTTGATCTGGACCAGGCAGAGCTTGTAGATATTGTCAGATCAGAGAACAAGCACGACTCTGAATATTGATATCGATCCTCATTTTAACATGCAGGTCATCTATTTACCCACATTGCACACCTTCACTCAGCAGAGGATGGGCTACAGCTTGCATCACAAAACCAACACCTCACTGTTGGGTTTCTGGACCAGCGTGCAGTGCACCCCCTGTTGAGCCTCTAGGTTTGTCAATTTGTGAAAATATATTTTACAGAAGACTGACATCTACAGGCCGTATAACTGAATCGCTGCTTATCTTGTGTCCCCTGATTATTCTACTGGCTGTTAATTCCTATAAACACTCAAGAAACCCCCCAGTTTTCCTCGTGACATTTTTTTTTCCATCAATAATAAATGGAAGAAGAAATGCGACTGACTCTTATCCTCAAACACAACCATCAGTTCAGCTTTTCTTCCTTTACAGTTTTTACCACTAGATGGGAATGTTGCTCCTCACAATTAAATGAGCTGCAAGTGTACAATGCGACCAAATGCTTTACATTGTGTTTATCAGTAGTGTCGTGACAATAAGTACATAAAAAGCAAAGTATTTCCCCCATCTTTTCAGGTATTAACTAGCAGTGACTTCTCAAGTAAGTACCATTTTAAGTTCAGCAGGTTGACTGAGTGATGAACAGCAGTTTATGTTGAAAGTATATGCTTGTTAACCCACAATGCACAGCTACATTTTGTAGTGCACTCAGAATGTGATGTACAGTGATGTACTAATTGCATGTAAATAACATGAAATGTGAACAACAAACAGGGTATAACGGTAAAATAAATGAAAGCAGGGATTGCTGCATTCTCTTTGTAATTATATCTGAGTCATCTGAGTGACAGTGACGTTTTCCTCAAAGGGAGCAATATGGTGACCTTTCCCTGTGGAACTTGATGCCACATCTCCAGTGTCTTGAAGGGATCTGTCAGTCTGACAGGTCAGATTAATCTCATCTGTTGCCTCAAGAAGCCAGGAGAAAAATAAAAAGAAAGCAATCAATCGATTAGTCACAACTGGTGTGTGCGTATGTGTGTTTTGCATGAGCAAAAACAATAACTTTATGTCAAGTATGGGTAAAATGTTACATTCGCCACACACAAAGGTCATTTTTGAAGTATAAAATGAATATGCTAAATTACATTGATTCATTTGTCCCCCCCCCCCCGAATAAACATTGACATGCCACTCAAAGCATTCAAAACTTACATTTGTCCTGTGAATATTTTCATGTTTTTCAGTTAAAAAGCAAGGCATGGTGCTCCTTACACCATCATCAGCACACGTACATTGCTGTAAGACTGCTATAGCCAATGATGTGGAGCATGACCATCACTGTCATACTGTAAAATGACAGGCTGCTGATCTTTTTCTGTGTTCAGACGAATGGTTCACACTCACATATAGTACCAGTGTAAATCTACTGCAAACAAGGGGGTGCTCTCCATACTTTCGGCCTATTGTATAAAGAAAAAATAGCCATCAGGGGCGCATGCTTTGTAAAGTCTAGCACTAAACAGATAAGACAGAATGTGGCGCTGACATAGATTATTATGGGAGGAATCTGTTATTAAAGGTAGTAGAGAAATCTCCCTCCCTCTCACCCGCCCTGACTGATCTGATCTGTGTTAGCATCCATCTTATTTGACCTTGAGCAGACCAATAAAGCTGGGCTTCATACACGGATTATACAAATCACAGGTTTTTCAGTACAACTCTTATAACAAGCCTTTCATTATCATTATTTCTCATACAAATAATTTGTATACACAACTCTTCAGGATGGGCTACTTCATCAGGGATTAATACAAATTATAGGGAACAATATTTACACCACACTATTATGAAATTCATATTAATATACTTATTTTTTAGATAATTGTATTAAAGCGTGTTTTCTCACAAAAACAGCACAAAAACTCAAGTTTTTTTTGGGCTGTTCCCTTGGTAACAAGCAAACCCTTGCCCTTTCAGTCTACTGGCATTCGTGTGGATCGTACCACTTTCCTGTCGTAGGGGGGGATGATAGGGGATAATAAGTTATAGAATGGTCTACTTTAGCCAAAAGATGACTACGTTAAACTTAACCTAATACATTTACATTGTAATGTTACATTTAGTTTGATGTCCTCTATTTTAAACGGTGTATATTTAATTATCGATAACCTGAATGCCTCTCAGCTCACCCCCGGGAAACACCGTCATCACATTAGACTGACGAACGTACAGTAAGCTGTCAAAAGCTTGTTGCTTAGCTTAAATCTGTGCAGTGCTACAGTAAAGTAAAGAAGAAACGAGGTCGAAATAACAAGCTGCGATTCTATGAACAGAGCAACACGTTAATTGGGTGGTTGAACAGACCTTCCGGGAGCAGTTGACATCTTGTTTTCGTTAATGTTGACTGTCCGAGCTGGTGCGTGATTGCTGTTTCCTTCTGGGAAAGCGGTTCATCCGTGATGATGAGGTAAGCAGGTGCACTCCTCGGCTAACAGTGCGGCTAACGTAAGCTAATAAACGTCAATGCTAATGTTAACGTTCTTTATACCATTTAGCCCCGTGACAGCGGTGTCTTTAGCTTGCTAGCTAAGTGTTTGTGGTTAGCTAGCTAAAGTAGCCGAGGATGAGAATGCATATCAGAGTTAACATGCAGTACACGACGTTTGCAGACGATGATGCCAGGTAACGTTGACGTTAGTTGACATGTCATTGGAGAGTTATTGTATTTTCCGCTGTCTGTTAATTGAGAGACATAACGTTATCTGTACAGTGTATACAGTAACGTGGTATGGGCGGGGCATCCATTATCAGACAACCGAAATTCACGTTTCCCCTTCCAAATCAAATGTTGACAACAATCCTACACAAATGATTTAAAGTTTCTCACGGCTTCAAATACAATTACAATCGCACAAAAGGCGTTTAAGTGTGCATATACCCGCCTACAAGTGGACTGAATATGGCAGCATGTGTCAGAAATACACATTAGAAGTTGCCTCATGTTCAAAAATTAAAGAAAAATCGCCAAGAAAAATACAATTTAAACAACACAAAGTCAGCTGCGCAACAGGAGGTTAATCTCTGCTAAATTTAGTAAAAACACATTAGCTTGTCATCTTGGGATTTGTCATTCTGGATTTCACAAGTGAATTAATTATTTATGCATCTTTGCAAAATCTGGGTGTATGATCTTGGATCAACACCGTGTTATTAAGGTAGGTTTGCAGAATTTCTGGGCATGAAGATGCTCCACAAAAGTGTGATATGAAATGCAGTATTATTACCATATTTTGTATGGTGGGTATGTTATATTGCATGAGAAATGACATTTAACATGTGTTATATTGCATAATTTAGAAGTGAAATGATGGTACAACAGTAAATATAATGATGGAGAACTTTCTTCAGTAAAAAAAACAACAGCACGTGGATATACTCTGATATCAATATTGAAGTTGAAAACTTGTCTTATTATGGAGTGGTACAAAATTTAATAGAAACATACTGAGGCCGTTTTGTGGAGCTATGATTAACCGGCAAGTAATACAAAATGGAGCTTTTGACATAGGCGTATATTACATACATTTTATTAATTTACTTGCAGGGCACTGTGTAAAGGACATACAGTACATTGATGTGCTACATGCTCTGTGCATAGTCTCATTTAGACAAAAGGTTTGTATAGTGCTAGTAGGTATACTATAATTGTTGAACTCACTCTCTTCCTAACTCATTACATTTGATTCAATAAAGGGTCAACTGCCAGCAGTGCCTTGCTCCAAGCTGTGAACAAACAGTGCATCGGCTCCTGCCTTTCTATTGGCCGACTTCTGACTGGGAGGGTCTTCCCGGAGGGTTGGCACCCAGACAGGAAGGGGGGGTGGCTCGAAATGTTTCAGCCAGAGTTGGACAGGCAAATTTTTACTGTTGTGAAGAGGAAATCTTTGGTCACTGAATCTGTGGAACAGAGTGGGGGTTGAAAGCTGTTATTACGGTCACTATACAAACAAGTTAGCTGCTAAAAAGTTGGATACCTAACCTAAATCCTCGGTCCAGGAAAGAAGTTCTTTAGTGCTCCATGAAGTGAGGGAGGTAGGTTTTCTTGCTCTGTTTCCTGACTTGCGCCCAAAGGAATTTGCTGCAGTATGCTGTGGGATAGCATGCAGTAAAGCCGAGCGGCTGCTATAGCAGACGATCCGGGTAAACGACAGCAGGTTTTTATTTTCAATATGTGCCTTTGGATTCTTTGTACATGTGTAGACCGTGATACTTGCTCCCAGTGGAGAAACCTCTCAACTCTTTTAAGTATTTATTCTGCTCACGAATTAACCACCTTTTTCTGCCCGCTCAGCAACTTCCTGTGTGCTTTACCAGCCAGTATGCTGGTCCGACTGTCCCGTTCTGGTGTGTGTTCAAGCTTTACCTCGCTTGTCCTTCTATTCTCTATGTGCTTTGGTGGGCAAAGAGTCAGCATATCTGATGGTAGCAATTTAGCACCAAGCACTCGTGTCTTCCTATAGTAATAGCAAACAGAGAGTGACACCTGAATCTATATGTGTAACATTCATGTTATGGCCCTGTGGATTGGAGCTTTGAACATGTTTACATTCTGTGCTGTTATTGATTTATTGATTACCATGACACCAGCTAGCTACACATCCCTGATTAGCACAAGAACTGTGGCATTGTGTTTCTAATATGGTTAACATTGTTGATTGTTATTGAAGAGGCCTGGCTGGAGCTACCATTAGCAACATTAGGCTGGAGAACGTCACGGTGTTCATCGTGAGATGTTTGTGCAGACAAAAACCAGACTGGCTGAGAGATTAATGTGGATTCAAACACAAAGATCACAGGAGTACTACAATAAGTACTGTAGAGAAGTATTGTCCAAGTTACCAAGAAGGAAACCGCCTCACTGAAGTTGTTGGGCAGACTTTTGATGCAGTGCTATCGTCAGTCTGTACGCAGACATAGCTTCCACGACGCTGACTGCTCCTCAGTCTGGTGGTTTGTTCAACACATTTTAATACTGCCCGCTGTGTACTCAAAGCTCTGGCTCCTCTTAAACGTATTCCGCTCGTATCGTTTTGTTACTCCCAGTTCGCCGTCGGTGTTTGACTTTTCAGGTCTTGTCCATTATTATCATTTGTCCTTCATCTGCCAATTATTTTCTTGAGTAATTGTTTAATCCACAAAATGTCCATCACAATATCCCAAACTCCAAGAGGACAAACAAGACTCTGTTAACGGTGATATAACGGAGACAAAAGCAGCACATGCTCCCATCTGAGGAACCGGAACCAGAGAATGACTTCTGTTTAGGAAATGACTTCAACTATTTGGCTCTTGGGAGTCTGACATAGCTAAATATAACTTGACTAATTACAAAAAGACCACATTTGTTATTGCGTGACCTAATCTGCTTTTTGCTGTACACTGCTGTAGAAGTCTCTCGCGAATAGAAGAAAGCCCATGAGATGTTATGAGTGTTTACGGTAGCTCTAAACACGCCAACTTGTAGACTATTTGCACCATAATTGTAATTCATTTGTTTGGATACAAATTCTGTAACATACACGCTTTTTGTCTTTCAGATCACCAACAAAAGGTGCCTTCGAGAACACATCCTGGACTTGAAGTTGGTCCGTCTGCATTGATTGACTCCAGCACCACTCTGAGCAACAACAAGCCCCTAAAAACGCTGAAATAGAGCCACAGATAATAATGACCTGAGAATGTATGACTAAAATGACAAGTACTCATTAAATTCCCCCCTCACTTGTCTGATATTTATGGCCACCATCATTTGTGGAGTATACTCTTGAATGTTTCAGGAGAAACAACAACACGTCTCCGGTGTTTCCTGTTTCTTTTTGATGGGCGATCTGTCAGTGATTGGCCAGCCATCTGATCATTGTGCTCCAGCTGATGGAGGACTCGCCAGCCTGTTTTAAAAGAGGACTCTGCACATAAAGCCAACCCTACAGCTTTTTTTTGGTGTATGAGGCCCAATAGATTCACTTAAAACATTTTTAATTTATGATTATAACCTTCGGTCATGGCGTTGAACCTTTCTTCAGTACGAGACACAAAATGGCTAACTCTGGAAGTGTGTCGACAGTTCCAGCGAGGAAACTGTTCACGCAGTGATGAGGAATGCAAATTTGCTCATCCACCGAAGAGCTGCCAAGTTGACAATGGGAGAGTTGTTGCCTGCTTTGACTCACTGAAGGTAAGAAATACTGCACACCCTCTATATACATGACTGTATACTTTATACTTTGCAAATGTCTTATCTTATCTTATACCCCATGAAAGCTGTTACCTGTGTCCCTGAGTGAATGCTTTCTCTATTGTATTATTGCACATCAAAACTTCATTTTTTGAAATTAATCAAAGTGCTCTTTGGGTGCAGGCTCCATCTAGAAACAGTTAAACCTGTCAGTCAAACAAACCTACAGTGATAAAAACAGGACATGGGTCAGGGTGTTTGTTTCATCATATTCAAAGAGACACTTTTCCCCCAAAAAACTAGAGTAAGATACCAGTCAGATGTTGGACTACAGATAGTTTATTCTCCTGTTTGCTCGGTTGCCTTGAATGAGACCAAGGCCGCCTTAATCCAGCCTCACATATTCACTATCATCACACAATGCAGCTTTGCTCCCAGGATTATACTCCTGTTGAGTCATCGTCTTATCTCCTCACTGAAGGCACTTTATACACTGCCTGTCTGGCCTTCTCTGTGCTCTATTGGTCGGGCCTGAACCGAAGGTTTTACCACAAATGAGCTACTTTATTCCATCTAAAAACAACATTTATTGATTTGACCTCAATGTGGCTCTCAAAATGTTTGGATCAAAATATTAAGATTAACTTGTGGACTTAATGTTTGTGCACTTTTGCAAATAAACAATAGAACAATTCTACACAATAGAGATGTGGAATCCCTACTGTCTGTTGCGAGGTTGGAAATAAGAGGTCAACGCACAGTTGTTGCAGTCATGTGATGACGTCACATGAATCTTTATGTCTTTATGAATAGGCTTTTGTCTGTTCCCAACATTGCTACTGGTATAATGTCAACTGGTGCTAACTTAGTAGCTGTTGCTCACCCTCAGCCTTTACTTATTATTAATATACACGTAGAACTAGCTGCCCAAGTCGTGCTCACAAACCAATGTTGTTTGCTCTTACTTTGCAGTTTAGGCATTTTATTGGCTCCTAACAGAGTTAACCTTATTATACAGACTGTGCACATGCTTTGCTATTGTAACTAGCGGCGCATGACTTCCGTTAAAGCAGGTGAGAGTCCTGTTGATACACAAGCTTGAGCTGTTTCCAGAGGCGAGCGCTCACGACTCTCAGACTTCTACTGAGCATACCCGTTCATCACGTACGGGAAAGACAAAGAGTCGTCAATGGAGCTCCCTCGTGTAATACTCAAGGCATACTTTCATTTCATGCTAACAAGCAACCGTAAACTAAAAAGTTATACAACAATAAAACATTAAAGGGGGGGGGGGGGGGGGAATACTTTCTCTCGGTGCTGCGTTTTCTCAGCTATAGCCAGACTAATGAAACGATGTGGACAGTTCAACCTACATGGATATCCACTGAAAGTAATTAATATAAATCTCTCGGGAGAAATGCAAATTATATGAAATTAGTTAACTAGATTTGAATATAAGGGGCAGGGGGAAGCTAACCTCTCATTAGGCTAATGCAGATGCATGATTGATGGGAATAAAATTGGTAGGCTCATTTTAAAGTCTAAAATGAGATAGTAATACTTGAGCTTAATAACCAGACTGTTGAAAATATAATGCAAATCACCATTGCATTCCCATTGGACCATCATGCTCCTTACAGCCCTGTCTGAACATCTGTAATAGTTCATGATAGGAAACAACAAGATAATTTACAGGAATGCTACGAAGTGTTCTTCATGCCTTTTCTATTCTCCCTAAATACAGGGCCGATGCTCAAGAGAAAACTGCAAGTATCTTCACCCACCTTCACACTTAAAAACCCAGTTGGAGATAAACGGGCGCAACAACCTCATCCAGCAAAAGACAGCGGCAGCCGTGCTCGCCCAACAGATGCAGCTCATGATCCCGGGACCCAGCCTGCAGGTAAGGTCCTCACAGTCTTTAGGGAGGAACGTCTTCTTGTGTTATGGTGCTCGTCTCCCTTGTAATATGTCACGTTTTCCCTCATAGCCGACATTTCATGTTGCACAGGGACTGGGTACAAACACTGGTCTTGGCTATGGTTCATACATGACACCTATGAGCCACGGAATGAGCCTCATCCCAACAGACAACCTCTCCAGCAGCCAAGTTCTGCTTTCTGGGAGCCCTACTGTCACAGTCCAGAGCTCCTCCTCCTCCTCCTCCTCTTCTTCTTCTTCTCCCTCACAGAAGCTGCAGCGTACAGACAAACTAGAGGTACTCATGCACCACAACGAAAAAAACAAACAATCATTAGTAGTTCTGTGGGTTGACATAATCTGGCTACATGCCGAAATGCGGCATTCACGCTCACCGTTTGTTCTAATCGCTCCTCTCAGGTGTGCCGTGAGTTTCAGCGTGGAAACTGTGCAAGAGGGGAGACAGATTGCCGCTTCGCTCACCCCAGTGACAGCCCGATGATCGACACCACCGATAACACTGTCACCGTTTGCATGGACTACATCAAGAGCCGCTGCTCCAGGGAGAAGTGCAAGTATTTCCACCCGCCTGCGCACTTGCAGGCCAAGATCAAATCCAGTCAACAGCAAGGCAATCACGCAGCCGTGGCAGCCCAGGCCGCAGCTGCAGGCATGGTAAGACTGAGCCTTATTCACTTTGCACACAAAAAACACACCTGATTTTTGCCAATAATAATGGAGGTTTTTGGTGTAATTGTGTTTGCCATGACATCACTGAATGTGGAGCACGACTATTATTTCTAATGTAGGTAATGTAGTGGCAGAGTAAGCCCTTAACAGTGATGTTTAGTCATAAATGGGAACGCTGCACTTTCTCTTCTGATAATTCGGAGCATAGATTACAAAGATTAGATTTATGGTTGTTGTTGTCAAGTTATTGTAGTAAAAGGCCTGTCAATCAAAATCAGAGCTTTACATATATTTTTATATTTCAGACATGGCTTGTTAAACAGTGAACAATGTGCTATATAAGTATGAATCATCGTAGTGGCACAAAAGTCATCTGTTCTATATTATCGACCAACTCGACAGTTTCCCCTTCGTTTGGTTTCAGTTTTATCTTAAAATACAAAACGATAATTCATGTTCAGGTCTCTCACCGGCCATGTGGCTTCAGTAAAATATGCTTCCCTGCCCTCCATAGACCATCTACGTCACATTCCAGTAATATCATCCTTTATGGTTACTTACGTTTACACTATATTGTTGTTGCATGAAATTTAGATGGCATTTTAAACTCACAGAGGCAATTATATTGTACAGCACAAGTAGAGAAGGCGACACAAACCTTAGTGTGTCAGATGGAGCTCCGCATTCTGTGTGTTATGACATCGCTTTGTTGCCTTTGGCTATTACTCATAAAACCAAATCATTTCTCATTTAACAATCCAAACGTTCAGTGCTTGATGTGCATTACATTGTTATCCCTTTCCTGAAAAATCTGTGTATGTATTCAGAAGTATATAGTGTGTATATCGCAGTGATTGCATCATGTAAGTGGTAGTGTTTTGATTACGATTAAACTCAATTATACTATATACAGTATAAGAAGTATACAAGACGGTGCCCTGTCATTGTGAATGTGTGTTACCGAAGCTATTGAGTAACTGTACATGTTGAGCTACTAATGAAGGAGTATGTAGTTAGTGTGTTCCTTTGAATTGGTTATTTTGGTTACTGTGCATGAATATTGTGTTTTATGTTGTAAACTACATTCAGATTATTTTGTTTTTGTTTTCCCCTTCTCACCTATCCACAATGCTGTCCCCCATGACGCACCTCTGCTTGCTGTTACCTGTATGTTAAACGCTTGAATCCCATTGGCCCACTGCCATCATGTGCTCGCTGCCTGCTATTAAAAGACTCAGTCGACTGCCAAAGCAATGAAGCGATCCCTCGAGGCAACTGTAGACCTGGTATTTTCACCTTTTGCTTTGGTTGTAGCATTTAATTGTACTGTAATAACTTTTCATTTTTGTCATTGTGATTTTAAAGCTTCTTCAAGTCTCATATAGTCTTTGTGTACACAGTCATCATCAGTAGCTTTAAATACTTAATTTGATAGATTGTTTAAAATCTTTTGGTTATTCCATTCATATTTGTATCCTAAAACATGCCTGATTTTTCCGCTATGTGATAATCATCTTTATTGTGTAGTTGTGTTTGCCGTTTTTTTTCTCCATATATATATATATATATTTTTTTTGTTTATAGATGAATACTAAATATTAAGTCAAATGTAGATGAAGAGAGGGAAGAGGAAGTGTTGGTGTGTCATGTCTCGTCTCTTGTTTCCTCGCAGGCCTATCCCTACAGCGTACCGCTACCAAAGAGACCAGCGTTTGAGAAGAGCAGCTGGGCCAGCTCTCTGCTCAGCCCCAGCTTTTTGCACTACCAACAGGCTCTGGCCAACTCGCAGCTGCAGCAGCAGCCCACATTTTACCCGACAGGTGAGCTTCTTCCTTTTTATATACGATGCACTGCTCACAAATATCATTCACACTTTCCTTGTGACTCGCCTGAAGAAATAAGATGTAGTGTTTTACTTAATTTAATCTGCATATCTTTTAAATCGGTCACTCTGGGTGTTAAATGTTTGCGCTAACCTCACCAAATATGTATTCATGTGGTGTCATTGATATGTGTCGATCACGCTAAATTGTATTCTCTCTTCCACACAGGTTCTCTCTTCTGCATGGGTCCCGGTAACAGCATTGGTAGGTCCTCTCCTTATTTATCAAATATATAAGTATGTCTCATTATTATCAATGTAGAATATGTGTGACGCTTTCATAGTCATCTGAAGTGTTTGTTGTTACAGTATAGGAAAGCAGGAACAGCATTTAAACCACTTCTAATATCATCAGAGAGAATGATTAGTTTTTTTTCTGTAAATGTGAATATATATATATATGCGCGTGTGTTTTTGTTTTATAATCAATTCTTGTGGTATATTATTTCTTGTAATATCAATAATCCTTTCTCAAACATCCCTTCAGGTAGTCTAACAGTAGTATAAATAATAGCAATATAATAATTTAAGCCATTTGGTGGATTTTGTTTGTTGAGATACCTCGCACCATGGATCAGGAAATGATCAGCATCCCTTAGGTTCCTCTGAAATGTTTCACATTATTAAAACATGTCTGATGGCTTTAGTGTAGATTCTGACGTCTCATTATGGACAGATGTTATCTCTTATCAGCTACCCTCTTACGTTCTCCCCCGCTGTCTCGCTGCGCTGTGCGATCACACCTGCTGGTTTAACCCGATGATGGCTTGCCGCCGCCGCTGCTGATGATGTCATGTTGTATTTGCCTGGCAAGAGAGAGGAAACACATTGCTATGGTTACCATAATGCTCCACCTCCCTTTTCATTGCTTTCATGGTTCCCTTCCTGAAAAAGTCCCCATGATGTACAGTGCCTCGCCTGCTACTGTCTCTGCAGCAACTTCTCACGCCACAAGTGTGCCCTACGCAGCCACCGCGTCAGCACCAGCCAATCAGGTTTGCTCCTTCTTTCCTCTTCTTCTACAGATCCTTGAGCTCCGAATAAAGTGCTTCATCTTTACATCCGGAGTTCATCAATAGAGCGTTTCCTTGCTTGCATTGCTTGTCGTTCAGCTTCACCTACCTGTAGAGCACCAGTAGACTGCTTCTCACCCCTTCCCCCGATGACAGACAGTCCTCACAGTATTTACGTCTTCCATCTGAAAATAAATTGCATTTATTCTTTATTGCACGTGTTTTGCTTTGCTCCATCTCAGCGCCTGTTTAATTACTTAATATGCAGTTCTCTGAATACTTGAACACAATATTAGCTTTGGTACTTGTCATGCTGGTTATTTAATTAGTCAATATTTGTATTAATTGTACTATTATCATCTGTCGTATACTGTCCTGATTAGGGTTTGATTTTTATGAATCAAACTGTAATGAGACATCTTTCAGGACTGGAGATGTTCAGTTTGTATGATCTGTGTCATATTTGACTTTAAGATTTGTATTATTTATATTTTGTTAGCTTCAGCTGCAAATGTGACTTTAACTTGCAGTGGAGTTATCCAACGTTATATATTGCTGCTTGTTTTTAAGCAGAATTCTGGGAAAAAGTGTATAAAATGCGTTATACACGTATGCAATATTTCCAGTTTAGGGGGTTAAAGTCTTTGTTTCATTTGATTTTTATCAATTGTTTTCCCATCACAATGATGATGCTTGATGAGCACTTTAGTCATGTAACAAAAAACACATGTGGTAAGTGTATTTCCATTGAATGCCACCACTAAGTGTTCTGTATTCTGCTCCTGGAACAGATCATCCTCAAGTAACCACCAGAAACGGAAGTCTGTGCCGTGTCGCTGCCGTTAAAGACGCCAAACAACTGCTCTGTAAATATTCTGTCAACGCCACACACAACCTGCAACTAGCTGCATGCCGATAACGCCACCGATGGAAAACGTTGGAGACGTTACTTTGATCTCTCATAATAAATTTACATAGCTCAGTTACTAGGATTATACTGTGTTATAAGATTGTCACAGAAGATCATTGTATGCACGCACCTTTGCACCCGCATTAACATGCATCCTCAGTAACGTGCTTAATATCCGGGTTTCTATTTCCTAAACTAATTCTGACACGCTCAGAAGTGCATTTAGCCTCTTAATTAGTTTGCATATAAGAGCCTCATTCATTAAAGTTACCTTTTCTGGACAAATCCAACCAGGAAACACATGGAAATTAAACAAAAACAGGCAGTATAGACACAGTAGTAACTCCTTAATATGATAAGATAATATAATATGATATGGAAACAAACGGACAATAATAATTTTGTAAATATTACAAGAGGAAAAGATGAGCAGGACAGATCTAATCTACAAAGCATACATGTTAAAACCAGGTGAAAAGGAGTCCTATATGAGAGATTGTTTAAATTGTACCTTATTTTTCCTTTTGTTGAATGTGTAATGTAAACTTGTTTTTATTAATGATTGTGTATCTAGTGCCAGCTTTAATTATTTCAAACTAAATAGTTTCCTTTAGATTGTGGTTAGTCCATCCGTCTCGTTCACCCTGTCAGCCTCAGAGAACAGGATCAGTGCTCCACCTCCTGGTGTGCCTTTGCATTGCATATACAGTATTTAAATACTGTATCATCCATTTGCTGCAGATACTTTTCCTTTTAAGGCAGTAAAGCAACGATGATTCAAACATTTCGATTTTATCCTCTTTATTATAAAAAAAGACAAATAAGCAAACTGTCCGACTTCAATTAGACAACATTTGCGGCGTACGGACTGGCCTAACATTACCACCGGTCTCACATTACTCTGTGAAACCGGCTCCTGAAGCAGAACATGTTTTTGGGAAGATCCTCCGCAGCCAATCGAAGTTACCCTTAAACGAAACGGGTGTTAAATTACCACCGTTTATATTCAAACTAGAGTTCCTGTAATCGTAGTAATCGTATAAGGGGAGGAGTTGTGTAACTGTTAGTCTTAATGTTACAATCAGTTGTCAGTACTGTAATATTTGAATGTTATAAGTGCCTGAAGAATTGTACAGATGAGGATATCCGTGCATATTTAAAAAGGCTTTGTGTGAAAAAAATCACTTCATTAAATCCACTCTTACTTAAGTCACAGTTAAGACGGAAAGCTTTGTCAGCGCATTAGTTGATTTAACTTTCGCTGACGCTCACGTTTGTGTGTGTGTGTGTGTGTGTGTGTGTGTGTGTGTGTGTGCTATGTATGAGAGTTAACATCCAGCTTCATTTCATCCACTTTTAAGAAGATAAGTGCTTCATGCACGGCTAAATACTTTATGTAGTAAAGTAGAATTTAAGGAGGTTAAGTTAAGTTTGTTCGGTACCACATTATGCAATGGCCCTGCTTTGTTTGAAACTGACAGCAGACAGACTGGGTATTGTGTCTGGTTAGGAGAAAAACAAAAAGATGTAAATCACTCGTATATGTTGCTTTCTCTTCGACACACAGTTTTAGTTCCCTGTTCTGTCTTTTCAACCGTTTTCTTTTTAAAGAAAACGGTGTGTGTGTACACTTTTGTGTGATTAATCCACCAAGACATGTTTCATTTGTTCACTTTTCTTTTTTTTTCCCTTCATACATGATTAGTTGGAATATAAGGAGTATACTTGCATATGTTAATAGTTCAACATTAGAAAAAGAACACTTTTAAAAATGTAATCTCTTCTATTTTATGATGAATGTAATTTATTAAAGCGACGTTAGCTCTGCTGGAGGTTCCTCAAAGGGCCGCCATCTGTTGTGTTAGCCTACGATAAGCCGTCTTGTGTCCGGGGATCGAACGTCGGAGCGCGGAGAAGCTCGAGACGTTTCGTCCCTGTCACCGCCTTGTCACCTGAGAGGGACAACAGCCTTTTGTCCGAGCAAGGCCATAGAATTGCTTTTTAATGTACAAAAAGGCCACATTTTACGGAAAAGTAACTTTCATAATAGTGTAATAATAGTTTGTCATCTAATTGTGTTGTTGAGGCGATCTGAAGTTGCAGTGATTAAAAACGATGTTTGTAAGGGATTGAGATGATTTTTCCTCCTCACAGAAACACATTAGATTGTACTGTCGGATACGTTTAATGCCATGGTGAAACACTGTAAGTGATCCAGTGCATGAGAATATATTTTGAAATGTTGAGTTTTGTGTTTTATATGGGCACCACTGCATGTTAACATCTTGCAGCAGACGTATAATCCACCCACGAGAGAGTCTGATCAGATGATCTGGAGTTTAAGGTTCACAGCAGCTGTTTGAACCTTCATTCTCTTTTCAAAGTTTAGGTTTATTATTAGATCGATGAGATGTTTTCCCTTATTTATTTTACCTGCGAATAAAAGGCGTCGAGCCGAATGTTTGTTTCACCTTTTTGGCAAATAAGCTTGAAAGTCGTGGATACACCTGCACATGGAAGTTGTTTGAGATTTGGATCAGAAAGATGTGGACAGTATTAGAATGTTTGGTCGGACTGACTTAAGCACCTTCTCAACCGTCGGACTGAGAGGACATGCTTTTTGTGAACTTTGCCTTATCTTTAATCTACTCCTGAATTTGTATTTGTTTAGTAATTATTAGTTCTATATTGTCTAATAAGTAAAATACATTTAACTGATCTTTTTCTGTGATATTATTGCTAGACAAGTTTTGAGTTTGAGGCCAAAATGACAGTTTGTAAAATAAACTCCCAAAACTATCCTGATAGGACCGGCTACAGTGCTCGTTAGATTACATCACACCACGAAATATGCCGGTCCTGAATATAAACTGTCCCCTCTTCTTCTTATTCTTCTTCTTTTCTTTTGTTTTTTTTTTAACTTACTTGGGGAAATTATTTTATTTGTGTATAATTAAACATTTCATGTTGATAGTTCTGCTTCTGTAAATTCCAAATTGTGTAATATCTAATATTGCAAATAAATAAATGTCAATTAAATGCTGTGCTTTGAGCTCTGTTTGATTTTGCACATATTTATGTCATTATAAGACTAAAACTAAAGCCTGTACGTTGTTGTTGTTTTTAAACCTGTTCCATAATTTAGTTTTATAAATGATTTCTTTCAGGTAGTGAGTCTGAGAGTTGTCTTGTAAGAGAGTCTCAGGCAGCTTTGTTTGTACAGCACATTGGGTAATAAGGCAAAGTGCTGTACACGGGCAAAGAAAAGCATTTAAATTATATTCTCAAAATAATAGGAAATAAAAAACAGATTTTTTATTTTTTTTATTTTATTTAAAAAAAAAAAATGTAATCAAATACATACAATTATATTGAATAGAACATATATATGTATATAGAACATAAATAGAGTTACATTTAATGATTTTCCAGACCACAAATAGGTGTAATGTCTTGGTAATGCAGCCTGCACTGGTACAGATCAATAAATAGGCTCATAAATAATTCAAATATCTTTGTTGACATCTTTTTCGTCATTCTCAAATTTGAGACAGCAGCAGTGTTACCATAGCAACAGCATCCGGTGCATTTTCCTCCTCCTCCTCCTGGATACACATCCTCGAGCCGCCCCTGTGATTGGACGAGCTCTCCGTGGATGTCACTGGGGCAATGATGGGAATTTTAACACATGAACGGAAATGCAACCGCTGAATGTGACTGGCTGACCGCGTGCAGCTCCCGTTCAAGGCACGAGTGGGGTTTAGAGGCAGCGGAGGCCGGCTGTTGGACCGCGCGCACATCCGTCTGAAGGGAGGGAGGGTCCGTAATAAGTTTCCTTTTTTCTACCTCGGTACGGAAGCCGAGCGGGGACCAGTTGGTTACGCAGCGGCCGTGGGGTCTCCACACCCGAGAGTATGGCGGCTGGGATTGCACCGGAGAGCGAGGGAGAAGCGGAGACACACCAGAGATGCTGAAAAAGAAACAAAGGGACGCAAGTTCTTTAATTAAGTGTGGAAATACTTTTTAGTCGGTGCTGTTTTCCCGAGGCGGCGTCCGGGCTTGCAAAAATTGCGCCTGCACTTCATTCTCGAGACTAAGCCAGCGTTTTTCCCCAGTGTCCTCGATGGAGCAAGTTTGTTTTTTTCTGATGCATAGAGAGGGTGAGTTAAGCAGATGAAAACCCGCACGCGCCACATCATCGGGCGATATTTCCTTCCTGCCCGTGCACATTTTGGGACAGTTGCAGCCTTCGGGTGCCCGTATAGCTGTCGGTGTCTGGCCTGCATGGGTTGAATTTCTACAATGAAATCCATCTTGGGGCACCGAGTCTTTGTGCTCTGCCTTAGCTGAGCAGCGGCGAGCAGGACCGTGTTATTGACAACCCGCTCGAAATGGGACGCGAATTGTCAATGTGATTCGTGGCGTGGACGGCTCGAGTTCATTTCAATGACGCGCGGAGATTTGATACCTTAGTTACGACTTGATTTAATCCACGATGCGCGAGTATAAAGTGGTGGTCCTGGGCAGCGGTGGGGTCGGGAAATCCGCCCTCACCGTGCAGTTTGTAACCGGGACTTTCATTGAGAAGTACGACCCCACTATAGAGGATTTCTACCGCAAGGAGATCGAGGTGGACTCCTCGCCCTCGGTGCTGGAGATCCTGGACACCGCCGGTACCGAGCAGTTCGCCTCCATGCGGGACCTCTACATCAAAAACGGGCAAGGATTCATACTGGTCTACAGCCTCGTCAACCAGCAGAGCTTCCAGGACATAAAGCCGATGAGGGATCAAATCATAAGAGTGAAAAGGTGGGTGAAATAATGCGCAGGTAAATGTCCAGATTTGTCCAGAAGTGTTGGGTATTATTCTCCACACACACACACAGCACACAGTGCTGGCCTTTATCAGGCCCTGTATTTTGAGGGTGGGCCTAGGCCTGGTCTGAGAACTGAGCTTGAATGGAGATGCTGAGCATCTTCAGGGCACACCACACAACCACCACAACAAGCCTGTTCTATTTTGGTGTGCCAGGTCTCACCCACACTGCTTGTAGGTCAGCGAATGTCCTTGCACTGCACACCCAGCAGCTCGAAGAAAAAAAAAACAAGCACTTGTGATCTCTAAGAGAAGCCTCATCTCCTCGGCGCTTTCCTGCAAACTTTGTAATGTTTCTAGACAGTTACATCTGGGCAACAGAGCGCTGATCCCCCCCCCCCCCTCATTCCGTCAGCACTATGTGAAGAGCAGCCAGTCCATCACGCTGCTAGATGCCGCCTGTGATCCTCTAAGCTGCTGCCCACTGTGCCGGATGCTGCAACCCTAGTGAAACACCCAGCCAGGGATACCCAGGATTCAGTGCACCAGAGGAAGCCCCGCTCACAACGCACACTATCGCGCGGAGGAGATGAAGCCATGTTTTTAATTAACAAGCTGCACAAGCATTTTAAGGAAGAGCGGCACAATTGAAAGCATAACATTGTCTGATGTGTGAGCGCTGTTAACACAGATGATCCAGATATGAGGTCACCGGATTGAGAGAGGAGGTTAGCTGAGGCTGTGTGGTTATGTTGTAACGTCATTGGGTTTTTTTTTGTTTGTTTTTTACTCCGGGCCATTACACTGTGCAGACACACTGCACCTTTGCTGTACATTCACCTGGTGACATGGCCTGATGTTAATAACCCATTGAGAGCGTAAATAGACGGTGTCGTAGATGCCTCTGCCGGTTAAATCATCGGTGGCAGCATGCGCTGTGTTGTGACTGAGTGGGTTCATCTGTCATCGCAGGTGTCACTGGATGTGTTCCAGTCAATCTAGGCACTCCGGCAGGCTCCACAGAGACGGGGGGCTGTTCTAATGATGGAGCATATTTTAAGCAGTGCAGCTTAAAGCTCATACTGTTTACTGATACAGCTAATTACTTAACGCTTAGCACAAGGACAGTGCAGTCATTACAGGCTTTAGTGTCTCTGTTGGGACAGTTTGTTGTCCATTCTGTAACCTAGAAATCAAATTTGCTCATTGTAAAAATGTATGTTTTTTTATTAGTTTCCGTTAGTCTTTGTCACCAATTTGGATTTATCCTTTTTTCAAGTGCTCTTTGCATCTTATAAACAATCCTATAAATCTGTGGCTCCAGATGAAAGAATGAGGTCAACATGTTTCCCCCATACGAGTTAAGAATGAGGAGAGAGGTATGTTCAGTCTGCGCCGTGTGTGTGTGTGTGTGTGTGTGTGTGTGTGTGTGTGTGTGTGTGTG
>NW_022280050.1:7071190-7094529 GCF_004355925.1 Anarrhichthys ocellatus | reverse complement strand
TGTGTGTGTGTGTGTGTGTGTGTGTGTGTGTGTGTGTGTGTGTGTGTTTAATATGAGTGTGTGTTTGTCTTTATATGTAAATGTGTACATGTGTGCTGATGCAGCCAGGCTGGTGTGTGATTTCACACTAACTGGGTCTCTGATGTCACAGCGCAATTTATTTTCTGAAGCGAAAACATCACACTTCACATGCTCCTCCTCCTCCTACACAGTGGTTCATTTCAGAGTCCTGTGCTTCAGGTAAAACTTTAGATTGTGTTTGAAGATGTGGAGTTAAACATGTCAGGTCATGAGTAGTCTTTAGTTCATATTCTATATGACAGAGTTCTGAATACAAGTATGCATATTTCTTTGTTTATTCACATAGATCCTCTTTGTTTGTTATAAAGAAGAGATGAATCAAATCATTTCCTTCTAGCCATGCAAAGACTACAAAGGCAACACATTTCGTGTAAAGATCAGAATGGGTTTGCTTTACTCAGCTGGGTGTTACAGATGAGGTCTGAACAAACTAAAGCCGTTTGTTTGAAGCCTTTTCAAAACTACACATAAAATATTTGCTTCTGTCTGTTGACGGCAGTTATTTAAGGCGACTTCACACTCGCTGCAAGGATACAAACAAAGGCTGCGTTTCCTTTTTCAGTTGATATGATCTCATCTCAGTGAAATTGGCCGCACACTGTAAAGCAACCAAAGATCCATACAAAAACCACATGCTGTATTTATGTCTAAAACTCATTTCACCACCAATAATCACCAGTGTCAGTCATGGTTTCTCTTGTTGCCGAAGCAAATAATTACATCAAATTAATCACATAATCACATCATTATCTTGTGATTATATTTAGCACATTAAAGGTAAATTATTGGAAACGCATTGCTCAACACGTGTGACCTTCTGTTTAGATGCAAGCCAAGTTGTAGCCGTATAGCACCAGTAATGTAGTGATCTGTGATCAGATATTGGCTGATTATAATCATAATGATCTGTCATAACATTATCATTGTACTGCACTTTAAATACAAAGTTTCTATGGCTGTCTACATTTATGTATTTTTCTGAAGATGTTTGTTTATTAAATGCAGAAAAGGGTCTCATAATTACTAGTTCTTTAACTGAAATACACGCACTCACATATTTGCAGCAGTACATAAACATGTTGAATGATTCCCTCTTTACAGTGTTGTTTTCTTATCCAGACATTTTAAGTTTTAGATAACAGCTTTAATAGTTTGCTATAAAATACCTGCTTATTGCTCTCTTAAAACCACAGCTGAAATGCAACATGTTCTGTGGACTGGTTGAAGGGCATTGTGGGAAATGTAGAAAATCAGTGCATGCAGTAAGAGAGGACCAGATGGGACGAGACATTAGAGACATGAAAGGGTGCACTGTTGACAAAATCACAGGCCGATGAGAGAAAATCATGACATCAGAAAAAGGGAATTTTAGAGCTAATATGTTGATTTATTGATTAGCTAATCTACAGAAAAATAATCAGCAACTGTTTTGATAATCAATTAATTGAACTATTGAAATTTAATTTTGTAATGCTAACCTCAGCCGTCGGTGCTCCTGAACATCACACTGTACCACTGCCCCTCTGGCCCGTCTGTCCCTCCTCGCTGCCAAAACACCGGTGACCTGTCGCGAGCGTATCGCTGTTCGCTCAGGTCAGAGGGGCCGCTGTGCGTCGCTCTCACTCTGAACCCTGTCAGCGTCCATCAGTGCCTGCAGTCAGTGGCTTCAGCACAGAGGCCATGGGTGCATGTCATTACACTGAGGCCTGTGTTCGCTGGGGACCTCATCACTCCCAACTCCAGCTGCAGTATATACACTAGGTATATATGGGGGATTGGTGAGTTAACGGTTCATTTAAACAGAGGTGACATGAGGGTGAAGAAGAAAGAGGTGAAATAGGCTACTGCCTGTAATAAACTACTGCATGTGTGCCTTCAACGTTGTACCAAAACTGTGCAGTTATCATTCCCAGGCTTGTTCATGTGCCAACTGGTTGAAAGGATCAAGATCAATAAAAGGAGCAGCAGCAGAGTCCCAGCTCTCCCAGAAGGATCCTCTTTCATCTGTCTATTGTGAAAACTGGGCCAAAAGAACTGAGCTAAAGTTCACTGATTGTTAAACGGTTGACTTGTCTTTCAAAAGTACGTGTTCATGGCTGTACACCGTGGTGGTTTTCAAATATCCAACAAGTTGCTGCTCTGTTTTGAGAGTCACCGCCCCTTTAAGAGAGGGTGGCACGAGTTTAAAAGGGAAAATTATAGAGAAATGGAAAGAAGCCCACATCAACTATCAGCAATTCTAAAAGCAATTTACGGTCAGTCACCACTTTTTTGCAATTGCTATGCTAGGGTTAGCATTTAGCTCAAAGCCTCACAGAGCTGCTAGCATGGCTATAGACTTGTGTTATTAGCTTACTAGCCAGCAATAACAAAAACATGTTAACAAGAACATGAAAATCCAGGGCAAAATAACCTTTTCGATAATGTCACTCATCCAATATGATGGTCAGTTATTTGGGAAATGAAATGCACTGCTTCTGTTTTGAGTGAAGAGGGTTAAGCTGGTAATTCCAGCAGTCTGTGGTGAATTGAGCAGCACAAATAAACAGCTGGGAAGTCAGTCATGTTTATCATCCAGCCGCACAAAAACTGAGCCATCCCCCCCGTAAACAAAAGGATAAAGAATATTAACATCTCTTTCTGCCCGTATAGCGGCCTCAGAGGCTCCATTGAAGGACACGAACAGCCGGACCAGCAGCGAGGCTGACAGGTTCTCCTGCACACTGACTAAATGTGTCACTCAAGGCACCCGTCCTCTCACAAAGTCACAGGGAGCCGTGATATGAGATAAGACGTGATAAGCGGTTGTGCCTGAGCGCTTGAATACATGTTTTTGCAGTCCGCATAATGACAGCTGCTGGGCATTAAGCTTTTTAGTAACAATTGCAAGAGACAAATAATTGTCTCATGATTTTAGAGCCCTTTCTAAAATGTTACTATCGAGGCAATCGGGAAGATGACGTGTCAATTTGCACACTGCTCACGGTACATGTATGCTTGTGTGCAGTGTTTCACACTGTACCTTGTACACGAGTCTCACTGATGCTACAAACTCAACACGAAGCTTCTCACAAAGGGTAAGGATGATATCACACTGTGCACTGCACTCAAACAGTGTTTGCTACTTAGTGACAAAATGCCATTGAACTATTCTTGTAGAAGAAAAACTGAAGTAGACTTACAAGCTGTTGACATGGATGAAAAAAAACAACAAGCAATTATGAAAACAGCCTGGCAACAAGCTGTCTAGAAATACATGGTTTATAGCTGTATTGTTGTTAAGTCATACAGTGAGCGAATAATTAAAAATCCTCTTAAAGTTCCCTGCAAATATAAATCTACTGATTGCCACCCTTTTGAAACATTGGCTTTGCAGATATTGCACGTAGCCGTAGAACTTGTTGGCATAGAAAGCCTGAAATACCTCCAAAAAGCTGACATGCTTGTTTTTAGCTCCCTCAGCTATGCGACCTGCCGGCACGCTGCTGAAGCATGATGTAGTACACGCATGTTTAATCAGACGTAAATATAGAAATGAATTGAATAGATTGGACCCACTGTGTCACCAATGCCCAATCCAGCTACTGGAGTCAGTATCGGCCCGATATCAGACATTAACAAACAAACTGACAATAAACATACATTCCTGTACTGTATATCAGTCGTATGTGATTTTAAACGTGGAGATCTTCCTACATTGGGCTGATGGTGTCGACACTGGAATGATACCCTCAGTGAAATGTATAATTATCAGACTTCTGAATGAGTCTCTGAACTATTCAAAGCGTATTCCTCTTTATGGAAAAGCAATCGGAACAAATTTCCTATGCAGCAGCGGCACTTTGCATTTCAGATTGTAGGTCACGTACTTTGTACAGTAATAGGAGGAATTTGTCTCAGACGACATAATTACCGCAGGGAGATAGCAGTGCGCCGTATTATTGCTTCAGATCCACGGATGAGAGCCATGTGCAGTCTGTCAAAACTCTCCTCGTTTATCTTCCCTGCTTTGACATGTCTTGGCCAGCGTCTCCATCATCTGCGAATAGCATTAGATCTTTTGAAGGAAAGGGGAAGCTTGTAATTTGTTTTCACAACCTTGGGAGGAAATAGAGTTCATGTAGTATCCCATAAATTGTCTTCTTGAAAATCCAAAACATTTCATGCAGAATGCACGTGCTTGCCGCGGCGTGTTTACCAAAGATTTTCCAGATATCTATTCTCGATGAAATGTGCCAGAAGAGAGGAGCTCAGTGCTGCTCTCTGACTCAGCTGACGTCTCTTTACTAACTAACTAACTAAACTGAAGAGCCCCCCCACAAAAGGGCCGCTGGGAGGAGGCCCAGCACGCAGCCTGTTTCCTGACGGTGCTGGCCAGAGTCAAATCCAGAGACTGTTGATGCCGCTGGGCTTCGCCCGTCCGTCAGCGAAGCCCATGTGAGAGGACGCATCATGCATTATAGATAAAGTGTGTCTGGGAAAAGCTCCAATTGGGTGTCTGCAGTCAGACAGCTGCAGCGTGGGGGCGCCGCCCGTCAAGCTCACGAGCTGAAGAGCTATAACCCGTGACACGTTGTTTGTGTCACGGCACGAACACAAGCGGGTTATTCATTTGTCATTTTGAGGCTCATGTCTGAACCATGTAAACCGCTCCGTGTGTGTTCTGTGTTACGGACCAGCCTTTGGCCGACACCCTTTATGTTGAGGCCCTGGGAGCCTCGGGGATCCGTGGCAGCCGCTGTCTCACTGCCAGTTTCCTCCTCTGTTATTATGACTATATATAGACCCTCTCCTTTGGGACCAGATGTCTTTGTGCTGCACTTGCGTTATGATGAGGCTGAAATGAGCTACATAGCATGCATATGGCTGACCAAGTCAAGTCCTCCATTATGGTTGTACTTCTTCCTTTTTTTTTTAGAAAGACACTGCAAACTTGAGTGTTTGATGTCACCTTATTAGACTGACTTGATTTGGATTCCTCCTGCTGTAAGTTTCTTTGATTTTAAGACGTCATGATGTATAAGACTTAGCCTCCATAAGAGATTTACAGCAAGAGATTTGAGCCAAAACCACAGCCTGGGGCAGAACAGGGACCCAAATGGCACCCGTAGCCCAACTTACCACTGAGACCCCTGTGACTTCTAAAATATCGGATACAGCTACCCACAACTATGTTTCGGGTTTGTTACTGACGGTGGGAACGGGTATTTCAGGTTCAAGGCCTGATCTGCCTCTACCACCACCGAGACGTGGTCCGAAATAGTTCTGAAGGAAAAATAATGGCCTTGGTTTGGTTTTTTCATCGACACCAGGAATGCAGTGAATGAGACCTGTGCACCGCGCTGCATGTTAAAGTCGGGAAGCACAAGCTGCAGTTTTTCATTCAAGTTGCCTTCGGGGCTCGTAGAACACGATCACGGTCTCGGTCACGCAGCGAGCCCACCTCTAAGATTGTCACTTCAGCACTAGTAGTTTCCTCTCGGCTGCTGAGCCGATCCCGGGAACAGAATACGGGATAGTTGAGATTAAAGTTCACTCTGGATGAAGTATTCATGAGTAGATCAAAGTCGGCTCCGTGTTCTCTGAAAGTTTAAGCTTATTTAACGCTGAAACCTGCAGCCCCCTGGCCTCTGAGCATTGCTCCGGCTGCAGTCTCCCCAATCGCCCCAGCATTAGTCAATTCCTTGTATACCTGTTACCATAGCAAGCAAGGATGAGGATGGGGTTTTATTTTTCTATAAATAATTTAGAAGCTTGTGTATTTCATAGAGCGAGGGCAGCTTTTGAAAACCCTAATGATGTTGATGGGGGGGGGGTTTGGGTGCACGACTCCCAGATCAGATTTGACGATGTTGTTCCGCATCGTGAACAGAGACATTTAAAGTCAAACGACGGGTCCGACAGATGGAAAGCGCCTCACACACCGATAAGGATGAAAGAAATAACAACTTGTTGTCTACCAAAGGATGTGGTTGTGCATGATATGCTGTGTGATGTTTCTGATCTTTATATTTTCTCTTATCTGATGTGTACTGAGGCCCGCCATGTTCCTCAATATCAAAACAGATTATATCGGTGAAACTGCCACAGCTGTCCCTTCTAGTGCAGTGGCCTGATTGGTTGAAGTGACGATCTCTCGCTGTCCCACTAAGTAGTCCGGCTCCACAGCGACATTTTGCAACATGGCAGCGAGTTCAGAGCTCAAAGGATTATGGCCACTTCCTACCCTCAGGAGTCAGAGCTCTATACTACCCGCTTCTGTCCTCTACTGGGTCAGGCTTTAGACATGGTGGGCGGCATTGAGGTTCAGCTGGTTCTTTATGTGAAAACCTTCCCCCCACAGTCGAAGTCCATTTGTACATCAAAGTAGTAACACTTTTTAAAAAAAGGTGTATTTTAGGTTCAGTAAGGAGGATTATGCTTCTGCATGCCTGGGCCTGTTGTTTAGTCCTCATACATCTGTCATTCACTCCTCTCTCGCATGCTCACTCACATTTTCCTTGCTGTCATTGTTTGGGGCTGTCAATCATGATATCAGCTGTTTAGATCAGCTGGTCTCTTCTATCCAATAGCATAGCGACACAATTACATCGTTAGCGTATCATCTCACTGCCGTCTCCTTTTAAATATGGTTGTCTCTCTACCTTCAGTACGTTCATGTTGCTGTTACCGCCCCTCCACCCCTCAACCTCCACCCAGATTCATCAGCTTCATCAACTCGAGTCTATCAGCCTCATCATTCACCACCACCAGTGTCTGGACTCCACAGGGGGGATTTATCTTGCAGCTGCTCAGGGCAGACGTTCCTCAATCACACATCTCCCTGTAGAGTCCAAGCGCCTGTCAAGACTTTATCATCACATATCATCTGTTTATAATAAACGATTATTTTTTTCTTCATCTGACTTATCTCTCCTGGTTGAACTAAACAGATGACTGTCTAAAAATATCTTTATCATATTATTTTCAAGCCTTTTCCTCTTTTGAGTTATTTTTAAAGATTGTGTCTGAAACAAAACATCTGGATTCTTTCAATGAAACACTCGTGTTTAAATTGAGTTTCAGGAGGTGGATTTCATTTCCTCATGCATTAAAAAATTGTAAGTTTATGCTGCAAAAGATAGTTTTAACTGCATGTTAACAATAAACAAAGTACTCTTACAATAAGGATGGCCCAGATGAAAAAGAGCGATAAGAGCCAGACAGAAAACACAAATGAGTCCCTGAGCGTGTGCCAGGGTCCCTCGAAGTAATCTAAAATATACTTAGTAGTATTGTCAGTAGTAGTGCGATGTGATAGCGATGGACGTTTTCTACAGACGCATCATTTTCTGTCTGTTGTGATGATTAAGCGCCTGAGAGCTGAGGTCAAGGCATTATTGGAGGCATCTGTCCAACAGTCAGTATTTATGACTGTCAATCAAATCACCACTTTCACTTTGCAGCAACTAAAACATAAACAGAAAAATATATGTCAATGTTTATTCAGTTATATTCGAACTTGGAAGCAATCGATCACAGAGACGACGCTAACCTTGAAATGAACGGTGCTGCATAAAGAACAGAGAGAAAGGTGCAGATGTTCTATGTGATGCATCAATAAAGCTGCTGTCTTAAGTCATCCAGTGTTTCCATTAAATGGAGTTAAGGTAGTTACGGTTTTAATCAGTGGTGCAAATGAAAGCTTTTTTGAGCATTAGGCATGTGCTAACACCATGTTCTGAAAGCCTAATTGCTTGTCTTTGTAAACTGTAAGTTCAGTGAAAATATAAAGGCACTAAAAACTCACTCATTTGCTTCCGTACAGTTCCTCAGCATCAGTTATGGCCGTGTACATCTGTGTCTGACACCCCGATGTGGCTCTGTGTCTGTCCTCAGGTACGAGAAGGTTCCCGTGATCCTGGTGGGGAACAAGGTGGACCTGGAAAGCGAGAGGGAGGTGTCGTCCAGCGAAGGCCAGGCCCTGGCCGAGGAGTGGGGCTGCCCGTTCATGGAGACCTCGGCCAAGAGCAAAACCATGGTAGACGAACTGTTCGCCGAGATCGTTCGGCAGATGGACTATGCCGCCCAGCCGGACAAGGATGACCCTTGCTGCTCCTCTTGCAATATACAATAGCCCCGGGGGGGCCTCCAGGACCGGGCCAGGCAAAAAGTATACTTAGAGGAAGCTACACCAACCCGCAGCAGAGAGACACACACACACACACACACACATGCACATGCCAATTAGGCGGAAGAAAAATTCATGGTTGAACGCAATGGATTTTAACTCCACGGAGCATAAAATCAGCAGTGACATGATAATTAATAAAGAGATGTGAGTGAGGATGAACAGGGAATGCCAGGAATTTGCCGCGGGAGACGTTGACAAACGACGAAAAGGAACATGCCCTCGCCTTATGTTACTCTCTTCTGTCTTTATCCCTTTGAGTTGAGGGGGGGGGCGCGGGGGAATCATCAGCGAACAATCACAGATTAGGATATTTACTCTTTAGGTTCTATCATTTGTTATAAATGAGTAAAAAATGTGTTTTCTCTTGCTTTTGTTACAAAAGAAGTATTGTTTTTGTTACTACAACTCGGTTTACAAGTCGCTACTAAACACAAATTCAATAACAGGTTTCTGGGATCCAGTTGTTTTAAATAATAAGCAGTATTTGATTTACAGTATGTACAATTGTTCTCCCAGTTTATTTTGTGCGTTGACGGTTGGAGTTTTGTTCCACTCATCACAGGGCTGAATCAAAGAGGTGACCTGAAAGCACCTCCATTTTCCTATACATCTGTTGTTGTTTTTTCTGTCGTTACAACAGGAACGGAGAGAAAATGGTAGAGAAGTCAGCGTCTCTCTTGACACATTGGTGCAGTCGTCTCTTTCCTATTTCCTGACTTTGAGATACAATAGCAGAGTCTTTAACATATCGTGTGGTGTTTCATTCCCTCCCCCCCCCCCGGGAGACTCTGACAGCAGATTGCCGAGTAGTAATATAACCAACTGCTTCATCCTGATGGGACAAAGAGTTCATCTTTTTCAGTTTTTGAATATCACTACCAACGATCTCTCTGAACCCTTTTTCAGGAATGGGTGACATTTGAAGTGAAGATGCCAACGTTTGTCATACGTTACATATTATTTTTCTCCTCTGATCAACATGAAACGGGGTGCTCCAGAGTTTCCACATCCTGATCCCATTCTGTGTGTGCTCAGAGTATTCAAATCCATAGTAACAAAGGCAAAGATGATAATAACAATAATAAATGGTAGTGTACATATTTTGTATTGAAAGTGCCGGCTCCTGTGAAGACACCGACTCAACACATGTGGAACTGTCAACTGTATGCATGGCTAGTAAACAAAAAAAAAAGGACTCTTCATTGTGTGAGATAAAAAAATAGGCTGTGGAAATGTGCAAACCAAACACATACATGTCTGGACTGTACATCTGTGCTGCCACGGGAACCAGACTTTCCTCGTGTGACCATTTTCATTGTTGATTTTATATTTTTTTATGTGACCATTCACTCTTTATTCCCTCTCTGAATGGTGACACTGTTACATTTGACACCTAAACAATAAAAGTGCGTTAAACACTTCTTCTGTGCTTTTCCTACTTGTTATTCTACATCATTACGATGTAAACTTCTTTGTGTATAACAGGTTGGTATCCACTCTCTTACATCAGGAGATGTAAAGGGTTTGTACAGCCTTAATCCTGTCAAAACATATTGATAATGCAAGTCTCACATTTGATTTTGGCGGATAATTATGCCCTGCGTTCCCTTAATTTGGGGGATGTAAACAGGAATTATATATGTTGATAAGTCCGCTGTGAGCTACAACATGAGCCCTGTTTTGTTGCTTGTATTTATATTCATTAGAAAGTCTAACTCGAGAAAGACATTTTGTCCAAACATAGTCACTGCTGTTTATGCATCACTCCAGCGTGACTCAGCCAAAGAATCCTGCTTTTGGTTTTACAGAGTCTGATGGCTCCTACCTGAGGTTTCTTTAGGGCTCAGCCTGGGTTGAATATGTCAAGACAGCTATTGGTAGTTTGTTATTCTCCTTGTTAATTGGACAAGGAGGGAAGTTACACACTTTGTGCACTCCACATGGAACATACCTGTGCTTTCATCTGTTTGGATCTCTTTTATTCTGGCATCTCAGGCAATGGGTAATACCTGTCAATAGCTTGTATTAAACATAAAACTACTGTTTTGTTAGCAGCTCAGTGACCACAGCTCCAACAAAACAAAATAAAAAAAGACAGACTCCTCCATGTTTTGGGTTCTCCTTTCTTCTTGGTTCACCTCCCAACTCATTTTAGATATTTTTGAATTACTGATGCGGAGTGGAAGTGGCCTGTTGGGAGAATCGGCGGTTAATAGATCCGGGGGGAAATTGTCTGCCAGCATGTCTTCTGAGGCGCTTGTCAACAACCACCTACAGTGGAGCTAGTACAGAGCGAGCCTGTGGGATCTCTTTGTGCTTTCTTGCTTGCCAAGGTGCTTTAACCAGCCTGATGAGACAGGGCAGAGGGCTAAAGGAACTGATGGTGGGACGTCTCAGTGGGGTTCATTAGGAACCAGAATCCCTCTGGCATCACTCTTCGACAGCATCATTTGTGTTTGTGGTAACATATCGTCAAACGCAGTTTAATTTTCTTGTTGTCCAGTGAAAGAGGTTTAATGAGAATGGATTACCGAATGCTTTGCAGGAATCAGCCAAATTTGTGGAGCTTTGTCTCTTTGGCCTTTTAAAATGTCACTGCACTCCAGTTCACCTTTTTTCTCAAGTTGAAGAAAGAAGGACTTTCAAGGAAACAATGACACCGTGAAATGTTGAATACCCAGTGGGGAACAGACTGGAAAGTAAAAATAAAATCAGCTTGAAAACAACCCCCTGAGTTTCACAGCGTAGGCGTATGGATTGAATAGGCGCTGACTCATTGTTACCTGTTCTCGGTTCTGTAAGCCAGGCGCTCAGAAGCACAGAAATCGCAGGTGTGTGACACAGCACAACGTGTTTGTTCCAGCTGAGATCTTCTACATCAGTATGTCAAATGTCAAGATGAGAGGAGGGGGAGCTGCATGAGTCACGCCACCACCCCCACCCCCATCCCCATTGCTGCCAGACTGCAGCACAGTCCCTGGGGTGTCTGTGGGGGATATAGCAGGTCACGACAAAAAATGCCGTGTCTGCCCTGTGCACTTTTAATCCAGGGGCTGCGAGTTCATGAGGCTGTTCTCCGGAGGAGCAGAGGAATACCCTGCCAGCTCAGCAGTTTGGAGGATGAAAGAGATTCCAATGCTCTGACTGAACAAAGGAGCCTTTAAATTGCTTTAATCATCTCGTTGATCAGTGGAGCATTAAAGTCTCAATGCAATCCACACGAGGGCTGAAATGTGTGGAAATTAGGCTTTTGTACCTGTGCAGCACAGAGGGATTGTGGGAATCAATAGGGTGAGATGGAAAAGGGAGAAATTACACATTCAGAGGGAACATTTTCACTATGAGGCACAACAGGTCACGTTTAAGGTATCCACCCTGCCCTAATGGTGAACACCAGAGGACGTGCACGCTCCTCACTGAACATGGTGACGGGTTATTCACTGATTGCTTGTGCCGTACCTCAGTTTGAAGTCACCGTCGCTGAAGAGAGCCGAGCTGTTCTCAACCCACACTCTCCCCCCCCCTCTGATGTTTCGTGCCTTTTTATATCGGAAACAATGTTGATGTGCGGAGGGGGGGCGTCAGAGGGGCCTATAGGTGTCATGGCAACCAGATGGTAACACATGATTTGTCAATTTCACAGTCTAATTTGCAGCTGTAACAGAGGAGTGTGTGTGTGGGGGGGGATGATCTGTGTAAACAACAAGGACAAATTCCTCTACTGGATACATGTGTTTATGTCATAATCCATGTCGCCATTATCAGACACTAAAGGCTGAGTTCAACTAAATCACGAGAGGATGAGACGTGTCCAGATATGCAAATATAGATTATTTCTTCCAGTAGAGAGTACTTGTGTTTGGGTGGCAACAGATATCTCAAAATGTCCGTATATGTAGTATAGAGTACATTACTTGAGTATTTCTATCCTATGTTACTTTCTACTTCTACTCCTCTTCACTCCACTAGATTTATTCAGCAGTCCCTGCTTCCTTTGTGCTTTCTGTCGTCAGTTTTCCCAGTTGTTAGGGGTCAAAAGCGTTCCCTCCTGCATGCACATTGCAGGTGAATTAGCTGGAAAGAGAAAAGCACATTTTAAGAGCAACCCTTTGGGGATGGAGAAGAGCTGACAGTGAGTAACTCACAGTTTCATGCGGAATCACTCTGATGGATATTTCTGTTTTTGTCGCAGTTACTTCTTCACCATTGTGGTGAAATTGTTCTCACACAGACCATCTGTCGCTATTGTGTAGTCTTCTAAAATTATAAATTGGAGTACTAATTGCATGGATTTATATTAACAGCTGAAGGATTTGGTGTATTCTTACACGTGATACAAGACAAAACATTCCCAGGCTGACTGTTTTCTTGTACGGTAACAAACAGAAGAAGAAAAACACAAGGCAACATGGCGAGACACTGTAGCTCCACTAAATCTTTTTTATTTTTTTTATTCTGGAATCTTTTTATTGAACTTTGCCAATATGCATTTGCTCGTCACAACATGCCACAAATAACAACAATCAACATCACATCTCGACGAAATACACTAAGCCCGATGCATGATTAGACGTAGGCTGCATATACAAAAGAACAAAGCAACAACACCCAAAAACAAAACTGCCAAACACTCTGCGATAGGTGGGGATAGAGGTTCAGGTAATGCTGGTTTGGCAGATTTCCACCTGTTAGTGTAAACACTCCAAATAATGTGTCTCCTGGGTCTGGTCGTATCTCCTTACTACAGATGTAAGAGAAGGTGTCAAAGATGGCTGACCAGCTGGTTTGAGCAGCTCCAAAACAAATGGAGGTGCCGTCCTGATTATAGCAATAAACCATGTGTAATGTATATGGATGTCGAATGAATTCTTGAAACTACTACTGACAAAATGTTTTTTATGAGCATCTGAGTCAGGCAGAGGATCTCATCCAGCCACGCAAACAGAAATGTGGCAGTTATAAAACTGGGTGTCACCCTGCTGCCTTTGTATATATTTAGTAATAGAGCATGTAATGAGGCTCCCCCCCTGCTGGTTTCCTTCTTTTGTAGAAGCGGAGGACTCAGCAGGAGCTCTGTGGTGGTGATGTCTAAGAGGAGGAAGCCTCATTCGTGAGCCTTGGATGGTCGTTCTCTGTGCAAAACAGATTCCCTCTCCACCTTGCTCGAACACTTCAGGGATGTCAGGGTTGCTTCTGTTGCCGAACACTGGAAAGGCACCAAGATGTAAAATGTCTCAACACAAGCATGATAACAGCACCTGCTGACGATAACGATTGACTCTCTAATTAGTGAAGAAGATTTTGGGGTCCCAAGTGTCGGTCTCATTTGAGGCCTTTAAACTCCGAGACTCGCTTTCCCCGTCTTGTTTTGAAAACAGTGATGAGGAAATGGCCTCATGGGAGCTGTTGGGGTAAAGAGTGCACGCTGCAATCAAAGACTGTTAAAAAAACTAATCAGGGATGAAATTCAACCAACATAAAAATGAATACAAATGTTGCTGATTTCAGATTCCTGCCTTAGCAAGATGTAAATAAAGTGTATTATAAATGTTAATTATATACATACATCCTGTCACACACACACTGTCACACACACACACTGCCTGCCCTCGTCCATTTTATCAAAGCATCAATTTTAATAAAATATAAGCATGGGGTATATTTGCAGATGGAGTTCAAACAGAGGAGCTGGCATGGTTTTAAGTAAGCCAAACCTAGAAGCACAGGCAATTAGACTGTAGTTAGTGAGTCAGTATGTGTGTGTGTGTGTGTGTGTGTGTGTGTGTGTGTGTGTGTCCAGACTCACTCCAGACTGACTGGAACAGTGGGGGTTGGAGAAATGTAAAAGTCTAGCTTGGTTGGGCTTTAATGACCTGGTATTCAGAGTTGGTGGGAGACGGTGACAGGGCAGGAGATGCAGCTGCTGCTGCTGCAGAGATTAAAATAGAAATGGAATCTCATTTCCATCTTCTATTCATTCTTAAGGTGAATACACCCTGAGGGAAGGATATTGTGTGGAAATGTTTCAGGTGGCTGTCAGGTTGAATAGACCACTGGATTATATGCAGACTTCTAAAGGTTTATCAAAAGAGGATTTGTATTATATATATATATATACAGTGTGTGTGTGTGTGTGTGTGTGTGTGTGTGTGTGTGTGTGTGTGTGTATGTATACTATGTATATATATATATATATAAAGAGAGAGAGAGAGAGAGTAATTAAATAATTTATGATATAAAAATTAGAGAATTCCAATTCATTTTAAGTTTAATTCTTCACTCTAGAGTTGTTTGACAAATTAAAACTGGTGTTTACAAGGTCAAGGAATTATGTTATGTTAAATGTTTCACCTTTATGTCGTGGATGAAAATAGCTAAAAAAAGTGCCATTAATGAAAATATAATAGCTACTGAGCAGGCATGTCAACAGATCCATCTGCATGACAGCTGAAGACCAAGAGATGAGTGGTGGAAGAAGTACTCAGATCTTTTATTGTCCTGCAGTCAACATTTTACTTGATTAGAAGTACAAAAATCTCCAAAATCTCCAGGGGCCCCAAAAGCCAGATTACTGTGTTTTACTATGTGCCCTTTATAAACCTTTATGATAAGGGCCTTAAGGTGACTCTTTTATTTACTACCTGATCTTGAGGCCCTGTCTTGAAATGGAAGCATAATTATTTAAGTTCTGTGCTTATATGTTGCACATTCCTGAATTGATATGTTAACTCAATTTACCAAACAGCAAGGTTGTATTCCAGTATGGAAAGGCAATACACAGAGAGTGGGAGGAAGTGTGGGTCAGGGGCCCAGAAGCTCATTTTTGCTCTTGGGGCCCCCTGGCAGATTAATGGGGCTGTGAGGTGGATTCATTTGAACCCCTTAACCTCAAGTACACAGTGTCGAAGGAAACAGGAAGCCTAAATTCTGGTGAACTGATATCATATAATATACTATAATAGAATATTCACCCTATGGTGAAGAGATCACCAAGAACATGGCACACCATCTTAATTGCTTACATAACAAATCCAGAACAGCATTGTCTCTTGCCTGTTTTCTCTTTCTTGCTGCAGCTCTCACTCGTTTTCACGCTCTTGCTGAAATGTTCATCTTTGCCTCAGTTCCAGATCAGTGCCTCCAGGGGGGCCTCTGAAGCTGCCAAGACCCTGAGTGTGATTTTCTCCGTCTTCAGTCCCACACCACCAAAGCGTAGGAGACTTCTCTTCCTGCCAGTGAGAAGGTGGGCGAGCAGCAGACATGAAATAGAGACAAGGAAGAAGAAAAAAAACACCAGTTCCAGCTTTCCAATGCACTGCTTGTCTTTTATCCCCGTCGTTGAACGCAGCTACATACATGGAGGAGTGGGCGATGTGGAGGCACCGGTCCCAGCCAAAGCCCCAGGCCACCATCCATAAAAAAGGACAGGAGAAGCAGGGTATACAAATCAATGAACGCTCAGGAGGATAGGCCCTACATCTCCATGGTGTGTGGCAAAAACCCCACAGAGATGCAAAACCACCACAAAGAGACGTTAAAGAAATCTACCTTAAAGTGACACAATTTATTGATATTGTTTCATGTTACAATATTTAGTAAAGTATATGGTGTTCTTCATCAGTTTTCCCATGACACACAAGTCAACTGCGGAACAATCCACAAGTTGTTTAGCATCACAGCTCTCTTGTTGCCTGTTACAGAGATGGTTTTGCATGAGAGGAAGAGAGAGAAAACTTGATTTCTATTTACTTTATTATCTTATGTTATCACGTGTTTGAACTTTTAAAGACCTAGTACAGGCTCGTGGTCCTGCTGCCTATCACTCATGCGTCATGGTAAGCCAAAGCACCCTCCAGTGGACCCGGAAATAAAGTGCAATGTCTTGGGTGGTATTGTAGGCCACCAACAAGCGTCACAGGCTTTGTGTCCTCTCTGCTCTGGACCACATTGTGGGAAACATGCACCTCAAGAATACATATGAATTTAAGCTAAGCCATTTTATATACTGCAAAAGAAAAGAGAGTCTTTCAGCTGTTTTGCAGCTAAACAAATATATTTCGATGTATTTGATAAACTCAACAGCATTGTGAGAGGGTCACAAGATGATGAACAAATGTTGCTAACATTTTTCATTTTAATTCATTATCTCTATCTTCTTTTTTTACTCTTTTGGTATATTTGAATTTGCATTACTTATCCTATCGTTTTTATTTGCATTGTGTTGAGTCTTATGTTGATATAGTGTACGCCTCATGTTGCATGTTGGGTATGTTGCCTGCCTGTTGTTTGGCAATAATTAAAAATAAATAACAACCTCAGGGAAAACCACAGTCATTGAACTGCTCCTGTCCTCACATTAAGGCCATAACCATTTCCAGGGGTCACGAGCCATAAGAAGCTCTGGACCCACTGGTTTACGTTTTAACATCTGAATACGGTTGTTCCAGTCAAACACCGCTAGATGGCGCCGCCGTTCTTCTGTGTTCCGCTGCTGCTGAGAAGGTGGAGGTGCTGCACCTCCTTCATTGTCTCAGTGGAAGGCACCGGGGGTGGATCCGCCGCTCGGTTCAATGTAATCCCGTCTTTACCCCGGCGCACTCACTCTAGTCGTCCGCCATGGCGACCGCAGAAAGCCTCCTCTCCGGTCCGAGCAGCTTCTAAAATAAACTCAACCGGGCTTCCTTTTTTTTTTTTTTTTTTTTTTTTTTGTTGTTTTGTTGTTGTTGTAGCCGCTGTTGCTGGACGTGGATGTAACTAAGATCTCCTTTCAGCTGGGGGAAATACAATACGTGTGGATAAACCCGCATTTCAAGAGCAGAGGTAAGAATCGTGCAGTCCTCACTCCCCCTGCTCTTAAGGGAAGTGATTCAACTTGTTTGATGAGATTAGGGTTAAGTCTTCGGAGTATGTTTGCCGTGTTGTTTGGTGATCCTGAGGATCTCGAGGGAGGAGAATAACTATCACTGTATGTCAAAAAAAAAAATACATTTTTTAAATCTCCATGTGCAGCCACTAAGTGTCCTATTTGTCCTCCAGTGTGTGTGTTACATTTGCACACCTCAGCTGTGTGGATGCGTGCAGACGCCGCAGTTCTCTCATGTTTCGTAGAGCTGGCATTGCCTCATGTGTGACATTGAAATGATCAGGAACGGTGCATTACATATCTGTCACTTTTAGTTTCCAGAAGGTGTCCAGGGTGCTGCATTAATATTGCCACATCTACTGTACTGGCTGATAAAGTCCTGATTACAGCAGCCTGCTCTATTAACCCATGAATGGTGTGTGAACACACTACCAGACTGTGTTGAGTGAGGACAAATAAAACCCTCACTGAGTGCTGGACTTCCACCCTTTTTTTTTTTTTTCTCAATTATCATTGGGGCTGTTTTTAGGAGAGGCTTGGATGGCAGCCAAGCGCTGGTTACAACATGCATGTATCTTGTTAGTTGTCATTCTTTATAAACACATGTAACCCTGCCAATAACACAGTGGGAACTTCTATGTGATTTGTGCAATGCCAGCCACACCCAGGTATCGGTGACGGTTACCGAACACAGAGGAAATTAAGCTCTTTTTTTTTTTTTTTTTTCTTGGGTGTTGAGGAGCTTCAGGTAGACAACTGGCTGTGTCGTCCCAGGCCTCTGGCCATTCAGCTGTCACTAAAGGATTCCAGCTGTGCAAGTGTTGGACGGCACCACCGAGGGGCCCCTTTGTGCCCCTTCTGCACACAGAGGAGCTCACTGTTACCAGCCCCGGAGACTCTGTGAGACAGCAGTCACGGCTCCATGTTACACACTCGTGGGGAATTTCAAGCAAACAAGTTCAAAGGCAGGGTGGGAAACACTCAGGGTAAATGTCTCCCCTGGCACTGTACACAGGGCGACTGTGCTTTATGTCACACTGTGGCCCCTGGAGCAAGGTGCCAGCTGTAGAACTTAACCAGTGAGAGTTTTGTGTGTGTGTTTGGACCTGAGTTACCTATTCAGAGGAACACACAGACCTAGACTCATGCCTGGTTGATAAATGATCCCTGGGGAAGGGGAGGATATACTTGTTGGCTGAAATAATCAGCGTCTACTCTTTCCCTGTGCTCTGTTTCACTGGGGCTTTGTTTGAAGAGTGTCTGGTAACATGGCATGCATGTGCAGGTCATATAAAACACAAATTTACAGACTCTGCTTGACACACTTGCCAATAATCACGGCGAGAGGAACCGAGTGTCGACGGTGTGAGGATCAAAGGTCGTAAATGACTGGGCTTGAATTGAAAAATATGCCTGTTTCCATTCACGCAGCATTTTGGTTTCCATCAGCCCGAGGGAGTGATCGTCTGCTGATGAGTGTACGGACAGGTGCAAATGATGAGGACGTGCTCTCTTAACACTTTGGCCCTTATGGTTGGGGTTCATTAGCTTTTTATTAAAAACAAATCGGCTTGTTGAATCCTTTTTGAATCCCTTATTTCTAGCTTTAAGCATTGATAAGTAACCAAACGAGTTCACAGGGAAGAACTGATCTTAATTAACCAACATGATATTCAAATGTGTAAAACATAATTTAATGGATAATTGAAATAACCAGCCTTGTGGCAACCACTCCGACTGCAGTCTGCAGTGTTTGACTGTGAACGTCTCATGAGCCTCTTCTAATCAGGCAGACCATCACCAGACAGAATGTAGTGTATCTTCTGTCCTTGGCCTTTTTTTTCTCCATGCACTCTGCTGGATTACATTATCCACTTCCTTTTTGAAATGCCTTATTCAGCTTTCCGCTTAAACTTGGCAGCAGTCACTCACCTCTCAGCCGCGGCTGAACAACTGCCCACTGGCTTCGGCGCTCTGATGAAGCACTTGGTGAGGTCTGGGAATGACATCAGCCTGCTGGAATGTGCAATGAAGAGAGAATTAAGCAGGACAGCAGGGCCTCGTCGGGGGCCGGCTATAGATACATAGCTTTGCTGTGTATCTTTTGAAAGCAACCGAGTAACATGGATGCACATGTGGTCACACCTGAATTTAAATACTTTATGTATATGCAATGTTCTCTATTGCAGTTTTTTTTACCCTTTGCTCTCTGATGACTTAAACTCACTGCTCATTTGTTTCACATCTCTTGCCGTGTCTTCACGTATTTGCCTCGATGCCCTTGAGACCAATTACAACCCAACTCAGTGTGTGTCTGTGTTCCGTTGCTTGTACGACTTCCGCTATCAATTGTCAGTGTATTGACTCTTTGATTTTTACAATTTGGCCCTGTGATTCCTGTGTCGAATCAAATTGGGGCAGCTTGATTTGTGCCTTGAAATCAAGAATACGCTTGGATCTTTTCTTTTTTTTTTTTTAACACTAATTGGTTCTCCCACAGGCAACAATTATCAGCCATTAGCTGCGAGTGCAAATACTGTATTTGCAATTACTGTGTGACACTGAAGGTTGTGCAGCCTGTCCTCTCATCTCGTTGTATTTCACCTGCTGCCTGCACCACTGATGCTCCGTACGAGGAGGTTTCTTAACACTTCTACTACTCTAACTCCTGAATTGCATTATTTTGTGTACATACCGAGTGTATGCAGGCGCGAGTGAATGACTGCACGTACATGTGTTTTGTCTCTGTGCAGGCTGGGCAGTGAGCATTGCAGTGCAGCATGGCCGAGCCAGACCCAGAGCCAATGGCCTCTGGAGCAGGGCAGCGTCTTGGAGCCCCGGCGACTCTTGGCATCAGTACACTGGACCCCGGGCACAGACCCCCGGCCATGCCCCCTGGACGACATGTCACCATCAGGGTCCGCATGCTGGACGACACAGAGGAGCTCTTTGACGTCTCGGTGAGTAGTCAAAGCCTTCTCGCTCAGACACATTTCTTGATAGGAATACTAATGTCTCCCTTATTATAGCACAGTAGCCATTAAGCATATCCCGTTCTCATCATAGCAGCTGCAGTCTGGAAACAGGTTGGCATGGCAACTGCATGACGTTAAGTTGTTTAACGCATGGATGAAACTGGAGGAATCGTTTCAGTGTGTCGGGGTTCCTCCAGTTTATTGTGCCGGTACATCTTCACTGCTTCTTAATCTCCCAAACTGTCGCAAAGCTGTTCTACAGCTGTCATTTATCACCACACGTTTTATTCTTCCACCGTGTCCTCCTCACAATCTCTCAGGATGATCTTTGGGGGAACATGGACACCATTTTATTTCACAGTGCTGTCCCACATCGGTGTCTTGATGACCCTAATGCTTTCTTAGATAGTGTAATGAAAGCAGGCATGTACACAAAATAGGCAACGATACTTTGAGCCGCTATTTGAATTCCATTCACGATTTCATGATTTAGAGGATTAGCTTTCTCATCACAGAGATCTGCATTTAGACATTCGTGTCGAAGCCGTTTGCACACGATTATGTTGAAGTTGAGTGAAAATGAGATACTAATTGTGAACGTTATATTACATGCTGATATATTAAAGCTCTGCAAACTGAATGTTTGGACATGAAGCACATCATTTACAGATATCATTCTAATTGAAGCTTTAATTTCAAAATCATTCAGATTATGTTTTATTCTTCACTTTCTTAAATGGCAAGACTGTAGATATTCTATATCATTACCGTTCATTAGTGCATTTAAAGTGTTGTTTTGTTGTGCTTCATGGAAAGAAGATATAGAATAATGGCGACATTATCCTTGACGGCGATGAGAAAGCTTTAAGGTAGTCGGTACGCCTTCCCCCCAGCAATTCTCTGAACTTGTGGTGTTTTGGAAAGTCCTTGATTTAATGGCAGAAACATCGGGTGGAGTTAGTGAAAAAGACTGTTACGTGTCTTTGTATAGAAGAAGAAGTCACACTCTGTGACCACAGTCCTTCCTGCCTGGAAGAGAAGACCGAGATGAGTAGATAGAGGAAAGTGGTGATTGAGGGAGACAGATACAGCGGCAGCCACAGAGGACCCGTTGAGTGTACATGAATGGGGCTCGGGACTAATGCCGCGGAGCTTTACTGACAGTTAGTGAACGTTTGAGGGTGAGCGGATGTGTCATTCTGGCTGTTTCCCAAGGCAGTATGGGTAAATGTTGCTCCTAAACCGGACGGCGGAGCTGCCTGTGCATGACTGCTAATCTTTCTTGTGGTATCATGTGTCGTACTTAATACTTAAGGCTTACTTCATTATCACAGTGAGGTGCCGTTTGATTGCCCTCATTTAACCCACATTTGTGTATACTTTAGGGTTTAACTGAGGCAATTAAGCCTCGTTTGTTTTTGACAAGAATGTTGATGTTCTCACTCAGTACACTGTTTTTAGGGCAACGAGCAGATGTGCTGCATCTTCTTTGTATTTTCTCAGGTTGGAACGATCAGTTCACCAATTCTGGCCTTTCAAAATTGAATATCATCCAGCCAGTAATGCTAACATCTTATACGAGGCAGAGCAGGTGATGAAGGGGTTTATTCTGCCTGTTTCAGGGCTCGTAATCTGTGAAAACCATGCAGTGAAATTATACTCTCTCGGGAGATGTCAACCTCAAAGATACAGTAGATTTTTATGGAGTTTTGGTTTTTTAAGATCGCTCAATCCTCCATAGAACACTCACATTAATGCTTTTCATTTTTTTACATTGTTCATGTTTAATCTATCTTTTGCTTGGTCTGCATCTTCTTGTTTCCACCTACTGTCATAAAGTTTGATACAGAGATTACGAAACAACATCCCTGCCCTTAGAATAAAAAAAGCACAACAGTAAGATTCCCGTTGAGTGTTTGGACGAATGTTGCACAGCAGGTGTAATGCATACGTGGCCCTTGCTCTTCCACTGACTGTGCCTTCTTGTGAACGTATAGCTGCCCATTGATGGTGTAGTTGGCGATGGTGAGCTTGAATCGGCTGCTGTCACTGCAGCAGACATGCTGGGCAGAAAACAAGCTGAAGTATCGCTCGGGAGACGATAACATAAAGGCCCCCCCCCCCCCCCCCCCCCCCGCTAACAGAAAGCCTTATTCATGCTCAATTTAACACACATTATGTCCTCCATCTCAAGTCAGCACTTGAGATAAAAAAATCTCAGCGGGCAAGATATTGTCTTTGCCTAGAGGTGTGCAAGGAGTACGTTTTCTTCAGTCATCAGCTAACATTCGGGGGTTGAAAGATCTGTTATCTTTTCAACAAAAGACAATGAAAAACAGGAGATTCTTTTTACATTTAGCTCAGTGTTGCTTCTAAAAACAGAAGCGGGGTATATGGTATACGTGGTGAGTTGAGGAAGATAAGTCCCTTTTGAGCCGCTAGATTCCTCACAACAATTTGCTCTGGCAAGGATGTTTGGATGCTGGGAGTGAGTCGCTCAACTTTAGCAGTAACTTCTTTTCCTTCACATCAGCTACATCAGAAACATCTCCGATTTTTTATTTTTTTTGGTCCAGCTGAGATGGAGGACACAGAAAACATACGTCAAATTGGCTCAGATCCTGCTGATAATAATCTCTCCCCTGCAGCAGTGAAGTGAGAGAACTTCATGGTCTACAAACCACATTTGTCAAGCAATTATCCAGTCCTTTACTTCGCAGCAGGAACATACAGTATTGTTCGAGAAGAGGCAGTTGGCTTTAGGTGATTTCATAGTCAGTTTGACTCAGGGTAGGCTTTTTTTATGTGTCTCTTTAAGAAAACATAAAGCGGCTAACCTCACCCTGTAACTGATACCGAAGGCTTCGGTTCCTGCTCCTCTCGTTCAGAGGGGTAAGTTTCCACCTCAGCGGGCAGAATATCAGATGGTTGAGAAACAAAAAGGGGCCAGTGAGCCACCGGGCCAGCTCATGGGTCACATACCGTACTGTGGCCTACTTAGCACTCTGGCTGCGAACACACTTGTGTTGATACTGATGATGTTTGGCTGCACAAACCTGGACAACACAGTCGACTGGCATTTGATTAATAAGTACACGTTAGCCGTAATATTGGTTTGGTTTAACTTTTTCATTGTGGATTTTTATGGAATCCACAATTCCATGTATGCTTACGCATACATGGAATTTGTCTCCGGTTTCCACTCCGCTCTCAATGTACAAACACAAATTTACAATAAACAAGACAA
>NW_022280050.1:7050769-7070790 GCF_004355925.1 Anarrhichthys ocellatus | reverse complement strand
ATGTGAACATAAACCTATAGACAATGGCATGAATTATAAGTGGTGGTAATAGTGCAGTATAACTTATTTATTGTTCATGAGAGTGATGGCCAGTGGAAAGAAGCTGTTCCTGTGTCTGGTGGTTTTGGCGTACAGAGCCCTGTAGCGCCTACCAGAGGGGAGGAGTTGGAACAGCTTGTGTCCAGGGTGTGAGGGGTCTGCAGAGATCTTTCCAGCCCGTTTCCTGACTCTGGAGGTGAACAAGTCCAGGATGGAGGGCAGGCTGGAACCAATGATCCTCTCTGCAGACCTGACAATCCGTTGCAGTCTGTTCCTGTCCTGTTTGGTGGCTGATCCGAACCACACAGTGATAGAGGAACAGAGAACAGACTGGATGATGGCTGAGTAAAACAGGATCAGCAGCTCCTGAGGTAGGTTGAACTTCCTGAGCTGGCGCAGGAAGTACAACCTCTGCTGTGCCTTTTTCCGGATGGTGTTGATGTTGGAGGCCCACTTCAGGTCCTGGGAGTTTGTGGATCCCAGAAACTTGAAGGTCTCCACAGCAGACACAGTGTTGTTGTGTATGGTGAGGGGGGGCAGTGTTGGGGGGCTCCTCCTGAAGTCCACTGTCATCTCCACAGTTTTGAGCTTGTTTAGCTCCAGGTTGTTCTGACTACACCAGAGGACCAACTGTTCAACCTCCCGCCTGTACGCAGTCTCATCACCGTCCCTGATGAGGCCGATGACCGTTGTGTCGTCTGCGAACTTCAGGAGCTTGACCGTTGGGTCCTCTGAGGTGCAGTCGTTGGTGTAGAGGGAGAAGAGCAGTGGGGAGAGCACACAACCCTGGGGGGCGCCAGTGCTGATAGTCCGGGTGCTAGATGTGATTTTCCCAGCCTCACTTGCTGCGTCCTGTCAGTCAGGAAGTTAGTGATCCACTGGCAGGTGGAGGCTGGCACAGTGAGCTGGGAGAGTTTGGGTTGGAGTATTGCTGGGATGATGGTGTTGAACGCTGAGCTGAAGTCCACAAACAGAACCCTTGCATATGACCCTGGGGAGTCGAGGTGTTGCAGCATGTAGTGCAGTCCCATACTGACTGCATCATCCACCGACCTGTTTGCACGGTAGGCAAACTGCAGGGGGTCCAGCAGGGGCCCTGTGATGTCCTTCAGATGGGTCAATACCAGTTTCTCAAAGGATTTCATGACCACAGACGTCAGCGCGACGGGCCTGTAGTCATTCAATCCTGTGATGGAGCATTTCTTGGGGACCGGGATGATCGTGGAGCGTTTGAAGCAGGAGGGTACTTCACAGAGCTCCAGTGATCGGTTGAAGATCTGTGTGAAGATGGGGGCCAGCTGGTCAGCACAGACTTTCAGGCAGGAGGGTGACACACCGTCTGGGCCTGGTGCCTTCCTGATCTTCTGTCTGTGGAAGAGCCGACTCACATCGTCCTCGCAGAACCTCAGTGCCGGTGGGGGGTCGGTTGGAAGAGGTGAGAAGGAGGCAGGGGGTGTAGGTGGTTGTTTGATGGTGGGGGGTGTGAAAGTGGGCTTATCAAACCTGCAATAGAAACAATTCAGGTCATCAGCCAGGTGATTGGCCTCAGTGGGGGGGGGTAGTCTCCTGTAGTTCGTGAGTACTTCCAGGCCTCTCCAAACTGACGAGGGGTCGTTGGCTGAAAACCTTTTCTCCAGCTTTTCAGTGTAGCTCCTCTTAGCTACCTTGATCTCCCTCGTCAATGTGTTTCTGACCTGGTTGTACAGGATCCTGTCCCCACTTCTGTAGGCCTCCTCCTTGGCCTGTCGAAGCTGCCTGAGTTTCTCAGTGAACCAGGGTTTATTGTTATTGAATGTGCAGAAGGTTTATTATTATTTTTAAATTAAAATGGACAGCTTGCTCGCGCAGAGTTCAGTGGAGCAGGGAACTGTAGCCCTCAGTCTGTCTTGCGATCCTTCGGGCGAACATACACTTACTCTTTCTGTGCTTATGTTTTGACGCTCATGTTTACTGATGGCTGGTAGAGGTTTGGCAGAAGTTGCCTGCGAGGAGTGTGATTGTAGGGGTGGATTTAGGGGTTAGGAGGTGGGGGGATGGGATAATGAGGGCAGAGCGAAGAGAAGAGAGTCATGCTCATTCCTGTGAATGAAAGAAACAGTCAGGCTCCATTAGCCGGACCTTATGGCTGGAATACTAATGAATACAACCTAACATGTAATGTTCCACTTTCCATTAATACTGACATTACAACACAGGCGTTCTCCATTGGAAATTCAGACACAACTCTGTCTCGGTCTCTCTCTCTCTCTCATGTTGCACTACTACTTCTGTTCTTCCTCTCTAACTATAATGAGCCACTGAGGACTGCAGTTTGTCCTCTCCAGCCATCGCTTTGTCCATTTCAGTCACGGTGCAGCCTCTTTTTAAAAGGCTGCAGTGCAGAGAGACATATTGAATCCATTAGTTACAGACCCTTCATCTCTTGGCATTTTCATTTGCTTTTTTTTATACCCGGCACAGTCTCATTAAACTACAATATATTACTTTGGCTTTCTTAATTACTGATTAAGTCTACCGCAAATAAATACACAAGCACGAGCTAAACACATTTGTCAGCCGAGCTAGGCTGATCCACCACTTGCGTACAACCTGTAAACTGTTAGATGGATTACCATGAACATTCATGGTTCAGTGAGGTTGAATCTGAATTACTTTGTGATCCCTTGACTTTTCATCTTGCGCCACCAGCAGGTCAAGATTATCACTTATCCAGGAAAATAACTTAAAATAAACTAATATTAAATAACATCTTTATGGATTGGCTCAAACCTTTGTATTCATGGTTCCCTGATGATGTTAGTTCCCTGATGATGATCCCCTGACCTTTCATCTAGCTCCATCATCACGTCAACATTTTAATACTTTTTACGAGTAAATACTTGCAAAGCTAATGAAATTCTCATGAGCCTCATTTGTATTTTAGGTTTCGTGTCGACACGTTAAACCAGGATGGTTATGACCTGCGAAACATCAGTATGTACATCCGCATTGTCACGGTGAACCTTTTTAGCACAGCTTTCAGCCCAAAGTGCCACTGCTCACAGCCTCACAGAGCCGCTGGCATAGCTATACACTCTCAGTCTCACATCCACAGTTAAGTCACAAGACATTGTACATCATTAGAGCAAAGCTGTTCCCAGTTTTGTTTTCTGATCAAAGCATGTAGTACAGGGGTGTCAAACTCATTTTCACTCCGGGCCACATCAGCATCATGGTTTCCCCTCAAAGGGCCGGTTGTAACTGTAAGACTGTATAACTGTAACTACTCCTAACATATTGTTAAATAACTGTCTCTGCTTTTGATTATTGTTTATTCAAGTGCAAAAATATTGTACATGCAGTTATATAAATGAAAAATGATTTTTAAGCACATTTCTGTTATTATAACATAAATTATTTTAATTTAGGGTTAAGAAACCCACATTACTCTATCAAAGATCAAACTTTTCAAGAAAATAACAGACAAATATCATCAAACACAAGTTATTACATTAACTTTGTTCAAAGCTATTTTTGTCACCTCTCTGCATCACTAATGTCCCGCCCTGCCGTCGTCCCGTGCATGGCAGCTACATCCAAGAGCTCCTCACTGAGAGTCAGGTCTGCCTTGAGCCTCTTACAAACATTGATAGATGATGTATCTCGTCTCTTAGCTAGCTGTGTTGTTAGATTGCTGCTAGTTCCTGAACTCGGTCTGCGATGGTATTTCTTCACAAACTAACATTTGTAAAAGTCTGTATGTGATCGGAGCACACGTGTTTGGTGTCAAAATGCCGACGTGAATTGTATCCTTCATCACCGACACGCATCATAGCACAGAAGACAGACCCGTTTATCTCCTTGAAGCACAGACATGTATACGCTTTCCCATCTTAAATTACATCTTCTTCCCTCTGCATCAATTTTTCTCTTCGTGGACATTTTGGGATTATTTGTCGATCTTTTTCAACTCAATCACTTGTTGGAAAACCGCTTTACGGGCTGTTCCCTCTCCTGTCCACCTGTTGTGATGTCACAGACAACATGCTATCTCATAATTTCAACTTTCTATCTCATAATTTCGACCATGGGGATACTTTTATTTTCAAGTCTAACTTAAATTTTATTTTCCAAAATTAAAAACAAACAAAACTTTTTTATTTTTTTATTTTATTTTTTTTGCTGGTGGATTCGCGGGCCACATAAAATGACATGGCGGGCCGAGTTTGACACGTGTGATGTAGTAGGTTGGGCGCATCAGAGCTGAATGTCGGGGTGTTGCAGCATCAGCTCTTGATCAGTGACTTCAGATTACAAATCAGTGGATTAAAGATATTTTTGGGCACCCCCTCCTAGCTGTGTTTGTACTCGGTTGGATATCGCCCTCTGATAATCCATCATTATACCATATAACACGCTGATCTGTCTACAGATAGTAGAAAACATTGAAGCCTGCATTACATTATCGGAGCTTCTTAAATACCTATGCAATGTAAAGCCCTATCCACATCCTGGCAGGAAGCATGTCTGAGGTCGACCCGCTGAGTCACAATCGTATCTGCTACAGAGTTCATGTGACAGGGTGTAATTCATCTCTCACTGAGAAGCTGACCACGCTGTCCGTAATCTCAATGTATCATCCCCACGGCCGGATCCACAGTTTATCACGACCATTTCCAACATTTGTCGCAGCAGAGTAGATACAGAAGCGTGCACCGAGTGAGATATGAGATAAAATCCCCTCTGCTTGGGATATTCAACCTATTTTGGGCCAACAGAAATTGACCCTTGGGGAGATTTTTTTTTAATTCTTTTCCCCATTCCCATAACGAAAGCATGTTAACAGGGCATCAGGGACCACCCAGGCTAAAGGGGGCTATGTCACAAATGGAAGGACCTCCATGCTTTAGAGCAAGACTCTCACTACAGTCCAGAGGGCGTACCATCATCCCACCAGTTGCCATCCCAAATGCTGTCACCCATTCATTGTGAGGGGAAGCAATTACAACACCTTGTGGTCCGCCGAATGGCAATGAGGTCCTGTCTTAATGAGTAGAAACATGAAGAAGGGCTTCTTTCAGCTGCATCTTCAACAACTTCAGTACGGTTGTTCAATGACCAGCAGCGGGGACGAGGAGCTTGGATGTTTCTGCTGTTGGTGCCACCTTTAGATCATTGCCCAAATGCACACAGAGTCAGCTATAAGAAGTGCATATGTAGCCCCATTTCCACTGCGGATCTGGGTACCAATTACTTAATTAATTAGATTGGCTAATGCTCCGCTTACTGGTCAAAGTGCTCATTAAATGTGACCACCATGCTAGTGTCATTAGTATATAATACAATAAACTGATTACATTAAATGTTGTGTCAATTACGTTTTCATTTTGAAGAATCTACACGGCAGTAAGTTTATTAAAAACGTCAGTTATAGTAATATAAAGTAAGTAGCAGACAGAAAGGAGCAAATACTGATGCTGCAGAGCTGAAATGTCAGCATAATTGAAATTCAAGCTACATATTATTTGTGCACATTACAGACCACCAACGGTTCTCAGTATCTCATGTTCCATGTTCGCACACGACATGTCGACTGTAACGAAGGCAGAGCTCAGAGGGAGGAAGGCCGTCTCGACTCGACTCTTGAAGGCGTGTGCTAAATCCTGTTAAACTCAGAGCTGCGTGGGGACACGGTCTGCTTCCCCAGCCTCATGGCGCTTTAGTGGGGTGAGCTGACAGAGGTGGTGGTTGAATTATTTGGGGCGCAGAGGATGATTTGGCACCAATATTTCTGGATGGGCTGTCATTGGCGGAATATGACTACAAATTGGATTTGATTGGCTGTTAGAGTATTTGGGAGAATGGCACAGAAGCTGTGCAGCCCAAAGCAACAAATCCAACCCTCTCCCACAGTTTACACCATGTCAATGAGTTTTCTAAACCCATTACCGTCACTCCCCGATCCCTAATATGAGTCATGCACAAGTAACAGTGAGATCTATTTAGATTGACTCTGCTGTGACTGTAGCGTTCCCCTGATGCACATGGCCATTTTTAGGTTCATAAAGTGTGCATCTGTTGTGCAGAGGGAATTTGAAAGGAGCTACAGGAGCAAGCTGGTAGAAAGATGCGAGGAGATGGTGACCATGGAAATCTCCCCCTCCCTTCCTCCTTTGTAATCTGGTCCTTACAGAGGAGTTGTGAATGAAAGATGGTTAGAGGCGGTGTACAGATAAATAGCGCCTCTCTGATTTTTAACTCCCATGTCACCTTGAAAGTGTTTGCAGCCTGACTGTGGAGACAATCAGAAAGAGAACCTTGATACAGCGAGGATAGTGGGAATTAACGGCATCCAGACATCTGATGTTTGCTGCTGCTGTCTGTTAAGATAACATATTACATTTGCTCTCTTTTGGGGAGCCTTAAAATGGCAACACTTCTTGTTTCTGTTCTTTAAGACTGCTATCCCAATAGTATTGCATTAGCCCACTTTAAGCTGTTGTTGCTCTGTTATTCTCCGTGGCCTCCTGCCATGGAAAGAAATTATTTGTCATTTATCACCCCTCCCTCTGCAGACTGCCCCGAACTTTGAGCTGTGGGTGAATACATATACTCCCTCTGAGCTGGTGGTGTGGATCCTCTCTGTGATCATACATCGCCATGAATTTCAACACTATGCGAGTCCGTGTTCGAAAAGGCCACATGGAAGCACGCTGGTCTATGTCTGGGTTGCCATGGCTACCTATAGAGGTGGACGAGGAGCGTCTGAGCCGGTTGCCATGCTGCAGACTTCTGTCTTCCACTGATATCTGCCGATGGGGGGGGGGGGTATACATGCAGAGCACTTACACTAGCATGGGGATACGGTGCTGCACACCAATTATGACTAACATATTCAGGAGACACAGCCTACATCGCTGTGTGTGTGTGTGTGTGTGTGTTCCTTTTTCATATTCAAATATTACTTAAAATATGACTGACAATAAGGTTTGAGGGATTATTAGCTCGTCTTGGTTGCAGTGCTGATTAACCCAGTTTCCCTGAAAGATGGCATTGTGTTTTGGGGTGGCAAGGATTTTGGGGGGGAGGGGGTCATATGCTTGGTGTCACTATAAAAAAAATGAAAATGGAGGATGTGTGTGTGCTACTGTAGATTCAGTCCTGTGGTGGTTTTTGGAGGCTCACACATGCAGCGCATAGATGAAAGCTTTTTTTTTTTTTTTTTGATTTTCCTCTGGTGAATGATTCACATTGAGGCTGGAAAATATGAAAAGTGTTCAGCAATGCGAGTGTGGCATTCGCGTGCCTTGCATCATTCTTGCACTGCAAAGTATTCTCATACTTTCCTAACATGAACTCTGAACCCTTGGTTGCCTTTCTCTCATGGCATGAAATTGAAATCCAGCAGCGGAATACGGTTGTTTTCCCCACGCGCCATCTTCCTCCCTCGCATCCTGAAATGTAATTGGGTCGTGAAGGATGAGAGACACAGGAGAGGAGCGACAGTGGGAATTATGTGGTGGCTGATGGTTAAGAATACTAACATGCTAGAGAGAGGATGCTGGAAATCAAGCACTTTCATTTGAGTCATAAAGATGAACTGCAAGTTTTTATCTAAACCGAGGGTATATTAACATATTTGTGTTTTGGAGATGAATTGGTTCACAAATAAGATTGCAGATTGGTGTTATTCTGCTCTTTAGTGTCTTTATTCAACCTCTCAGCTATGACAGGCAGGCTGCACAGTGCCTCAGTTTCCCATCGACCTAAGTCACGTCTACCTAAGGCCGCGATGTCTTTTGTGGATTTACGTGTGGAGCCACAGAATGTTTTCTTCTCCGTTTTGTTTCGTCTACTGCAGTGTTTGCAGAATGGCAGTATTTTGGTAACGGTGGACAAATAATATGACTGAATGTTTGTCTATAACCAGCCCAGGCTTTGCCAGATTGTTGGGGTAGTCTTCACAGCAATGCTAAAATTAGATACCCATCATGCATCTGGTTGGAATGTAAACGGTGCGATTCCTTCTCAGAAATATTTGTTACATATTTCCTGTGAGAGATGCTGCAACCAAAAGAAAGGCTTTTTAAGAGGAGAACATGGGGGGGGTTCTATTGCGGGAGTGTGAGCAATTGATCATTGTTTGAATGGTTGAGTCCTCCATCATACGTCTCCTCTCCATTTTACATAAAGCACGAGCAAAAAGCCGCATTGTAAACACAGCTTAAGTGGTTCAGCCCGACATAGAGGAAGCAATTTACTCTGCATCATTCATGCCGTTTCTGGGAAGGGACTACTGATTAAAGCTGTCACTGCTGTCAGCTTCTGTCTGACACCATTATGCCGCACTGCTTTCTATACTGTGCACAGGTGCGTTGGGAAAAGTGATGCCTTTTTTATACTAAGTCTTGTTCCTATGGTAACCAAGATGGATGTTTGTCTGGTTCAGACAGCAGTGAAGTCGACTCTGCCCGTGTGACCGTTTGGTCACCGCACAAAGGAAGGATGAGGCGTATGCAAACATGACCTGTGATCTCTTTGTAGACACATGAAGGTGGATCCTTTTGACTTTTTATGCACATGCATAATTCCATTGAATGTCAGCCTTTCATGACGGCATTCTGATCCATTCGTTAAGCTCTTGAACTGTGGCTCTGCATCCCACCGACTTAGCAGCAGGCTCGGTAGGCATCCCAGTACATGATGGGTGTGGCAGCAGTGCTGCTCCTAACTAGCCTCCACTCTCTTTCTCTCTGTGTGATGTCCTCCTGGTCTTGAATAAAGGGTGAACCCCTCATGGGACCCGGTTTGCCTCAGCTTCACAGCAGCTTCACAGCAGCACTGCCGCTCTTCAATGAATTATGAATTTCTCATTGAGATTCAGAGGGCTAATTAACACGTAAGACCCGACTAGCGGTGTGATATCGTGGGATTATTCTTGTCCTGTGGTGCAGTATTTTACTCCAGGTGCTCTGGCTTCACCTTCCCTGTTCGCACCTCCTGAAATGTTCTTATCAGTTATCAGCACCACATATGCTGCTGTTATTTTCTGCCATGCCTCAGTGGTAATTAAAACACAAATCGCTGCCTTACGCCCCGGCTCTGTTCTCGGTCAGTGCTGTAGCTCTGCCTGCAGTGAAGTCGTTCCCATGATGCATTTGCTTGACATGTTGCGTATCAGAATTCCTTTCAGCTGTACCTGTGCAGCCGAGTCTGCCTCCCACTGCTGCCTGGAAGTAATTGAATTTGGGGTCTCTTGGGTAGATAGAGGGGATGTGTGGGAGGGAGAGTGAGAATGAATGAAGCCAAGACGGAGGGAGGGAGTGTGTGTGTGTGTGTGTGTGTGTGTGTGTGTGTGTGTGTGTGTGTGTGTGTGTGTGTGTGTGTCCAGTAGCTGCACATATGCCTGCTGGATAGGTATTGACCCGCCAACAATCGCCCCTTTTCCCCCTCCTTATTAAAGTGGGAACTGTTACATAAGCTACCACGGAGAGTAGCAAACCAGAGGCTTTCATCTGTGCTGTTTTCGGTTTCCTCCTCTCTTCAGGCATGTTTGGGCTTCTTTTGGGCTTTAGTCCGGGCATCCCAACTGTCTAGCTTTTCTCTGGTTGTCTATATTGAAAAGGTGACGCACGGAAGTCCAACGCTAAAGGAATCAAAGCTCTGTCAATGGGTCCAGTGTGGGAATGCCCCTTAATAGATGTCAAAAGATGTGTCCCAGGGAACATCTGCTTTCACACAACCAGTGGGGGTTGGTCTGTTCTGGGCATTTAAGGTCTCTGGAGTCTCTCAACATCAGCTGTCATTGCAAGGGCTTGCAGAGTAGCTCACTCTTGCAGGTTGTTGTTATAGTGAATTCTTGCAGTTTTGTGTCTTTGTGAGCCACAGAAGTTGAATAACAGGTTCAACCATTTAGGTACAGCTGACACATCTTCAGTTCGATCCACGTACTGCAGCTCACCTGACAGTTAAAGATGATTATATTGAATTTATTTGTGCCTACATGCATGTTCTCTCTATTTTAGAGAAAGGGATTGGTTGTCTGATCATCTTGTTTTTGCTGGAGACGCAGGTCTTGTGGTTTTAGTGTGACTCTCTTGCTTTATTTCATTTAAATTCATTACATAGAAATGTTGTACGGGTGCCCACTCACATGTGCTCAGTTGACCTCCTTTTAAACAGACAGGCTAAATTCTTCCCTACTGTCTAATACACATATATTTGGTTAGTGAAATTACACTTGAGTATACGGCAGAGTCAAATGTAAACCATGTGGTTTAGATAACATTATTAGTGGGAGAGTCAAAGTGTGAATGCAGAGTAACAAATAGTATGATTGTGCAATGAGTTTTGCAGAATTGTGACCCTGTTAGACCCTCACTGTCCTTTTGTTGATGATAAAACACACAACCAATCACACATACAGCATAAACAGATCAATGTGAAACAAAACTTGCAGTGAAATTAGGTTATTATAGCAGCAAATGAAGGATATAAAACATGAACTAAACCTTCTCTAGAGCAGGGTAGCCATGTTGCTGCATACTGTAGGTTTTCCCTGGTTAGAAAGTGAGTCAGCATTGTGCGACTGAAAGCCAGGGTGGCAACCAGCATTGGCTTGCTGACCTCACTTGGTGAGACAAACCCCAGGCCTGCCTTCAAACCCAAAACACTTCAGAGAGAACCTCTTGTGCCTTAAACCTCTTACTCACAGAAACACCCGTGTTCCTTTCTCATCTATTGTTTATGTGTTGTTAAATTAGTCAGAGTTGGGTTGTTTCTGTCTCTGAGAACCCTTAAACCCAAGAGTCCAGTGTTCCCAGAGCCAGATGTGTGTGTGTGTGTGTGTGTGTGTGTGTGTGTGTGTGTGTGTGTGTGTGTGGTAGTAGTCACATCCTTGCTTGTTGGTTTAAAGTCACACTAATTTCATAGCACATAGAGATGGTTTTGGGTGTGCTTGAGAAGCCACGATGAACAGGGCGTGGTATTTGCACCCCTATGTATTTTAGCTTCCAAAAACAATGGTTATGGTCACAGTAATTACAACAATATAGCATGGAGGCGTGGAGCTGAACGCTGAACCTCTAAAAGTAACGCACACATTACACCATAGATTCAAATAAAAAGATAATTACTCACTATTTAACCTCAACCGCATGCTTCCTGTCGGCTCCAGAAGACTCTTCCAAAGAGATTAGGAATCACAATTTTCCTTATGTTGCCATGGTAACTGGTCTTGCTCTGTTGAGAGGGATTGATATTCTGTAGTCATTCGCAGAGGCCTGAAATTCCTGCTGTACCTGGTGGCCTGCAGACATGGAGCAACAGCTGCCTTCACACAGGCTGTGCGTTTGCTCTCGCATGCGTTTGCCAGCTTGTGTTTGTGCCCGAGTTCTCCACCGACAACTTTTAAATGTGAGATTTCACCTCAGGACTGCGCGTCCACATTTGTCACGCTGTGGAGAACAAGTGCTAATGCTCCCGCCACGGGCAGGTTCACACAGAGGGCTGAAGGTTTGCACTGTGCTGCGTTAAAGTGGGCAGTATAAGGCTGCAGTGAATGTTATCAAAGGGACTTGACTCCTGGTCCAAACCGCTCAGGTTAGTGTCTCAGAGTGTTTCTGAAACCCAGTCGCATACTTCTCATCGCAGGTGTCCTACTACCAAGCTTCTTATCAGTGCTACAACTGCTCAGATTCACACATACTTTGTCAGCGATAACCCAAACAGAGGAAAACTAAAGCAATACATATAGTGAAACATTTCTTTTTGTATTGGATGGTTTGCCATTAAATGTAAAACTGATATTCATGAGAGGATGATTCCTGCTAACTTTGGGGATCTCCTGACTTTTCCTCTAGCGCCACCCTGAGGTTGACGCATGCCTTAACAACCACTGGATGTCTTGCCATGAAATTTGGTACCTTTTGGTTACTTGTGTTTAGAGATCTTTAGATTTTGCTCCGATACAGCCTGGATTCTTGATCGTCTATCGGCAAGTGTACGAGTCAATGCACCGATCCAATATCACATCCATCGTTAGCTTCTGAGTGGGTTATCTCGCTTCTTTCTCATCCCTGCTGAGAGCTTACACATGCACATTACCGATCGGTCAGGTGCTAGTGGAGTTAGCTAGAGCTAGCTAACTGTCAGCAATTTGGTAAAACAAATCAGTAAAACTGTGTTTTTAACGAATGGTGACCATGGTAAACATTGGACCTGCTACACATAAGCATATTAGCAACATTGTTAGCATGCTGGTGTTTGCATTTAACAATATTAAAATCATCAGCAACAATATCAATAATGCGGCTGTGTGTGTGTGCGTGTGTTATCCAAAAAAAACACACTAATTTATAGCGTGTTGCTGTCTCATCCAGCGTGGCCAGAGACACTAAAGACGGTTTATTTTTAAGATCTAATGACGACCTATTTTTAATTCACTGTGCTCTGGTTATAGCAGCGGCATCACGGGTGCTTTTTCAAACTGAGAGTGCTTTCTTAGTTGTTGACCTTAATCCTCGTCCACAGGAAGTGCAGCCTTGGTCTGAGGTTCTTGTCTACATCGGCGTGCTCTAAGGTCAACTATATTCTGACTGGGAAATCCCAGAACACCTTCACACTGGCCAAGTGATAATTAAGAGGTTCATTGCTATAACAATAAAAGACGTAAAACCCCTTCTGCAGCTGTCGACTAAATATTTTTGAAAGAAAAACATTAGCCTATGTTTGGTCTGATTTGATATCTTTCAACCTCCTATATTCTAAAAAATGAGACTACATATTTTCTTATGTTTGGGAGGAAATTTGACTTTATTTGACAATGTTTTGAATGTAAGGTCACAACAGCTATCATCAGTACTGGACTACATCATAGGGCAGACGGCCTCTGGATTTGCGGCACTGGTGGTTAAGCAGTTTAAGGCTAATCTCCAGGAGGCCAATTGATTGGCCTCACCAGTAAAGCAGCATGTGCAGCTGTCATTATTTATTACTGGTGGAGATTATGGGGAAGCGAACGTGCAACAGAACAAATCCAACAACCACCACTTTCCTCAAGAGACCTGCCTGCTGCAGCTCTGGAAAGACTCTCTTAAAAACACCACACAAGCTCCCAGTTCTCATCTACTTCACATGCCCTAGCTCGCAATGTAAACGGAAGTGAAACATAATATGTGAATCCACCCCGATATACGCTCTTCCTTGGCCCATGCTACACCCTTCCACCAAGTTTCATGAAAATCAGGCTAGTTTTTTTTCTGTAATCCTGCTGATGAAAAAAAACCAAACCAAAAGCATAACCTCCTTGATGGAGGCAATTAGAGTCAGACTGTGAGTTGGACTGTAATAAATCAAACAAATTGAAGGAATAATTGAGAGATTAAAAAGAAAATGAGAATAATCATTAGTTTCAGCCTTAATTAGGTGAGGGTGATATGGATATATTCATCCGTCATGGTACAGGTAGACTTAAATGCAAAAACAATTAGCTGATTAATCCTTTATTCAATTGCCTGAAAATGAATTGGCAGATAATTTGATGATTGATTCAATGTTTCAGTCATTTTTTCCAGAGGAGACTTCAATGTTCGGTTGGTTAGAGCTTCTGATGCTGTACGTGAGCTGCTTTTCTTTATCATATGTGATCGTAGATTGAAAATCTTATCTTAAAACAAGCTATTTTAATATGTCACCTTGGGCTACTAAAAATTATAATGGGCAGTGTTTTGTTATTTTTCTTGATATAACCTTAAAAGTAGTATCTATATATGTATCTGGATATAGTTTGAGCATATTCTGAATATGCTTAAAGTGCAATGTTAAATCACAGTTGCTTGTCCTAACCTTTTGGTATCCAACCTCCTCCTTGTTTAAGTTCTTCAGTTTCTTGCTACCTTTGCATTTTTACACGTTGGGATTATAACTGTGACTTGAATTTGAATTTGGCACACCAGGATCTACATATTAATTATGTTCCTATTGCTGCTTATGCACCGTATCTTAATGACATCCTGTATTATTACTGTGCGCTCGCTGTCTTGATCTCTCCAACACACACACACACACACACACACACACACACAGCACATACGCAGACATCACAATGATTATGTAGATGAGTGTGTCTGCTCCAATATTAGCAAGCTGCTGTTTATATAAGCAGGGTGGCACATTTACTTATACTTAATTAACATACCTTGGATATTAATGTTTCCACAAGATTGTGTCCCATCTGTTATTGTGCCTGATAAATATGTGCGGGTGCTTGTGAGGTGTACCTGGCCTGTCACTGATCTGTCTCAGCCGATGCCCAGATCGCTGGTCCAACAGCTGTTCCTCTGCCTCTTAAACTGCTCTGACATTAATTTGAGATTTCTGATACTGTCTTACAGTCCCAGCAGCTTAACATGTTTTAATTAGGAAACTAAATATTGAAACAGTTGGTTTAGAACGTGCCCACACAATTACAGACGCATACATTTCTGATTACTGGCCCGCAACTGATCTGGAATTCAGATCTTAGGGGAAGTGTCACGCTGGCTCAGTGGAGACGTAAATGATACTGGTGTGTGTGCACTGGCTTGGTTTACTGGGAGTAAGTGCATGAAACTGGAGCCCTGGTTGGTTTGGGCTTTGGCTCAGTGGACTGTGCAGATTGTGGATTGGATGTGACGTTTCAGGGTTGCAGTTTTTCCGGTTTGTTATGAAGAAGACTGATGAGGAATTGGTGCTATGATGGAGGAATTTCAGTTTTTCCTCATTTTTCTTGGTCGGTTTGAGATTAATTTAGACTGCCGTCCTCTCAGAGGAACCTCTGCTAGTGTGGTTAAGTGTCGGATGTAATCTTCACCTGCTATGCATTGTCTACTAGATAATCTCTTTGATTCAGCTCTCTGATGTTTTTTATAATGCGACCATCTGTCCTGAGGTTGAATTGAGGCTTGCTTGGTGCCGACTGACTGTTGAATCAATCCAAGGTATTAAGAATCTCTTTGACACGTGTATTCAAACTATATATGAAAGGCTTGTCTCTTCATTGGCCTGACCTTTTGGGAGTTGTCTCTCACAGTTACACTTAATTCATCTCTTAATTAACCTATTGATTGCCTCCGCTTTCACAGTTACAGAGCTCTACAGTATTCACAGCCGTCTCTTAATTATGTAGGTAGTGAGGGTTCCCTTCACACAAAAACAAGGCACAGACACTGTAGTTGCTATTTTTATACATGCAAATCAGGTCAATTTTAATCAGTAGTCTGAAAATATTTTCTAAAACACAATTATTTTATAAGAATTTATTTTTGCATGGTATTACTATACTATATTCCTGTATTTATTTCTATTTTAGGGATGTGCACTGATCCATTGGATACAGCCACATCCATGCGAGTACCGTTACCTGATGAAGAGACAATTTATGTTTGTAATGTTGAACTATTTCTAAACATAATGAAAGGGAGCATTCTGTAGTGAGGCGAGCAGAAATCATCCTACAGGTTTTAGACTCAACTGGATGAGAAAAATGTGTTTTGTATGCATTTCCTGACATAACTTAGAACCTATAACTTGGAACTGTGGGAAAGTAGGATTCAAAGTCTTTCCAAGCCGTTTCATTCTTGAATATCTCTCTGTGTTAATAGTGTAATAACCTTTTAAAATGAATTATTCAACTCTTCAGTCTGCTTTTATCGAGCTAAACTAAACGTGGAGTTTCTGCCTAAATGTGAAGTGACGTACCCCCCCCCCCCCCTCCTCCTCCTCCTCCTCAAGTGACAGTAATCCCTGCTCTGGGGAAGGGGTGGTAGCGGAGAATAACCAGCATGGGTCCAGAATTTGAAGCACCCTGAAAAGGATCCAGGCAGATGAAGGAAAAAGAGGCCAATCTTTTTTAGGGTAATTCCAGCTGTCTGAAAACCCCCGCTTGCCCTCTGCGTATTTCAGTGATGCTCCATGTACGGCTCAGGCGTGATAGCATTTTGCGGTGTATGTTTAATAACATAATACAGTGACTTAATTTTTGCAAGCACAGCAAAGAATGTTGGCCTGTTTGGTTGAATCTCTGCCGCTGCTTGGTTAGTGTCTGCACTAATGATGCAAACCCACAACTGTTAGATCTTTCTTCTGATTTATGGCGCTCTGACTAACAGTGGGAGGTCCTTGCACAACTGCCCCAGAGCTATGTGCCGTTAGGTATTCAGCAGCACAACGGTCACGACAGGATGCTTAATTATTCTTTATGCAGAATCAATATGTTCCTAGCAGCCCAGGCGGGCTAGGAGGAGGAGGAGGAGGAGGAGGAGGAGACTGTTGAGGGGAGCTACCTCCATCTCAGCCCCTATTGAATCCGGGGGACATTATTTTCATGGTTGTCCTCTGGGGGCCTGGAGGCTGGCCTACTGTGACAGAATGATTCTGACAGCTGTGGCAGTCCAATCATCACTTTTCCTTTCATTTTTTTGTTGATATTTTTCATATGCCGCAGGAAGAAAAACAAAACAAATGTGGGAAAAAGCCTATAATTTAATTACTTATAAATGTTGCACTGCTTTGAATGGTCTTTTGCTGAGTATGGCATCATGTTTTAATTTAGGTATAATTATATTAAAGCTCTCCTAATTACGAACGCACTAGGGCAAACATTTGCATGGTCACATGTCCGTGTGTGCTGTGAGGGTATGCAGGTAATTTGACAGGCTTATCAGCAGGTTTGGCTTCCCTCCGCTGTTCTCTCTTTGTCAGCTTCCCGCTGTAGTCGAGTCACCCTGGGAATCTCTGCAGCACATGACCTGAATCTCAATGAGCTTTAGTTGCCACTGACCTCTCTGTCCTACCCTTCCCTTACAGCACACCATATACACTTGCTCCTGCGATTACATGCTCGCACTGAAGCACATGCAAAGATGCCTACATCGGCTGTTTTTCGTTTTTGCTTTATTGTGACAGAACCCATGGAGTATGGGACGGGCAGTCAGTGCAGTCTTCACATATGTTTTAAATAACAGCAGGCGGAGGATTCAGTGTGGGAATGTATCTGCCTGTTACTGTAAGCCGTTCTGTAATCTCAGCTCGGCTTTGGGCAGTGTTATCAGAAGAACCACGGTTCACTTAAAAGTATCTGAAATCACTTCTGGGGCTTACTGTTGCTTCTACTTCACACGTGCACAGATGTGAAAATTCATCTCCTGAAAACAGTTTCTAGGTGTCAGAAGTCGGTTTGAGAATGTTTTTTGTATCAGCTAAGCACTGGAGGTAGTTGAATTTGCAAAAGTGACCTTTTCCCACTTCACTATACTTCATTTGCTTATTCTGCTCTTAAAATCACATTCTCTTTCATCTTTGACGTCGATCAGCTTCCTGTGATGTTGCTGACTGTCAGAGCTGAAAACCTCCCGCCGTGAGATGACGGCTCCATGATCTGTCAAGATATAACTGACCCAGCAGGGGCCACTGGACCAGCGTTTCTCAAGACACAAGACAAGATTCAATTGAAGCCAATTTTTGAAAATCCCAGTTGATATCCGGTCCAACAATGGCTAACTACCTGGCTTTAAAAACATCAGCTCCTCCTCTATTGTACTCCCAGGAATCACATATTCAGCCATTCTCTTTGTTCTCCCTGTCTATCTGGAGCCTAAAGGCATTGGCAGTCTGTTTACCACCCATGCCACCCACCCACCACACTCCCCCAGGAAGAGATTGGTGAGCACTGCCCGGCCTGGCTTATTGCAGATGAAGTGGACCATACCAACAACACCTGGAGAAGAAGAGTAGAGGGATCACAAAGCTACTTTACACCTGACCTTTATGGGGTTTTTTTTTTTGTGCTGACAGGAGCTTACTAACAAGAGGTGGGCTTCTGGCGGGGTGTATTTGTTCTACCCTGAAGTGGAACCCAAGTGGACATGTGTGTGTACATTGCTGTCATCTTTATTTAGCCTTCCTCTGTCAGTCGGAGCATGTGGAGGTCAGTGTAGCGAGGCGAGCATGTTAGTGCTCATACACATGTAGACAGTAGTAGCGTCCTTTGAGCCTATGTTCATGCCTAACAAACCTAGACAGACACTCCCTGGCCTGGGACCGAGACCTCTGAATCAGTGTGCAGTGTCTCACTCTCGGGAATTGGCTGCTCCTGTGTAAACTAGCTCCAGTGCTTTTATAGATTGAGGTAATAAAAAGGGAGATTGGTGACATTTTCTTGGCATTGCGGGTGTTGAAAGAAATGTCATCCTCTGAGCAAGATGTTTTTTTTTAAGACTGTAACCTTTCTGCTGGGGGAAAACGCCGCATCACATGTACGGAAAGATGGATGAGAAATCATTTGTCAGCTGCACGTCGGAGTGAAGAAGTCACAGCTTCTGCTTTGTGAGATTGTGCAGCACAGTCGTGCATTTGTAATCTATCTGCATTTGTGCACAGTTGTCACGGTGGGAACTTTTGCATGATTGGTGTAGTTCAGAGTCTAGATCAAAATGGGAAAATAAAAAGACATTTTCTCTTATAATGAGTACAAATGAATGGTTTAATAACGTTGAATTGACACAGTAAACTATCTTTATGCTTCCAATCTTTCTGAGCACTTGGAGGAGGAAACCAGGAACCAACAGACTGATTTGAATACAGTCTGTTGGTTCAGCTGTTTTTGTCTAGCTTTCTAAATTAACTTGAGTTAACAGCAAGCTTAAGTGAGACGTTTAAGCTAGGAATGGCTGTTGGTTGGTCTGGAATTTGGTCAAATCTAAAATATCCCAACAAATACTGAATGGATTGCCATGAAATTTGGTACACAAAATGTATTTAGTTGCCCGTAAGAGACCAAACAATTTGCTATTGCTGGTTTAAAATTCCCGCAAAACGTATGACATCAGCTGTACATTGTGTTTGCTGCTAATACCAGCATACTAACATGCTAGACTACCACTGAATGCTAAACACCAGCACGTTAACATTTTAAGTCTCTTAGCCTGCTGACATTAGCATTTACCTCAAAGCAGTGCCTCGCACATCTGCTAGCCTGGCTGTGGACCCTTAGTATTGTTAGCATTTGGCAGCCATTACCAGCTATCAATAACATGTGCTATTGTGTGGTTTCTGATACGTTAACAGTTCACTGAAGGCACCCTCACCAGACATTGTTGGCTACATGGATAACTGCCATGGTGCTGCTATATAAACAGCGTATAGGCCTTTTTCACTGGAGACATTTTGGCGTGTCACAGTAGAAAAATCACAGGTGTAAATAATAAAACGAGCGATGGCTGATTTCTATTTAGCTGCTTCAGTTTTCGGGTTCTGCTATTGTACACGTTGTCATGATTTACTGAGACACTTGTGCTTTTCCTGCTTTGACAAATCAAACTATCTGCTGTGAAAAAGGCTCATTGATCAGATGTTTCAGAGATGAACTGCCCACATGCTTTTGTGTACTTTTTGTCTTGTGCTATTTTATGTTTTTTTTTTTTTTACCAGAGTATATTTCTGTTGTGTAAAGCGTCGCCCTTATGTCATGTTTCATCATGCCATTGTTGCACTAGACTTATAGAGACTTTAGAGTGAGGACCGTGTTATTAATTGTGTCCTCTGAGTGCCAGCGTCATGAAGACGGTAGATCTCTGTGACTTGTGCTTCATTAACGACGGCGCTCTTATTGTGTCGGCTGCAGCAGTGTCAAATGGCAGCGCCATAACTCCGGTCTGCAACAGCTGCATTTAATCAAGCCCTCGCCGGCTGTAATCAGCCTCTGCCTTACCCATCTCTGCTCGGCTCGTGGTAATTTTACACTGACAGCTGATTTATAAGGCTGGATATGAGAGTGCCCCAGTGAGACAGAAACACTCTTCAGCCTTCACTGTATTGAGCTCGGTTTCTTCTGCTGGTCTTGTTCCTGCAGGCTCTCCAGAGCACTATTGTCGAAATCGGTGCAGGAAAGAGGCTGTTTTGCCTGCTGTTTCATCAGGAAACTGTGTGTGTGTGTGTGTGTGTGTGTGTGTGTGTGTGTGTGTGTG
>NW_022280050.1:7010459-7050759 GCF_004355925.1 Anarrhichthys ocellatus | reverse complement strand
TGTGTGTGTGTGTGTGTGTGTGTGTGTGTGTGTGTGTGTGTGTGGGAAAGGAGTGTTTTGGCTGATGGCCTCTTTCCCTCCAGCTTTCTTGTGACTTCCCTCATCAGCAGCGGTATCACCATATGGAAACAGCAGGTGTGTGGTGTTGGGATGCCCTCTGCACTGCATGGGGGCAGCCTGGAGAGGGATGGTGGCGCTGCACACAGGAAGGACAGACTTGGGGAGGAGCGGTGAGGGTGTGAGACATGTTTGGGGAAGATTATGGATTCGGTTGTGGAAGTGTAAACCCTCTCACTAAGCTGGTAGAGCTTTCATTTTTTTTTCTCTAAGCATTCATAGGAACTCAAACCGTGTCATTCTTTGCCTTCTTTGAAACACTACATAGATTTACACGCAGGCAAACCCCTTTATTGTCGGATGAAAAGAGGATGTCAACACAGTTCAGCTGTATGAAGGGAATTCTCATAGTGGCTGTCATTTTGTGCAAAAAAAAGTAGGAGAGGAGAAACTGTTTGAAACGTACTCAGACGCACGCAGCCATGGCTCATTATCCAAGCCAGGGGGGAACTGCTACAATAAACACATTCTGTAGCTGTGATTCGCTGCACGCTGGTGCAAAACAGTCACGAGGAAGCAGCCATGCAGAAATACTCTTGTTGTGTGCCTGACAGAGCTCTGTGTCTCCTCTGGGCGCCTGTAACAAGACATGTTTCAGTGGAAATTCCTGACATTTATTTGACCTTCCATGGGAACCTTCTTGCTCCAAAGTTGTGGTGGCTTTTTGAGATTTTGGTGTTGTCACGTTGCAAGTGTTTGTCAGAAAGTGGGCCTCTTAAGTCCGTCTTCAAAGGGTTTATATGTTCTGTATGTTGGGTGAGTGAGGACTGAGGTGGTCAGGGAGAGTCTTTATCCCGTCCCAATACTGCATCAGCCTCAAAGGCCGCTGGTCCATCATCAGTGACAGCAATGACACGGAAAACACAGATCAAAGACTGGGTCCAACCCCCTCCAGCTGCAATAGATTTTTGTGGCCTGCTGTGTTGTTGAATGCCAGGATGGAAGGATGGAGGACAGCGGAGTAGTCATTTATTTCAGTGACATTAACTTCCACAGGGTTTGACAGGTCTAGTTTGTCTCTCACAACTCTTCCGTGTCAGTCTTATCTTTGGACTTTTCTGAAATGGGGTTGTCCTTCGTTTAAATGGGAGTATACAATGTCACATGTATTGAAGAACAAAAGTTCAGATAAAGATATTGATGGTTACTGTGCAGACTAGTGCTATTTTAACCAGTATTTCTTTACCTTCTGTTCACAGCAAAAAGCCTCAGGCAAGGTGCTGTTGGACCTGGTGTGCTCCCACATGAACCTCATCGAAGGAGACTACTTTGGCTTGGAGTTTCAGAACCATCAAAAGATGATGGTGAGTGAGGATGAAAATTAAGAAATACAGATCCTTTTGTTGTACATCTCAGAATTAGCATCACTTATAACTACCTACTTGGTGATGTTTGTTTTAAATCTTTTTTTTCCCCTCCACACAGGTTTGGGTAGACCATATCAAGCCCATTATCAAGCAGCTCAGACGTAAGTGTTTCTAAATGGTTTATTTATTTCAAGGCACCTTTTTCTTTGAATGTTTTACTGTTTTATCTGTAGAAAATAGCCATCAAATCAGCTCACCAGAGCGACTCTACAGATCCATGTGAACTAAATCAAATGCAATCCAATGCAACAGTTCAATGAATCCTACCTCAGTGAAGGTTATAGTGTTCAGTTTTTGTTTGGTCCGGTTTTAGAGTGGTGTTTCGGCTTCATGGTTATTTTGGTGGACTGCATTTGTTTTATCCAGGTGAAACTAGTAAACTGGCAACTGAATGTATTTTGTATTTTTAACAAAACTCCTCTTTGCGCCACAGGACCGAAACACACAATCCTGAGGTTTGCTGTGAAGTTCTTTCCTCCGGACCATGCCCAGCTACTGGAGGAGCTAACCAGGTGAGCTCCTTTCCACATAATTTAACTCTTTTTTTTTATACGTATGTCAAGTTCATACTGGAGTTGGCATTAAAATGTGCTTTTATTTACATTGTGTCAAAGTGAATAACTTCAATTGTGGCTGAAAGTGATTGCCGAAGCATAACTGAGAATATGCCTCAGTTCTCAGTTCCCAGATGATTTATTCCCTCCCCTGCTTTGTGTTGTGTCATGGCTGCCATGTTTCTGATTTAGCCCTCGGGAGATTAGCGTGGAGCTAATGATTTTCTGGTTTCTGTTTCCTCGACGTGGGGCAGACTCATGACTTGTATGTTTTCACAGTCAGAGTTGATTAATAATAGGCATACAGACAGTAATGTCCCTCTAACACGCCTATGTTAGTGTTAAGCTTGGTTAAGACCTCAAAAAGCATACTTTAGATGTTTTTTCCTAAGAAAGCGGGCCTTCCTCCAACAGGAGGTCGGGGAGCAGCGCTATGCATTTGGAATCACAGTTTCATCATGTCCACTGATGAAATACTTTGTATCCATGGACCTCTGACTTTTGGGTGTGCACTGGTTCACTCATTTGTAGTTTCAACTAATGCTTAATTATAATGACTTATTCTTTAACCCTATTGATATACTTTTTATTAAGACTATATCAGTTCTTGCTCTGGCTTGAATCCAAGAGAAGCAGCACTGTGCCACAAGAGTCAGTAAATCTAGACTTTACTCAACTTATTAATTACTGAATCAGAAATGTGCACCTGGCTTAACTTCTTTTGGAGGTCTTGTGTGAACTTAAAAGAACCAGTGTAGATTATATAGAATCAGAAATGTAATTCAGTCGCAGCAACTCCCCTTGGATGTTCTGTTTGAATTCAGCAGTGCACGGTGTTTCTAATTGACTTTCATTTGATCTCGCTCCAGCGCTGGAAACCACCACCACGTCTCCTCTTATTGAATCTGTGAAAACTGTTTGCGTGTGTGTCCAGGTACCTGTTTGCCCTCCAGATCAAACAGGATGTTTCCTGTGGCCGTCTGACCTGCAATGACACCAGTGCCGCGCTGATGGTCTCCCATATTATCCAGTGTAAGTTCCTCGTGGCTGCTTCCTCATTTAGCTCAAGAGTCGACTGATCAGATAACTGTCTTTGAAGACGCACTATGCTTTTTTTTCTCACACGGAGCTTATCATCAAATGTTGGCATATAGCACACTGCGCACATCATCGCAAATTGATTATCTGTGTGTTGCTATGGATACCTTTATTAGTCTTGCAGAACTGCTCCAGAACAGCCTCGCACATCGTGGTAGAAAATACTGAGCATTCTCATAACCTGACATTTCTGAGCCACAGTCTGATCCCCAGAAGAAAAGCAAAGACAACACGCATGCTGTTTGTGTCTACCGTATATCTAAAGTAGACAATAAACAAAAGAGTAAATAAAGTCTATTCACACAAGGAAATGTCTTTCAGTGTAGAAGTGTTCATCCCAGTAGAGCTCAGAGAAATGGTGAATCTGTGCCAAGGAGCATTTAATCTATTCTGGTGGCCTTTGAAAGGGACATATCATGAAAAACGTGTTTTCTGCAGTACCTAATTGTGAAATAGAACAACCCAGTCAGTTTTTTGTAAGCTGCCTTAGATCAAAAAGCATGTCATATGTCACTTGCAGGCTCATTAAAAATATACTGCCCTCATATCTTTCCAAGCCAATAAGAGCAGACTAGGCTTTTTTGGGAGTGTATGAGAAAACGATGTGTTTTTGAACACTAAAGCATGTAAATGTATTCTACTAGAATCAAAAAATATGTATTAACCTGAAAATGGGCATGATATGTCTCCTTTAATGTTGTTTTTTTACTTTAATTTGGCACATGTCATTATTTTGTAGCAGGTTTTTCTACAATAAAATGAACTTTTTCTTTCTTTTCCTCACTCTTCAGCTGAGATTGGGGACTTTGAGGAGAGCCAATGCCGGTCACACCTCCTCAACAACAACTACATCCCAGAACAAATGCCCCTGATTGACAAGATCATGGAGTTTCACTCAAAGAATATGTGAGTTTCTGCAACTGGAGTACTGTGAGGTGTGCAAACATCTTTAAATAAGGCATTTTCTTTGATGCATTTATAGTTTATTTGTAGCTCTCTTCATAACATCACCGAAACCATGGCTGAAAAACAACTATTCTCTTCACCATTGAACAGGATCAGTTGATTCAGTACTTGTGTGTGTCCCGCTGTAGTTTTATTATACAGGTAACACTGACTTTTTAAGAGCTTATTCTTACTGGTCTGATGCACGAGTTTGTGCGAGGTGAAATATCAGCCTCAAGTTTAAAAGAGGTATGCTGCTGCTGGGAGTATATTATTGGAAGCTTTCCAAATCTCCTCCCACCATCCTCCCTCAAAACGTCCTCATCAGCGCACGTATTTGAATCCGAGCATTGCCAACCCTTGTCTCACCTATACGTTACATTGGGCTCATGCCAGAGGTGGACACACAGTTGGCAGCTGCTACACGAAAGGAGCTTCATTAGCTTTGACTGCTCTTTTCCAACCAAGGCTTTTTTATAGTTGACAACTGTAACTGCAGTTCTTTTGGCTGGGTGCCATGCAGAGTTAAATCTCTTATTAAGTACCACACAGGAAACAGGAAGGCTTATGCACTGATAAGAATTAGGAACGTTTGTTAGTATTTGCAACCCTTCCTCCCCCAACCTTCCACCACTGCTCCCAAAAACTCAGATTAAACACTAGAAACCTGGATCCACTCAGACTTGGTCTTTTCACCTCAATTAGTGAGACACACAGCAGGACGATAAGCTGGGATTTAATTTATTTGTCCAAAAAGTTGCTGAAAGGATAATGAATACTACAGTGTGCACTTAAAACCTGCAAGTAAGATTAGTTCTTTTAATGTAGCTGTGTCACCCTCCCTGCTGTAGTCCTTTTTAAAAATGCATACTTGTGTACAATACCAATACATACATTTATGGATAAGTTAACTATGATTCTGTTTTATTCTATATGTTTCCTACATTCATATACCTATATGTATATTTCTTCAACAAATCTCATGAAAAGACGCAAACCAATAATGAGCTAGTCGAACACTCAGTACTTGCTGACTCTCTGCCTTTTCTATGGCTCTCAGTTCCCAGTTACTCCTACACATGAATCTTTCAAAAAAGAACATTTTAAGAAGGCTTAGTGATTTACTAACACAGATGGGCACTGTAGTTTATTGCAAATGTGACGGAAACTTAATTAAATAGTGCATTCGTTGAGGACTATTTTCAGCTGTGGATTGCAACACATGTGGGAGTATTTACAGCAGCAGGATGGTCTGTATAGAATTAACTCAAATAAGCTACAGTGCGCACATTCACGGTAACGAAGACACATGTGCAGCAGTGGCTTGCTGTGGCTTATTTGCTTATTTACTACACAAAAACTGTTATTAGTGGCATGCATTATTTGTCGATTTTTATCTTTTCATGGGATTATTTGTCAAAAAGGATAATGTAAAACATCGCCAGCCTTAGTCTCTAACTTGTAACTGTTGTGCTTTGTGTTGCTAGAGGTCAAACACCAGCAGAATCAGACTATCAGTTACTAGAAGTGGCTCGCAGGTTGGAGATGTATGGGATTCGCTTCCACCCTGCCAAGGATCGTGAGGGCACGAGGCTAAGCCTGGCTGTGGCGCACACTGGTGTCCTGGTCCTTCAGGTCAGTCACACAAGTTTCTAGGTCAACGCGTGGTGTGTTAAGGGTGGTTGGTGTAATAAGTCGTCTGCATGGTACCGATGGGATGAAAACTTGTGGGTCATTTGTGCTTCAGAAGATATGTTTAGTGGTAAAAATGTTATGTCTTTTTTTATAGCTTGAGATATAAAAGTTGTTTTTTATCACTGTAGGGGCACACAAAGATTAATGCCTTCAACTGGTCTAAAGTGCGTAAACTGAGCTTCAAAAGGAAACGCTTCCTCATCAAGCTGAGGCCAGATCTAAATGTAAGTGAATTGCACAGTGTAATATAGAAAATCCATCATCAAAAATCGTGTTTGGTGGTGTAAGTTATGTTTTTGTGTGTAACCCAGAGTTCATATCAGGACAGTCTGGAGTTTTTGATGGGCAGCAGGGATTGCTGTAAAGTCTTCTGGAAGATCTGTGTCGAATACCACGCCTTCTTCCGCCTCTTTGAGGAACCCAAGCCCAAGCCCAAACCTGTGCTCTTCACACGAGGGTCCTCCTTCAGATTCAGGTAAGTTTGCATCGTAAAGCTGCTCTATGAATCTCAAGACTGTGGCCACACAACGCTGTCTCCGACATCACTTAACGGTCTACTACAGCTCTCCAAGAGTTATCATCTCTCCTCCACTTGTCTCTACAGCGGTCGCACACAGAAGCAGGTGATTGATTATGTGAGGGAGTCTGAGTTTAAAAAGATCCCGTTTGAAAGGTAAAGGCTGTGACATTTTTGACACATTTGGTCGAGGCGAGGGCACTCAGAGTGTGTAACGCTGACCTTCAACATCCTGTCTGACAGGAAACACAGTCGGGTCCAACAACACAATATCCGCCTGTCGCCGTTGCCTTGTCCACGCCACCATGAAGTGCCAACAGAAGTGAGTGACTCAGTGTTTTTAGTGCATTTACAGCAGATAATTATCTGCGTCGTTTGTCACCATAAGAATCGTATTATGGTCATTAGATTGTGCTTCCATTCACACAACAAAAAGCCTCAATAGTACTTTTTCTTGAATATTGATCAATACATTACACTCAATACATGCCTGGTCAGACACTTGTGAATGAGATGAAAACTATTTTGATTGATAAACGTTGATAAACGCTGTAGGACAGTACCTGAGCCTGCCACGGATGAAGTCACACCTCTGGTCACTGCAGTTTGTACTAAAAAAATAGAAGGACGTCTTAGATCGCAAAGGTTCAGTGCCCTTGTCAGGTTTACAATTCAATTTTCAATTCAATTTTATTTCTATAGCCCAATATCACACATTTTCCTCAGAGGGCTTTACAATCTGCACGGCATAAGACATCCTCTGTCCTTGGACCCTAACATCGGAAAAAGGAAAAACTCTTTAACCTTTACATATCGCCTAGGGGTCTTCTTTTGCTAGAGTATTGCTACATTTATTGGCACATTACCACCACTAATTGTCGATCACCAGGAATGTGTATTCTGCCTCCCCCGTGCACATATGCGTGTACATGTGGATCCTCTGGGCATGCTAGAATTAAAACAGCTCCACATGGCCCTACAGGTGGTCAAAAACTCTCCAGGCTACCTTCAAGTCAGATAGAATTCATTAAAAACACCATTAACAATCAAATCAAACGTAGTAAAAATAATTATACTCTTGAAATGTTTTAATTGTCTGCCTTTGTCAATTTCTGTCAGAGTGGCGCTCCCGCGGAGAGAGTAGACTCTCCCTCTCGGCGTCATTGGAAGGAGTCTGTGTTGGTGAGTGCAGAAGACCCCTCTGCCTCGAGGACAACCAGGGCCAGCCCGTCTCACCAGAGAAACGGCCACGAGGACAGAACGGGATCTGATTCCAGGACCGAGGAGACAAGAGGCTCGACACGACAGACCCACCCAGAACATCTGAGTAAAGGTCCAGCATCTCAGACTGCTAAAGGCAACAGCTCTTCCATCCCCTTCACTGACTGCAGTGATGTAGGTAGTGAATATAACCAGGCTAAACGGTTGAATCACAGTCATAGGGAGCAGCCCATGCTCCGCTGTGGGTCTGGCTCTGGAAGCATAAACGGGCCTCTGCAGGAGCAGCTTCTTGGTAGGGTGAGGTTCAGGGAGTCCCCTTCCTCCTCTAAGCAATCGCTCAACGTGAGCCTTTACTTTGACGAGTCCGTCAAGCAGTCACACCAAAAGGTTGACCAGACTCCTGTCCATGGTGCTATGGTGGACCTCAGTGCCCAATATAGAGAGAGGCATAGCAGCAGCCATCTCACAGCCCCACATATGGGTTCAAGGAGTGGGATCACCAGTCCTGCCATGGACAATTATCAATCAAGCTCCCTCAGTTACGCTGAGCAGAACGGCTTCAGCTCTGCTCCCCCTCACTGCGAGGACGGCACATACTCCTCAGTCCCAAGCCGCTCTCCTCACTTACAAAAGAGCCACAAAGTGCGTCACCACTCTGAGACAGACCCAAACCAGGGGACGTCCTCCCCAGGGCAAGGATCGCATCCTGTCCTCTCTCGGGCTGACCGTATGGCTGCTCTTGAGCGTCGCATGGTGGCCAATGGCCTGTCGGTAGCGGGCAGGTCCAAGGCCAGTCCAGGGCTGAAACGCTTAGGGCAGGCTGGTGTCACACACGTGGGCCCGGTTCACATGAATGACTGCTCCACTACCAGTGGTTCAGAGTCCAGTGAGTCTGAGATGGAGACTAACAGCAGCCCACTGATGGTTGGTAATCCAGTGGAGGCTAACTCCACTTCCCCTATACCCAGGAACAAGTTTTCCTTTGGCAGCCTCCAGCTAGATGAGGAGGCAGATGAGGACGGATGCCATGTCTTCAGTGATGAGGAGGGTGGACAGATTTTCAGCTGTTAGTGCAAAGACCGCTTCAAACCATCTCCACAGGAGAGTTTAAAGGGTTTAGTTTGGGTCCAGATGGTGTAAGAAAAGCAGGGTTCAGTGGGTGACAGATTATTTCGGTCAGAGGACGACTCAAATCTCCTCACACTCCATGTTCACCGTTAAGCACAGCGGTACCTACTAGTAGCTCTTTTTGAGCCCAGCATCAGACTCTTTTTTTTTTTTTCATCGGGAGGCGAGATTTCAAGAAGGAAGGAATATGTTCAGGGTTTTCTTGTTTGTTACACTGAGGAGGTTTATCTATCAGCCGCCCAGTTCTTTGATTGTATTAACACATCTCTTCAGAAATACACAAGTGCCATGTTAGGATTTGAACAGCTACTAAAAACTGCAGAGACTTCAGGGAATTAGTGGCTCTGTTCTTGTCCGTTTCGAGCTTGAGAACGATCGAAGGAAAATGTATTGTTACAGTTGCACTTTTTCTTACATTCTCTCCATTCATTGTATATTTAGAACAAGGTCTACCGCAGCGTGAGTCGTTCAGTTTCTAGGTCTCAGATGCCTTATGACTTCCCACATCATTTCATTATTGTCTGCAGGCATTTCTCTTTTCTGTTAGATTGATTAAGTTGGTATAATGTGGCACATTACACACTTTGCACTCATTATCGTGGTACATCCACGGCTCCTAAAAGACTTTGTCGACATTTATTGGTACTCTTGATGCTACATCTGGCTTTGATCTGTTGTGAGAGTAGTAAGTTCTGTATAAAGGTGGAGTTCATATGAATTAATATACTGCAAATACCAGTGTGAACACCTGATAGATATTCAATAGTGTTTATGTTTACACTACCTGCTGCTCTTTACAAACTTGAAACAGAAACGTCATGTTTTATTCACATAGCTGGTAGGAATTGGCAGCAGCTAAAACGGTAAATATAAGCTCACAATACCTTTTGAATATCATTCTAATTGTGTTAGAGCGGCAGTGGCTTGGTCATTGTCTGTTGCAGCCATAATTTTTGCCACTCCACAACAGTTTATGGCTCTTATGCTCACCATTGACATCCCCCTCTGCGCTTGACTCATGCTCGAGTGTCTCTCTCTCTCTCTCAGTGAGTTGGTATCAAGCTCAACCCCACAACAGCCATAGTGTCAACAAAATCTACACTAGTTTCCAAATATTGCAAAGGTCTCAGTCTTCTTAACAAAATGCCACTGCACTTTTATTTATTGACCACTTTTCCAGATTTCTTTTGCACTTCTGCCCTCATGTTTGTTTGTGTTTGTTGATGATCTTTATGTCACATTTCTGTTTCTTTCTTTTATTTCTTTGTCCGATGTACGCACTCTGTCTGTCAGCACGAAACTGTCAAATCTTTTCTGTTTTGTTTTGTTGCATGTGAACCTGTTTTGTCGCGCTCACTACAGTCTTGTGTGGTGGAAAGAGGCAAGACTACCAGAATCTGGGTTACCTTCCCTGCAATGATCCAGCTCATGGATAATTATTCCAGAGCCGATAGAACGTCAGCTCGAGGATGACGGCATCTTGGGGAAATATAGGAAACTAGAAGCTGGTTTTAGTAATCCTGTATGTGTGGTAGGCAGTTCATGGGCAACACCTCAAAGCATCCAGTCTCTTGGCTCATCCATCACTGTCGGGCTGCTTTTGTGCTCCCAGACCTTTTTAGCATTGACGTCAAGCAGCATAATGAGATTTTGTTGTTGTATTTGGATCAGGATCGATCTCTTTTCTTTATGAGCCATTTCAATTACAGATGTCTTTTGGATTTCTAAATTATCATTATATATTGTTATTCAACATGGACATGATAAGACTCCAATAGGCACCCAGGAGCCTGCTTCAAAGGTTCAAAGATGCTTGAAATAGATTACTACAGCACAATGAAAGAGAACATGTGTTTATTTGTGGGAGTAACTGGATCACTGCAGTGTGAGGAAACCCTCTCTGGTGCACAAAGCTCTCACGCACACCTGGAATGACATTCTGCCACACGGAAACTAAGTCATTTGGATCAGATTGAAAATACCAGTACGTGAATTTGGTCCAAATCATCACACGTGTTGGTTCGGCTTCAGGTCCCAGGTCTGTGGGGGAGACGTGTTTTGTTTTTCCAACCTTCTTCAGGGTGTTTTACCAGTGCATGCTGTGCTACACCAGATCCAGACTCTGTCTGCCCTCTGCATGTACTGAATGTCCTGTAATATACAGCTAGTGCTCTGCAGTCACTTCACTGCAATTTCACAATTTAGTACAACAGACTGGAGAATGTGATGTTAGAGCAGATTTTATGACGAGGAAATCATGCAGTGTGATTTGCTGCTGAATTTAATATACAGTATTTTTTTACAGCTCACCATTTCACTATTTCAAGTAAATCGATGTTAAACTTTAGTTGCATTCATGGACTGAATAAAGCACAAAGTTTTCTCATTACCAACTGACTTTTAAAGGACGGCAATAACAAAATCATAAAAGGTCACAAAGGCTGTTTATTTGAACATTCATAAAGATCTGTTTTATATTTAATGTTCGGTAAACTCTTGAGGACTGCATGAGTTCACACTTCTTTTACTACACTTTCCCTTCAGCGTCACCTGGCTTTGACCTTTTAATGCTGCTTTTCTCAAGACTTATATTAATTTAACAATGTATATTATGTTCTTTTAGAGTCAATAAAGATGACCTTTATGACATGAGGTTTTTCCAAATCTTCTTTTTGAGACCCCGGTTAGTTGCTGTCTGCTGCTCATTGTAGATTCCCTCTTCACTCTCCCTGTAGTGTTGGCGGATAGCCGTGTCTATGCCGTTTCTTTCTATTCTCACTTGTAACAATCTTGTAGACGTGTACTGTGGTTTCCACTCCTTCCCTCCGTAGAGGTCATAGTAGAGTCGTGCTGGTTCGTGTGCGTGTAATCACTGTTGTGTTTGTGTCGAGACACCAGAGGACAGCAGAGAAAGGTGGGCAAGTTGCAGATAAAACATAGTAAGTAAGCTCAGTGAACATTGTCAGTATGGATGACACTAAGCGAGCTGTTCCTCTTGATCATCCTTTGGTATGTGTCTCGGCTCGCGTATTGATTGACGCTGCAGGAAGACTGCCGGAGATGTCTGGACTGTGGAGTGAGTCATGGCTGATGTCTCAATCATACAGGCAGAGCAGAGCAAGACTCTGGTCCTGGGTCAGACTGTTTTTGTTAATACTTCAGATTGTTTGGTGCAGCCTGCATAGTCTCACAAGGGGCTGTGTTTGCCATGTTGGATTATGAAACGCTGGAAAGTGTAATTCATATAACAATGTCCCAAGAGTGTCTGTGGAATTAGACTTTTTTAATTTCTCGATTAATTGATTCAGCATTTATTCTACAAAATGTCAAAAAATAATGAAAAAAGTCCAAGGTGACTTCTTTTTTGTCCAACCAATGATTGAAAAACCCAAAGATATTCATTTACATGTTTATATATAAGAGAAAATCGACAAGTCCTCTGATTTTAGAAGTTTGAAATTAGATTTTTACAATAGTGGCTGTTAAATTTTCTGATCCTTTTATACAGCAAATCAACTACTTTGCTGTGTTTTTGTGTCACTGACTTCATATTAATTCTCTCAGTGACCCAAACTCCACCCATCTGAGACAAAAGGCTAAGAATATATTAGATTTCCTGTTGTGTTTTCGTGTCTATTTGAATGACTTAACTTTTGTATTTTCTCCCCTCACTTTGGTTGCTGATCCCGTGCAGGAGTGGTGCCCAACAGCCCTCACCTGTCTGCGTCCTCTGATCACTCACATGGCATGGTCAATGGTCAGAAGTCCCTGGAGCTGTGCGGTCACAGTCCCGACGGCCGACAACTGTCCCCCCTCACCAGCCCGCTGCTGTACGACGCCGGCTGCGTTCGCACTGACGATGAGGACGAGGTTCGAAGGAAGGTTTGTGATTTATTGGTACTTCTGTTGATAAAAGTAATAATAAATCACTTCAATGAGGTTTTTTTTACTAAACTTGTGCTACAAAGCCAGTGTCACATACTTAAAATATCACTGGAACCAGATTACCTGTCCTAAATAACTCCACAGGGACTGAAGCGGAGTGTTTTCCTGTAAGTCTACTCAGAGAAATAGGTTACACAGGCACTACACCAGCCAGACTTGCTTATAGCTGGATGGTTAATTTGTTCTCGCCCACAGTCTCCTCTCTGTTGTGATCTCTTTGCAGAGGTTCCCAACAGATCGGGCCTACTTTATCGCCAAGGAGCTGTTGACCACAGAAAGGACGTATCTGAAGGACCTGGAGGTGGTGACTGTGGTAAGAAACAAATGAAAAAGTCTATTCGCCAACACGCTGCTCCACTGTTTTGTTTTTTTCCTGCACTGTCCTCAGGGGAGAAAACATTGATTATTCCGGTTATCTGCTCAACTGCGGAGCGCCCGCCAAAACACAGACGCAGGCAGTGACACAGGGATACTTTGGCAGATGCGGTTTCATTTCTTATTCATTCCCCACACCCGTGCTCTGAAATGCATTTATCTCTCTCACTCAAGGCTGTGAATACTAAACTGAGTTTGTATTTAAAGAGATGGATAGATTCAGCCGCATGTTCCCTCTACATGTGACTCCCCATTCCAGTCTCTTCCTTTAAATTACTCTGGCTGGGTACAAGCATGGACTTTGATTTGACAGTTTCTCAAAGGAAATGCAGCAGAAAACAGGATAGTAAACGTGCGCTACACAGCTCCTTCAACAGCGAACGAGGAGGATGTTCTCACTAGGCCGTACTGAAGCTCCGCTGTTGTCTGATTCACCGCAGGAGAAAATGCATGACTCCTTTTCACTGGCGTTTTTTAAAGGCTGCAGCTTTTCCTGTCATGTGATTTTCAGAGAAGCCTCCCACACGTCTCATAAATATTTGGGTTGGCTCGTGTCCTCGTTCTTTTTACAGCTGTGTGTGTGTGTGCCATGTCTCTCTTCCCATGCACTGGTTGGTCCTGCTGTTTGGGGTGAAGTCATCCGAACAACAGCTGGCCCTTCTTCTCAAGCCCTTCTAGAAACACTCATGTTTGCCTAAACTTTCCTTTCCCATCACGTCAGCCTAATAACGCTATTTTCATGCGCCCTTGTGGCAAAACACACAACATGCAATGTTTGACTTCCCTCTGACTTAACGGAGCGATAGTGATAAGAGTGTTTGGGTGTTGCTCTTCCATTAGGGACGGTACAAGACTGAAGTGTAACAGCAGATAAAGGTCTTTTGGAGGTATCCTGGGAAAATCTTCATTAACACATTATATGAAGAGTCTTTGCTTGTGAGAAACTTGAGACCAGAAAATCAGGACACGCGTTAACTGATATCATCGAGAGATTACCATAGCAGTGCAATTTCATCCATGATTTGTCCAATCTTGCAGTTTTTGCATATCATCCAAGTGAGCTTTGTTACATGGTTGCTTTATCGGAACCAGGAAATGATCCACCAGCACTCTAAAATATGTTTTGCTTATTGTTACTTTACGTGAATGTTTGACTTTGACAAGTGTGATGTGGCAGTTTGAAACCTCTGATGCACACACGCTGAGAATTGGAGTGAAGTATCTAGCAGTAAACATTTGCATGGATACATATTCTGGATTCTGGATATGTCATTGAGGGACAAGGAGTAGAATTATTCCCTTAAAGATTATTCCCTTTACTTTTTTAGTATTTTTCTTTTTCTTAAAGCATGTCTGAAAGACATCCTCTACCTTTTTATGTGGATGTCCGATCAGTGTTGATGTAAATGTAGTCGATTGAAGCAATAAAATCCCCAGTGTGTGCTACATTGACCCAAAAAGCTGTTTTTCCTCCATCCAGCAGCGTCACTTGACGTGAGAGTAACATAGTTGGGTGCAAGGAAAATCTACAGGCTGCTTCAGCTTGTACTTCTAGTCTCTAGTCTAGTCCAGGGGGCTGCATGTTGCATGTTCTAGATGCTTGTATTGGAGACTAGCTTTGTTTCCAACAGCACAAATGGCATCCTAAATCCCAGCGAAGAGGATGTTATGGATGAGGATACATTCAATTTAAAGTTTCTGGGCTGACTCGAATATTCAAACGTATTTACAGTGTTTGAGCCGTAGCAATGCATCAGTGAGAGGCCGCGGCTGCATTAGCCGTGAAACAGGATGCTTTCCCTTTTTAATGTAAAACAAAATAGTATCTTTCTTGAATGTGTGTGCATTTGTGATGTCAGTCTTTCCAGAGTGCTGTAGGACAAGACGAGGCGACTCCAGACTCTCTGAAGAACACCGTCCTCTCCGCCTTCGAGCCTCTGCACAAGTTCCACGAAGGTTTTCTCAGGGAGGTGGAGCAGAGGCTGGCTCTGTGGTGAGACTATTTCACTTCACTTCCAAAAAAAAAAAAAAAAAAGGTCCCTGTAGGGTTCAGAACCTGTCCAGTGAGGTGGTGGTTTGGTTGTAACCCAATTAAACCACAATTCCCCCTTTATATTAATGAGATGTATTGGCGTTTAGTCTGAGAGGGCAACCCGGCGCCTTCAGATGACCCGAGGAGCTATCATCTCCATGGAAACAGTCGTGCTGCACCACGGCCGGCCTTCTCTTGCCTTTGGGTTTCTGCTGTCTGATCACTCACACACACACACACACACACACACAGATATGCAGGCAGTGATGCATTAAGCCCTCATGTCAGAATTTATGGCCATGTACTGCAGACATGAAGCGTTTTTATTTCAAAGGCTATTTCGGCTGCACATTGTTAGACCTCTGAGTTAAAGCTGAGAGTGATGTTACAGTCAACTCTGCTGATAAGAATCACATTCAAATGTAGATGCAAATGATAAAGCAATGCACGTGTTGCTTTTTTTTTGTTTTTGCTTTGCATACTCAAATATTCTGGTGGAGATGTACCTTTTGTAGTTGTGAGCATGAGTAGAAAGGTGATATAGATTAGGAAGTATGTGTTTTACAGTGCGGATATTTTCTCAAGTGACTGCTAAAATACTGTCCCAAAATAATAAGATATTCTGAATGAATCCTGTGATGGCAGCCCATTAACTCCTTGTGTGGAGGAAGTAATGCTCAAGGGAGACACCTGCTGGTGGATCTTTTTCTCCAACTTGCATAAGCTACAGCTCGTCTGAATCATCAATGAGCTAATTTAAGTGCTTTTGCGTAGAGCGTAATTCACGGTCTGCCAATGGCTCCATAATGTTTTAGAGATTGAAAAAAAAAAAAACATGCTCATGCTTATCTGTTTTAGGGAGGGACGCTCCAATGCTCACATAAAAGGAGACAACCAGCGCATTGGAGATGTCATGCTGAAGAACCTTCAAGGCTTGAAGGTGAGGCGCCACTCTTGCACATCTGTAATTACAGTAATGAATTTAATACTCATTTATGTGTGCCATATTCCAACTTAATCCATAGCCCCTGACAGCAAACCTGCATAAACAGTCTGAAGTTCTGTTGGAGCTGGAGAAGGCATGCAGGGCATCCCGCAGGTTGGAGGGTCTCTGCAGGGACTTTGAGCTGCAAAAGGTCTGCTACGTCCCCCTCAACGTCTTCATTCTGCGGCCTCTGCACCGCCTCAGTCACTACAAGCAGATCCTGGAGCGCCTGTGCAAACATTATCCAGCTACCCATGTGGATTTCAGGGACTGCAGAGGTACTACGCTCAGGCCCAGTTCAAAGAGGCATATTTAGAGGCCTTCTGGTGCTGTAGAATAATCTCAACAGTCTATCTCCAATAATCTCTTGCCCCTGGTTGGTCTGCAGCTGCTCTGGCAGATGTGTCCGAGGTGGTGGAGCAGCTCCAGGGAAGCCTTATCAAGATGGAGAACTTCCAGAAGCTTCTGGAGCTGAAGAAGGATTTGATTGGCCTTGACAATCTTGTTGTTCCTGGTCGGGTGAGTTTTTTTCCAAGTGAGGCTTGGAAGAATGGACTGGCAAAGCTTTTAAATTCTCTACAAACACCGTGTAAAGTATGTGTCTAAATAATGTATGCATGCCTTTTGTTGTGTCCTCTTTCTCAGGAGTTCATCAGGTTAGGCTGCCTCAGCAAACTGTCTGGAAAAGGCCTCCAGCAACGAATGTTTTTCCTGGTAACACCCACTTTCTTTTTGGATCAGGTCATATCACTAATCAAACTATTTAGTGGAGGGATCTCATCCTTTCCAGCTATACATCGCTCAGATGGTGTTGGCAGATGTCGTACTACTACTGAAGTTAATTTAGAGAAAGAATACCACATGTTGCTCAGAACATTAGAAAATGTAGAAGTGTGCATGTGTGGTGGAGCCTTGTGGTGGGCTGTTGAACAATTTATATTGTGCTTGTTATGACAAGTGGTTTGCACGATACACATTCAGTTTCGTCATTTTAGTCAGTTTAGTCATTTTAAACAAAAGACAACCCTCAATGGTATTTAGTTTGAAAGAGCGATAGTTTACTTTTTCCACTTTCTCCCTCCCTGCCTCTCTAAATAGTTCAACGACGTCATTTTGTACACGAGTCGAGGGATGATGGCGAACAATCAGTTCAAAGTGCACGGCCAGCTGCTGCTCCATGGCATGACAGTAAGTGCTGTTTCTCTCAATTGAACACAAAGTGCGTCAAACGGCTGTCACCAGTTTGTCATTACTGAAGATAAGCCGCCTCAGCGGAACAGCTGTACTGTAGCTCTTTCAACGTCTTACCCCACCACACACACAACATCTCTTTTCAACATCTCTCCCTTTCTGTCTATTTTTGGTCTTCGCTGTCCTAGATACCGCTGCTCTCTCATGTTTTTTTCTGTGTTCGTATTCCAGATCAGAGAGAGTGAAGATGAGTGGGGTGTGCCTCACGCCTTCACATTGGTTGGACAGCAGCAGTCTGTGGTGGTGGCAGCAAGGTAAGAACAGTTTGTCTTAAGTGTATCTTAAGTGCATCTTGTACCTGGACCTAAAATTAACCCAAAGTGAAGTGTGGCCTGTCTTCTTCTGGAGTATTGTGATTTTTGGTGTGGAGACATTTGAGAATCGTTACATGAACTCTCGTAAGATGCAGTTAAGCTCTCAAAAAGAAGACTTGACAGACTTGTAGAAAAACAAAGACATACACATCAGCAACTGCGTAATTTCCACCTAGAATCTTTTTTTATTTTTTATCACCCTCACTTTACAAAATCTCTGTAAATACAGTCTTTTTGTCCAGGTGTCGTCCTCCAGACAAAAGAAAGACCTGATAAAAATGCTGATACTCTCATCAAGGTTGCTTCCATGTAGTCACCTTGAGCTTACAGCAATAAAGCTTCTCTGCACATTTTAATACTGTAATAAGTTCTATATCATAATAAGTTATGATATAGAAATTTTGTAATCATAGTTTTAATTACAGAAAAACAAAACAAAAATTCAAAAAGCATGTTATTGGGGTTTAAAAAAAGTATTTAATCAATATTTGTATTGATAAATAGTCAATATTCTCCTAAAAAGATGCCGGAATTGAGCATTTATCAAAGAAAAGGCGCTAAATATCTTACGTAGTGAAGATGCAAATGCAATATGTATGTATATGTATGTAAGACCATATGTATAAAGTGTGAGTGTCATCTGTTATATAATTTCTATCACTCAATCTCAATAACCAATTTATTAATAATGTGTTAACTACTAGATTGATATAAACATATATAAATGCCGGAAATACAATTCACATCTTTTCTTTTTTTTTCTTACGCCATATGTTAACTTTGCCACTTTTCTCACTGTGACAAAGATGAAAGATAACTACTCTCCTGCCTTCAAACTAATGTTTGGGGAGCCAGTTTCCATGAAAGAGCAGATGGTGTCTTTGTGTCTTTTAAGGAAAATTTGGCAGGACACCTGGAGTAACATGGATCCAACTTCTGACATTCTTGTTCACTGGACTATTTCTAACCAGCAGGCCTTCCTGCAGGGACTAATAATAGGACATGCTGAGCATTTAATCCGTGTGTGTGTGCGCTTTTCACTCTAGTTCACTAATGGAGATGGAGAAGTGGATGGACGACATACAGGTGGCGATAGAGACGGTGAAAACCAGCAATGGGCCTTCATCTGACCCTCTGACCAGCAGTCTGATAGACATCAGTAAGTTACTGCATAAACATACAGTTGCGTATAAAGGATACAAATAAACAGTGGACACACACAAACTGTCAGAAAATTCATTTTGAGTAAAAAACCCTTCGACGGAAGTCCCAGATACACAAGACTATGTGTTAATTTGTGAATAATCTGACATTGTCTGTGCTTTAGCGCCCTTCTCCCCTCATCACCCTACTCATTGTCTAGCAGTAACAACCTCCTGACTTTCCCAGAATGCCCTGAGGACTCCTCGGCGGAGGCGGAGTCTGAGGACGACATAATGGCGTCGCTCACCTCGCTGGAGAGGCCCACCCCTCACCGTGGTAACACCATGGTGCACGTGTGCTGGCACAGGAACACCAGTGTGTCCATGGTGGACTTTAGCATAGCTGTGGAGGTACCGGCCAAACCTCAGCACTCAACCCTCAGACCTGCCTCTCCTCTCCTGCTTCGCTGTTCTCTTTCTCTGTGTCTGAGTGTGCTGTATCTTAGTTTGCTTTGGTTATCTCCCACAGGGAACAGTATCCTCCTGCGTTGCACTCTATCATCGAAATATTTCTTTAAAACATTTCTTTCTTTTTTTTTAATATTAAGCTAATTAAATCAAATCCGGCTCATTCTTTTCGCTGTTTATTTTTCAAAATAAAAAGTCAAAGTACTGAAGTAAGATAATAGATAATGAGTACATCATTCACTTTCTCCATAGTTTTCTTCTTCCTTTCAGTAACTGATATTTTCTAACCTGTGCTCATTGCAAGTGGATACCAAAACAGCACTACTAATGGACAAGAACTTCACATGGTAGCTTCAAACTCATCTGCTCCAGGAAACTGAAAATTAAGAATTGTATCCATTTTGTTCGAGCTATTTTCATATTTAGATACATGTTTATTTTAAGCTGTTTATTTGCTCTTTTTGCAGCTTCAGTGTGGATACTGTTCCCTCTTTTGGCTAACAGTAGCCCGCGTGACGTCCTAATCTAAACCCAAACTGTGGCTTTCCTGTGTGGTTCTGTCCTTTTTCTCCTCCCCTGGCACTTGAAGCGTCTGATCGTCTATAAATAGAGAGAGAGAGCAGTACGTAGATGTGCCAAACGTCCTCATCTCACACCAACAGAACGGATCCTGTTTTGCCCTGATCTAGTTCTGCTCTTCCTCTGTAGTTGTAACAACGTCCTCTTCACAGCTTTGCCTGGACACACTGTCGTCGGCCTTCGTGTTTATCCCTGCCACTGCATGCCTGTGTTTCACCTACTTAGTCTCTGTTTCTGTCCTTCCCTCCCTGTCTGTTTTTTTCTCTCTCTCTGTCTCTCTCTTTTCCACATGCGTCTGTGCGTTCCTCCGTGGTAGAGGAACCTAGTCCAGTCAGTGAGAATAAGGCCCCCCTGGTGGGGCCCCCCAGTGGCCAGGGACCAGTGCCTCTGTCTGTTATCTGCTGGTACCGTGTTCAGAGCCTCTCCTTTAGTGAATCCTGCAGGAGTCTAGAGGTAAAGGAGCCAGGCAGACAGGAGAGGCCCTGTGTATGTGTTTACTTCAACAAGAAGCAGTTGCTGTGGCGCCTCATGTCTTACAGATCAGTGACGCATCATTTAATTTGACTGAAACTTGATTCTAGATCTGAACTGAAACTCGCGATAGAACAACTATGACCATTAAACATAATCTAACAGAAGGGCCAAACAATATTTTATAGTTACTTTAACTTTTAAATTATTAGATAATAAATACATTAAAGGTACTTAACGACAGGAGATTTACAGTTCACTGTATGCAGAAGTGCACATATCATAGAGCAGTGTTTCTCAACTGGTCTGGTTGTGGGACCCACCATCACCCCTTAATGACAAGCCACGACCCACTACCCAAATTATATATATATATATATATATATATATATATATATATATATATATATTCAAGAAGTCTAGTAGTAGTAACGTATCTGTGTAGTAAACAACTGCCAAATCAAATAAAGAAAGTACACACAATTATATTTTAACAAATATTATTCTAATTTTTCAAATGTAACTGGATGAATTATAAATAATGCATAGAAATACATGAATAAATGTTCTTCTCATTTCAAGTAAAATAACGGCTGGATTAAAAAATTAATTTCGTAACGAAATTAATTTTAGAAAAATTATTTTCACTGAAATGCCCTGCAGCTTCAAATTCAGTCCATTCAGGATGAAGTGAAAAGGCCACAATATTACATTTTTCTCATCTTCTAAAAAGAGAATTTAGTGTTGGAAGAATTCACCTATATGACTCTGGTCTCTCTGGCCGATTTTCTCTTTTGGAAACCGTCCTATGGTTTGACTTTCACAACTCAACAGTCCTGCTCTGCTGTCTATATCCTCGTCTCTCCCCCCTGTGTCAGGGTGTGGGTACATCTCACTCAAGTCAGGAAACTCGTCAGAATACCCATATTTGATTGGATGAGCTGCATCACGTGATGTGATTCACAACGCATTGGTCGGTGTTTTTCCTGCACCGCTGGAAAAAGTGCCGTAAATGCTGGAATAATTCCGCTGCACAAACAATGCCCTTCAAAATAAAATCACTTTTTTTTTTTTTTTTTTTTTGTAAGTCAAAGGCCCACGACCCACTGAAAACGGGTCCGCGACCCACTTTTGGGTCGTGACCCACCAGTTGAGAATCACTGTCATAGAGGACCAAGACCAACAATATGTGCATTCCAATACCCATACTACCATACTATTTGGTATGCCAAAAAAAGATTGAGTATATCTCAATACATAGTATGTCAAATGCAGTATCCCAAAAATACTGCATCTAGTCGCATTTTGCAGTATGCAAACCAGCATGCTTTTCTGGCAGTGCAGGTGTTCATTGTAATGAATGATATCAGTGCAACGGTGTGGCTCATAAATGTGTTTTTAATAGTTTTTGAACAATAATGGAGGTCTATGGCACATAGGAATAAGCTATATCAGGCTTTTGGGTTTGGGCTTTTTATGGCTATTTGTTAACAATAAGAAACATATAGAATACCACCAGATATATCCTTTAATTTTATTAATCCTTCTTCATTTTAGTCGAAAATCTAAGAACTGTAGATCATCAGTGGTATTATAATGTGTATGAATTTATGTAATTTTAGATGTAAAACTTGCTTTTTGTCTTTGTAGAATCAGCTGTCTGGAAACCTACTGCGGAAGTTCAAGAACAGCAACGGCTGGCAGAAGCTCTGGGTGGTCTTCACCAACTTCAGCTTGTTTTTCTACAAGTCTCACCAGGTGATGAACATTTGCTCTCAGCTTTGTTTGTCCAGCGAACACATCTCATCTCAGCCTCTCCCACGTTCGTTCCCTCCTCACTCTGTTGTGTTTACCCTCCTCTGGGCTTAAAGGCATCACATCTCTGTGTAGAATGTCAAATCGTTGTGCCATGATGGAGGCTTACAGGCTTTCCCATGCAGGTTTCTTTTTAATCGCTCTTCTTCACACTGAAACTTTTTGTGATAGACAAACTAATTATCAAGAACCAATGACTCCTCTGTTTAATTATAGGCTCTAAAAGTCAGAGACTAAGTAGATTTTAAAACGGCACAAATCATGTGTAATAAATTACTACCTAAAAGTATTGTGAAGTAGTTTAAAATATGAGAAAGTCAGCATGACAATAGATAAATATCCATGTATTAGAAAACAAAAGTTAAGCACTGATACAAAAGATCATTATACTGTATTTCTGTTAAAGGGCATGAGTTAGAGTTGAAGTTAGCAACTGAACCTGTGTAGCACACTTTGACTTTAATTTGATAAACAAATGTAGAAATGTATGATCAAAAGGACATGTCAGTATTTAGGGTTTTTGTGTTTGTGTAAAATGTTGACTGATGTTACTGTCAAACTGTTGTGTTTTATATAAAGTGGTTTAGTCTGGAGAACATCTGTCAGTGGTGGGAAGTAACTAATTAATTTTACTCATGCACTGTACTTAACTACAACTTTGAGATAGATATTTTTACTACATTTATCAGACAGTTGTAGTTACTGGTTACTTTACAAATTAAGATTTTACTTATTGGCTTGTGACCCCTTTGTAATAAATCAGTGTATAGTTGGAGACACATTCCAAAAAATGAAAACAAATTTATGTTGCAAAACGTAGTTTTTTTTTCCTTCTTTGTACTCTTGTGAATCACTTCATGACGGCTCAGATTTATCTTGTGACCCTCCGAGGGGGCCCGATCCTCAGGTTGGAAACCACTGGATTGAAATAGCTAACTGTAAATATAGTAGTTAAAACTAGCTCCACTACTACCATCTACAACCGTTTAATGCTTCTTATTGGGGAAAATTTCAAGAGCGACTGTCACTCTTGAATCGTTTGCTGATAATACATCTGTATTTTTACTTAAATTGTAGATGTAAATTATTTTAAAGGCAGGACTTTTACTTTTATGAGAGTATTTTGTTTGTATTTTGTCATTTTTACTAAGTAAAGAATACTTCTTCCACCACTGACTATGTTGCATGTTTTTCTGCTGTACCATTTTGTTGGGAGCAATTGCCTGTGTATTTGTTTTTCTTTTATTCCAAATAGTTTGTGTAATTATTAACAGACCAAAATAAGTGTTCATTGTAATTCAATGTCACGTTTTTTTCCCCTCAGGATGATTATCCATTGGCCAGCCTTCCCCTGCTGGGTTACTCGGTCACCATCCCCTCAGACTCTGAAAACATCCACAAGGAATACGTCTTCAAACTGCATTTTAAGTCCCACGTCTACTATTTCAGATCGGAGAGCGAATACACTTTTGAGAGGTACAGTGTAATCATTCAGATGCACAATTACTTGCTGTATTTGCAGTTTTGTTGAGTCCCGGTGATCAGAGGACTGATTAACAAGCTTTCTTCTGCCCGCAGGTGGATGGAGGTCATCCGCAGTGTCACAGTCCCCTCCAGCAGCGCTCGTGTCCTAAACAGCAAAGAGTCCCATCTTCACTGAAGTCGGCTCATCTTGTTTCCACACACCTCCTTCAGGTGGCATCAGTCCTTCCTGTCCCCCCCCCAAGACTCTTTGCTTTTCTTTTCTACACATATCTGGGACATTTGTACATGTGTCCATGCACATTTGGTGCTTTTTAATGCTTTAATGGTGACATGTCCGCTGGTTTAGACTGCATCAGAGACTGCATTTTTTTGGCATTTTTACTCTCAACTCTGAAACCTCTTTTTAAGGATGTCATTTTATACTGTTTTCTAATGGTCTGAACTACTTCCTATCTTTCTGGTTTTACATGTTGTCATTGGTTGTTTATAGATATTCAGCATTCTTTCTTAGATGGTTAAACTATCACTGCATTGTCATAACGTTTTTGTCTACTCTCTCATCTTATTGAAAACTGCTGCTTTGAAAATGTCCTGCAACTTCAGTGCCAAACTGGTTTATATCAATGTCCTGGACTTTTAAAATGTTGTTACATTGGGGATGAGGAGTGTCTCCTTATACTGAACACCATGACATTTTAAATCATGTTAAAACAGGCCACCCTTTAACTGTCAATGCTCTATTCAATACTGGTCCAGCACAATGTGTTCTTGTTAAAAACATAAGTGATGAAAATATTTTGTTGTATTATTATCATTACCCCAGGATTGATCACAATGTAGCCATGGGTAGCTGCCATCACAGATTAATGCCATTTCAATTCAAATTAATATTATATTCACGGAACTTTATTATATGAATACGTCTCAAACTGTTTCGCTTTTTTTTTTTTTTTTTTTTTTTTTTTTTTTTTTATTAACTAAAGTTCCCCTTCAGCTGTATGAGAAAGTGTGAGACTTGTTCACAATCATGGTATTATGAAGGTGGGTGTCATTGAAAGCTTTATGTGTAAAAGAAAATAGAAACTTTCAGTTCCAAGCGCCGTTGCCCTCACTGAACTAGGCTGCCTCCTGTATACAGAGATCTTTTCATGGGTCTAAATGAATGGAAATATGCATTTGACAGGGTTTAGCAGTGAAGCAAATGAAATAGAAAACCTTAGTTCTGCTTACAATTGCAGCTGGGTTTTCTTTTCTTTTCTTTCAAACAGAGAGCTCTTTGGAAATGAAAGCAATAAAAAAAAAAAACTTATTCAAACTTGGATTTGTGTTATTTGTGTTTTTGTTGAAGGTCAAGAGGCTGGAGTGAAGTTTTCTCTCGGAGAATATCAGTGCATGTACAGCTAGGCAGCTCTTCAGTGTGTTTACAGCTGTGACCTATAGATGGCATCATTGATTAAGACTTTCAGTTCGTTCAAGTCATAACCACAGTGCCTGTAAATGTCACATTCTTTATATTAATGTATAGTAAATACAAGCAATAGAAAGGCTTGTTTTGTTCTGTGCAGCGACTGTAATCACTCCAAAATATTTCATATAATTTAAAAATTCTTAATTTAGCTCTGTATGACAACATGGAGGTCAGATCATGGACCGTTATGCAGAAACAGTCATAAAAAATGATGTCATTTACTAATATCTAACCAGATTACATAGATAATAGTCTGTAACACTTGTGTTCCTCAGTTTCATTTTAGACGGTCTGAAAGTCATGTTCACCCTCTATTAGAAGACCAAATGTGAGAAATATGAAGATATTATTGACAAAGAGTGACGTAAAAATATGTATAAGAAAATAGTGTATTTTAGGTACCACGTCCTCTCACTAAATGAATCTGCAGAGATCTGTGAGTGTGGAGACGTACATAGTTCATTGGAACGTAAACAAGAAAAGAGCTACAGTGAGTACTTGTTATAACAAGTGTCAGGGAACCAGCTTCTATCTGGTTATTCTTTGAAAGTGTAGTTTCAGTACAATAGGTTTTCAAGTTTAGAAGGGACACATGTGAACACTCTAAGAGCATGCTCCCAACAGTTGTGATTTTTGTGGTGGTGGGAAACTATTGGTTCAGGCATTTAGCCTGTTTAAGAGCTTGCAGTCCAAAGTCCAGACCCAGCAGCTCTCACACACACACACACACACACACACACACACACACACAGTGGGCAGGCCTTTAAACCGGTAAGGGGCGGAGAGCGCTGAGGAGGCAACCAGATTATACACCTCCTGTCTGGCGATGGACGGCCAATGAGACACTTCTCAAGAGGATTCTTTATTATGACAACAATAAATCCGATGGAAGAAGACAGAGCGGCACCGAGACACTGCAGCGCGCGTTGACTTTTAAAAGCGAGAAGTATGAGATCGAGAAGTGCGAGTGAATCAGCAGCCACACCACAACATGACCAAGCTTCACACTCGCGGTGTTCACTAACGGGGATCATCGGAGAAACGGACACACCAGTGATGGTTTCCCTCTAAACCTCGCCCGTATAACTCGTGGATTGAACGGTCGTTGGTGCGCAACGATGTCTACTGCAGCGCACCCGGAGACCAGGAGATTTACGCGGGGTCTGGGTAAACCTGGCACCGCGGCTGAACTCAGGCAAAGTGTCTCTGAGGTGGTGAGGACGTCCGTGCTAGTTGTAAGTAGACCACACACACCTTAATACCTCCTCCTCCACCTTGACACCACCGCGGTCATTGTCCTCATGCCTGGTTAAACCTTTGTGAACCTGAGAATTACCTGCTTTTACGAATACTTTCAGCAAAAGCTCTGCTGACTTTAGATCAGCTGGGTGTGGGAGCACATGTGGGCTTTCTGGGGGAAAAGTATGGCATGTGTGAAAGAGAGTGATTCAGAGTGAATGAATGAAGGTGTGTGACTGGCAGAGTGATATTTAAAAAGGGGGTGGTTTGCACATTATGAAAATCCCTTGAAACTGTCTTTTACTTGCCCGTGTATATACAGGACATTTAATGCCTTTTTTTTTGCATTGATAATTGCCGCAACGTTTTTAAAGTCCTTCACTTTCATCCTCACCCAGCTGACTTTAGACCAGCTGGGTGGGTGCACATTTGGGCGTTCTGGGTTAAGAATTAAAGGTCATATTATTATTTGATTCGAAGAGAACGAATGGAGAGATTTTGTAAAATTGTAGGTAAACTATTGCATACACTCTATAGCCCAATACAACTATCTCTATTGCTTGCATTTTATTGTGCATTTACTTTTATTTGTGCGCTGTTGTTGGAAAAACTTCACTTCCACACACACTTGTTTCATTTATTCTAAGTGTCTTAGTTCCTGGAAAGTCTGTAAGGAATCAGTGCCTGGTCAGGGTGTTTTGTACTTGGTGTCATTGAGGGCATCAGTTTCGTTGAGATGACATAATGCCTCCTCTCAAGTGAAAGCATGTGGCTTCAATTTCATGCTTCAGACACACATATAAAGTGTCCAGTGACAGTGAGACAATGCTGAATTTGACCGTCCACTTTTGGAACATCTGGGCAACGAGGACCTGCAGTATGGGCTACCTCCTCAGTATCAGTTTTCCACAGAGCTCAGGAAGGAGTCGGCCCTTTTGTTGCATCCGAGTGTGTTAGGTGTTTGGTGCTCCTACTGATTGTTCCAGCTTTCCTGAAAGAAGTTGCTAGGTAACTGGAACGGACACCGTCCAGGCCCTCCGTCAGGGAAATGGAATCCTGAGTCAGGATCCCAGACATCCAACCACACCTTCGTATTATTTATTCATTCTTACGCTGGTGCACTGCCAGAGACGCCGGAGGGAGGAGACCAGAAATGGATATAAGTATGCATGTTGGGAAATCAACATGTCTAAAGTGGGCTTAACTAACTTGAAGAATCTCTCGTTGGACTTTTGTTTTTTGTGTTAGTATCAGCAGGCTTCCAGCAGTTCATTTGTTATCTGCAGATATGTGCAGGGGCGGGTTAAGAAACATTTGAATTTGTGGTCACTTTGCATCTCTTTGTAGTTGTTTTGTGTGTCTTTGTTGTTCTTCATTTGAGTCTGTACTCGGTAGGCCTATTCAGTAATCCTTAACATACCAAATACCTGTCTACTTCTGACTCAGGTTGTGAGGCACCAGTCTGATTTCAGGGGGGGCCCTGCCACCCCTTGCCATGCCTCAGGCCCTGTCTCTGGATATGTGAGCTGTAGAAGTGAACATATGGCCGTGTTGTTCAGTTGAGTGGGACAAGAATGTGACTGTACACGAGATCGCTGTCCACGCAACTCGTAATTAATTCCTCCATGAAACATGTAAATACCTCAGCAGGAATATAGAGGGATCTGTGCCAGAGATATAAAGAGGGGATTGTAGCGGTTATCACCCATTCTGATTGTTGTTTCAGCTTGGAACACACATTTTTCTGTCCTTTTTAAACTCCCAGAAACACATAATTTAGATTATAAAATACATACATGCCTACTGGTCAAGTGCACTGAGCTGCTCTCTTTCTTTCCCAACAATTGTTTTCACGTTCATGAAGGCACACACTTGCTAGAGCCTCTTTGTTTATTGTTGGAGTGTAGAGCAGAGAGACTTGTCTTGGCCAGAGCTCTCGGCTGAGCCATCCCTCTGTTCCTCCACGCTTTAGGCATGCTGGGAACACTATTGGCTCCATGATGGCTGTCATCAGCTTTGAATGTTGTGTTGATGTTGTGCTGGTGATTAACCTCGATACAACACAGGATGCTGCCAATCCAACTTTGCTTTGCATGGAATTAAAACCCGTTATTGAGTGTGTGCAGAGTTCTGTTATGCGTTTTGTCTGCAATACTCGGCATGTAAATGTCATTAATGTATCGGCTGATGGATATATAACAAATCAATGGTAGTTGGACATGTTTAGTTAGTGCATGCAGGGTATGAAATGTTGTCTCATTGTAATCAATAGTCCTAACTGCCTACCACCTAATGGTGATATACTCAGATCCTCAGTGTTCCTGCTCTGTGCCTGACCAAAGGGAGCTGTAAGCCAGACGGATGTCATTATGCAGGAGTGATGCCATTAGCCGCCCATGGCCAGTACACACAACTGACTGAGGGAAAGTGGAGGTCTCACATGTGTTGCAGAAAAGAACATTAGAATATTGACAACATGGACAACTATAAACAGATCACACATGTTGCTGCTTAACCTCGCTGTTAGACATTAAAGCTTGTTGGAAAAAGTCCCATGTTCAAGCTAAATTGGTTTGAAGCCTTTTGGGGGTATTTGTGTTTGTCTAAATGGCCAATGGACTATTTAGATTATTCTTAAACTGTTTGGCAGGTGGACAGCATTGTCTATCTTGTAGTTTCACCCAGTTACACATCTACATCAATAAGCTGAGTTAATTCATCCTCCCTTCATGCATATAATCACCCCCATTCCCTATTACAATCCATTCTCTCTCTTTTTACCTTTATTCCTGCATCATGTGACAGACTTTATTTTATAGCCTGTGTTTGCTCAAGTCAAACATTTTCAGTCATGAGCTCCAGATGCGTTGCATAGAAGATGCCGTTTGTGCAGTGATCTCACATTTGGTGAGGTCACTGCACAAACTGTGGCCTCTCCTTCAGCTTCACACGATAAAATACTCTCTTCGTTCTTCAGCCCTCTTGATCTAATCGCTGATACCTGCACACCTGTGCTTTTTTTGGCTTTTCAAGTTTTTGTAAATTGTCCCAAGATGTGGCAATTCCAGGATTACCTCGGGTGGGTGGGTGTGTCCCAGGGACACATTTTTTTTTTTCAACTTGTTTTGGCACAACGCGTTCCTTCTTTGATCGTCACTGAGTTAAAGTCATGTCCTCTCATGCAGCGAAGCCTAATTTGTTCGTCATGCCACTCAACAAATATGTGCTTGGTAGATTGAGCCTAGATCTGCCAAAATTGTAAGAAAATAACTTTTCCGCTTACTTGTGCGTTGGGAGCAGACGCCTGCTGGCTGTCACACATGCTGCCAGTCAGAAAATGGCTGGGCTGTCGGTGTTGTGTGAGGCCTAAGCAGCTTGACCTCCCTCTGTATTCCTCTGTCTGTCACTATTAGGCCTGTTGGTATCACTCTAAAAGGGTGCATAAGCTGTTACTGTAATAGTAAATGGTACTCTAGAAGAACAAACGCAGGGGGGGTAGAGATGGGAGAGCAGAGGTGTTCTCTGAATGGGTCAATAATACATGAGGCTGCTCTAGTAACCAATGAACCCATTGAGAGACTGTCTTTCTAATATGCTGTGGATTAGACAAGCCCAGAACTTTGATACCGTTCGGTACAAAACATATCAAACTTGTTTGACTTCAATATCTATGAACCACGAAGCCTTTCACTGGCTCACCGTTCAGAACATGAAACGATAAAGCCGTTTTTATGTTGCATAACAACAAGAGTTTGTCAAACTTGTTTTACACAATCATCTGTTGACAAATGTTGCCCTCTGAAAGTCATTTTCCTGAACAACCGTAAGCGTTCAATTCGCCATTTTATTAGGCACACCTAGCAAAAGCTATGCAGTCTAATACAACAGGTTATGATGTTCAGTTTTTGTTGAAACAGGTTTAGAGAGGTATTGATTCAACTGATTTTGGAGGCTTGATGCTGTTGAATTGTGTTGTGTTATACTGAAAGGTAAACTATAACAGCTGACAGGTGGATGGGGTAACATGGCTACAGTCCCCTCTTGGCATCTAAAGAGACATGACGGAAAAGCAATCAAGGGCCGCTGCTTTTCCACCTGTCAGCTGTTGTATAGTTTAGTAAATATGCGCTATTGTTCAGTCTCCTATTGTTTCTCGTTTTCAAGTTAATACTCTAAATGTGTACAGTTACTGGAATGGAAACATTTAAACCTCACAAGATACAGATATAAGTGGTTCTGCGTGGCCTGTAGAGCGAAAGGCCTCAAAGAAAGTGAGAAATAAAACACACCCATCAAACTCACTATACAATTTGTCAGTTTGTCAGTTGTGGTTATATCATCAACCAGATTTGCCACTCAGGGCTGCCGCAGTCAGAGTGGGAAGCCTGAGAGAATTCCTCAACTGAGCACTCGAAGGTTGAGATAATATAGAGCACTTTGTCAAAAACTGAAAGGATTTCCTTCATCCAGCCTTGACTGCCTCTGGTTAGTCCACATCAAGTCCTGCAGTAGCCAACTCAAGTGTTCCTATGGCCAGACAGTGCAAATGAAAACAATATCATGAAAATGAATTGCACTTGGTTCATCTCTTTGGGACAGCTGAACGTTTTTAGTTTTTACAAACCCCTCATTGTGCCAGAATGTATTTTAACCACACGTCAAAATAAATGTTAAATATGAATTTTGAGCCAAGACAGTATCCCAAGATTCGGTTTGTGGTCACATAACAAGATTATTTAACAATTTCCTGGCTCAGCGTGGGAAATGAGTAACTACTATTTCCCACCAAAAATCAGCGGAGTATGCAATTTGCCATCCATTGATTTTGCCGTTGTACACATGTCTGTGTACCTATTTCATGGTTCTTACATTCTTGTCTCATTTTGTATCTGCATTTTTCTCAAAACAGAAGAAAGATCATTGTCACCATTGCCACCACCAAGGCTCCAAAATGTTTCCATCCTGCCTGCCTGAACAGGAAGTGCCCGTGACTTCCTGTCCTTCATCTTCTTGTGGGAGAGGCAGAAGCCTGTCGTTTGCCTAGATAGAGCAAGTTTCCTGTGGCTGTATTTGGGCTGACCAGAAGTTTTAGGCAGGGCTCGCTGTTAAACCGCCCACTCTGTCTGAGTGTTCTGGCTGATGGAGCAGAGCTGTTGTGGAGGAGGTTACCATAACAGAGAGGCAGCCTGCAGAAGAGCCTGGCCAGTGGGTGTTTTCCTGTTAACAAGTGCATGACACTCTGGGATTTGTTTTACACTCACCTTCTGAGAACATATGCACTCCTCTAATCCAACAGTATTCATAATTCATAAATCAAGGCTTGTTGCTGAAGTGAAGTTTGTTTTGAAGGCAGGAATCTTTCTCTCTGACAATTTGTTTAGTTGTCCTCCTCTCTTCTCCATCCAAATGGAGAGTAGTGAGGATTAATAGAGCTGCTGGGTGGTCGATATTATGGAAGCCTTTAACGCTGCTTTGTACCAGTCTAAATCCCTCCATACATTTACAACACATCAATCTGAATCAAACTTCCATTCACATAATGCTATGGAGCCATGACTGCAGCACATTATCATCAAGTCAATTGGAGTATTGCTTTGCCTCCATCCTGGAAGCCATTACGGCTGCTATTCTCGAGTCAGTAGGGCACACTAGGAAGGCAAATCATCAAAACATGATGTGATCATAATTCATCATGCTGTTGTGTTTACAGAACATAGAACATGTAGTTGTATATTTTGACCCGGTCAAGAATCTGGAGCCAAGGTTAAGGACCACTGTTTCTTAGCTATTTGCCAAGTGAGTTTCCAATCTTAAACGCTGACAAGTAATTCAGGATATATATTGCTGCATTAAAGTGTATGCTGCAATGTTTTTAACTCCTTTACATACTGTTGGTTAGTTTAATCTACAGCAATGCATCGTATTCTATAAGATCATCGTTTGTTTTTAGTGTCGGTACAGTACGTTATTTACCTCCGAGGTGTAGTGGACTAAAAAGTAAAATATTATAGTAATATATCATATAATATAATTGTTAATGCAGCAATATATATCCTGATACACGCGCGCATTGATCTCATTCGTGCTCTCGGATTTTGACATTGATTTGCCTTCATACACACACGCACCTGTAGTGCAGCTGTGGAGGACATACTGAGCCACAGCCCTCCTTCTGTTTTCTTTTTCCTCTATGATCATTATGTGGTTTTAATCCAGTTTGCCTTCCTCTGTAAACTGATAACGACTCCGGCATCATCGTCTGTGATCTAATAAGGAACTAGATCGGAATGAATGTAATAGAGATACCATTTTACGTGTTGCTCAACAGCGTTGGTCGGTCTGTCAGTTTCGCTACCAATCTGTACTAGAATCAAATATCTCAACAATTAGATGGATTGCGATGACGTTTGGTGAACATGCCTTTTAGCATCATCTTCAGGTCAAACGTTTATTTGCAATACCTGCAAAACTAGTGACGATCCCGTCACACCCCAAGCTGCTTCTAACGGGAACATGAATGGCACCATTACAACGGCTCGGCCCACACATGAACAAGTGAATGAGAGAAATATACATCAAGTGAGAGAGGCCAGTCCAGAGTGTTGGCCAACGGCTGAGACTGGATGAGCCTTAAGCTCCAAAGGCAAAAATAATTGCTCTGCACACGGGGCTGTTTTAAGGTGCACCTACAGATTAAGCTCATGGGATTAAGCCCTGAAAAGTGCTACAGCACTCCTGACTGGAGAGTGACCAACACATCCATGTTGGCTGATGGAGAAATGTCTAGAAAGAGCAGACTAATGTCTAGCACATTTCCTTTTAAGTCCTTGTGCGTTTTTTGTGAGGTGCATTTAGTCTCCGAGCCTCCTTGATTTGTCTATAAAAGTAATGTGTACCTCCCATCCTTGACTGCATCTGACCATTAACTTGTAATTGTGGGAACACTGCTGTTAGCATGACATAGGAGATTGGAGGGTATCCTGTATGCTAACACTCTTAACCTTGTCATTATTTTTCTTCCACCCAATGGATTGCATTCTGTCCATTTTTGAATCGCTACCAATTACAGGGTTTATCCTCTCCTCTGAGTGGAGGTTCACTTTACTTGACGAGCGCGGAGTTGACTTGATTCTTTGATGTATGCTACACTTAAGTACTTTCAACCTTTTGAACTTTGATACCGTCTTATGAACTTGTGTTATTTTTAGCCACGCTAACATGCTCTAGGGATATGGCATTTGTGGTTAGTCTCTTGTGTTATTGATGCGACTCCTGGAATTCAGTGTCGAGCAAACGGCACATTCTCAGTGGGTTAATCTGCTTTGCACGCATACCTCTCCCTCTGGCCTCCTCTGAGATTGCCTCGTTGCGGTCACTGACATCCCATTCTCGCTCGCCGCACAGGTCACACCAGGATCAGCGGATGTTGGATGTGTTGTAACACAGAGGGATGGATTAGCATAACAATTAGCCAATACAAAAGCTAGTTTCCGGTTCTGCGATTTAGAGCTAAAACCATTATGAAGAATCTGTTTAAAAGAGAATACTGGCGTGTTTTAACATTTACAATTCAAGTATCACTTGACGCAGGGCAAAGGCAAATATTGGATGTATTTGTTAATGATTGTGGAGTATTTATTTGTTTTGTGTTGAGAATGGACGGCTGCTGTGAAGTCTTTGGGGAACTACTCAAAATCCCTGCTCTGTGCTGCTATCACACTGCAGAGATGAAAGTGAATGTTACCACTGAAGTTGTTATCGTTAATCTGGGATTTCCCTGGAACTTTAGGGCACTTATTTGAATTCACCCAAGACACCAAAGCAGAGGCGGGTAAATGCATCATTATCCAAGCAAGGACTCTCTGTGTATGTCCTTGACATGTCTCAAGAACCGTCCATCCGATCAACTTGACACTTGATGGTTGTATTGCCGGGGACCCAAGGAAGTGCACTGTCAAAGTTGGTGCAATTTAGTCACTTTCAATATTAATAAACTAGGTGGGGCTTTAGGGTTCTGTGGACGAAGTTGAGCATGTTGTCTGCAGCTAGTCTTTACAGGCTGCTCATTGACTTCAATTCACTTTTGATGCTTGATATGCTAACGTTACAACCGACCTCTTCTTCACTTCCTTGGTGTGCCCATTAGGGGCACACCTTAAACAGGAATTGCACTAGTTTAAGTAAATAGATAAAAGTAGAGTTCCTCAATGTGGCGTTTAGCCTTCTCTATGATGTTTCCCTGTTTCCCACAGTGCATGCTGTTAGCTTAATTAAAGAGAGACTAAATTCTCTACAGTTCTCAGCGCTCATTCTTATGGCTTTGTGCACTGTGCAGTGTGTGGATAGGACCTGCCACAGCCAGAGGGGCTAAACTCTAATGACTTTTTACCAGGCTGGCTGCATAACTGGCATTCCTCACTCTGACACACTGTAGGCTAGAGAGGGGGGGAGGGGGAGGGGCACAACCTACAGGAGGCGGTCCGATAACTGGGGGGTTTTTGGGGCAGGGTTTGCGTCTCTCACCTTTGGATTTTTATGTAAACTTTGTTTGTGGGAAGACTCCTGAAATGGTAAAAAATGGCCGTTGAAGAAGTGCTTAGATCTTTTACTTAAGACAAAGTAACAATACAACAAACCTGCCTTTAAAATCCAACTAAAGTAAAACTAAAGTGTTCAGTTTAGTTACTTTGGGTAGTTAGGTAGTTTAGTCCACTGGTTCCCAACCTAGGGGTCGGACCCCCACAGAGGGTCACAAGAGAAATCTGGGGGGTCATGAGATAAGTATTCTGGTTATATTCTGCTCCAGAAATTTGTTCAAATTTTTTGACTTTTGTCTAATCTTTGCTTTCACTGCAAAATATGAGAGACAAGGAGTTTAGAGGGGAAATCTCTCTTGGCAAAACAGTTGAGGCAAAAATGTGGGATCCACGGTTTTAATCTTTTGCAATGAAATCGTATTTTATAAGTTCACAATAAACCTTAAATGTAATTCTTACTGTCGCATTATCCAATACATCTTTACAGTACCCCTTACGTGCTGAACTTAAGTGCACTGTCCCACTGGTGGAGTCATTCTGTGTGAGGACCTGAGCACCTACAAGTTTAGACGAGCTGTCTGATGAAAAAGGAATCTTGATGAGTTGCTGTAGTCACCCATTCAAGAAAAATGTGCATTAAAAGCTGAGCTCTGTTTGTTTTGTTTTTTTCTTTTCAAGTTGAAACAAGCCCATTGTGCGCTCTCTGCCCACAATAAACAAATGAGCTCTGGTTAAAGTAACAAATCCACTGAGATTTATTTATTTATGAAAATTCTTTCACATGCCATTATATATCTGCTGACATTCAGAAAAACGAGGGCTGAAAACTGCAATAGCTTGAAGACATAAATGAAAGTCTTACACAGCAGGAAATCAAGGGAATGTGGTAATCAGTGTTTGTTTTGCTCACAGTAGAGACAGGGCTCTCCTTGGGGCTAAAGTTGTTTTTGTTCGCTCCCTGTTTGTTTTTTAGGGACTTAGCATTGTGTGGCAGGATTGTGCTGAAATGTATGTACACTGCACAGTGGCAGTGTCCCTTGCCTGGATGGATAAATACAGTTAGCTGTGTGGTGTTTATGGAGGAGCAGCAGTGTGGCTGTGCGCCTGAAGGCCTGCTCTTAATCACACTTGTTAGTGATGAACAAAGTGATCTGGGACGGTGCACTGTTGACATTCGCGGCCACACGTGATGTTGTATGATGTAAGTAGATACCCTGCATGGTGTGGAGCATCACAAACATGCAGTATGACATCTCTGTTCTTCGCTGTGCACGGTGCTGTGCAGATAAACGCCTCAGTATCCCTGACTTGACTTAATCTCCTTTCAGCGTCTCTGCTCAGTCTTTAAAAGCCGGCGACACCATCCCCCACCCACAGAGCACCGTGTTGAATTTGTTACGCTCATGTCGTTTGTATTTCTCAAAATATGGCAGAACTGTTTGTGCATTCATTTACAATTTCTTCAACATTTTCTCCCAAATATTTCACCCAGCCTTGCAGGACAAAGAAAAGTCTTGAACTTGAATTGGTGGATTCAGATTTAATTCTATTTTTCTGCCATTTTTCCGTTTCTTAACTTATGCTTTCTTAAGTGACTCACTTGAGTCTTGAAAATATCAAATCCATCTTCGTTGCTACAGCAGCCACACTGCTCGTTTTGGTATTCACCTGATCCATGATGCGAGTTAAATCTCTCAGAAAGCTAACGACACAGACAGTATCCGCAGCAAATCATGACATCTGCTGCACTTTGTATGTTTCTGCACGAGGGGCTGGTGTAAAAAAAAGTGTGCTGTTCAAGACTCAGACAGGCCATGAGTCAAAATGAGCAGTTCAATATTGACTGTCCCAGTCAAGCAGGGATGTATCCTATAACATGCGTTTCCTCTGTCAGGAAGGGTGGGGGCCTCTGAGAGGAGGAGGAGGGGGGGGGGGTGCCAGTGCACAGCTTGGTTGGCTGAGGCAGTGCCAACAAACTAACTACAACAGGAAGAAGGCGGTGTGCCATTCCTGGATCTTTTAAAAAACCATTGCACTGGTGATCCCATGAGAAAATCTGAAATAGTCTGATCTTTTAATGTTTGTGTACATCTAAATTGTCATATCAGGGAATTGAATAGGAGTGGGGAGATTGATAATACTGTATGTATGTCATCATATCACCCAACTACATCCAAGATAGATGCAGTTTCGATCACTCAACATGTTTCTGTACTTGCACAAGGCAAATGCGTTCTTTGCTCTCTGTGGAGTCGCCATCGTGGATAACAGCTTCTTGTTACTGTTTGCGGCCTCCCTGGGGAGCCGTGTCGTATAGTATTACAGTTAAACCCGCTGCCACTTTAGCGGTACAGGTGCACGGACATGCGTAAATCTCCTCGTCTATCCTCCGTTTCCTTTGATTGTCAGCAGCGCTCATTGAACCAGCCTCAAGAGGATTTCCACTGATTATAAACAAAGAGCCAACTGAGATTATCTGATTCTTAAGGGTTCCCAAACTCCTGCCTCCCCCCCAGTTATCCCCACCCTGTCTCCCTGCAACACAGCGTCTTCAAGTCGCTACCAGACCAGAAAAAAGTGGTTGGATGATCTTGAATTAATGTGTATAAAAGATGCATTATTTTTGATTTTCTTTCCCTGATTTAATTACCTCCCGTTTTCTGTTCCATTGTGCTTTTCTTGTGTCTCATCCTATTTGTCTTTGGTTCCACTTTCGCATTACATCCTGTCTCACGCTGTTCTGCAGTTTAGAGGCTATTAAGATTAATCCACCCTCTCACTACGTCTCAGACGTACACCTCCCTTTCCATACTTCCTGCTAGTTCACCCTTTCTTCCCTCACCTGACACCTTGTACACATTTTGTGCATACAGTATCGTGCTTCTGTGAGGCAACTGCTTGTACTTAATCTGCTCAGTAATCTGCTCAACCTGCTTTCATTGTGGGATATTTGAGTAAATCCGTTTCCTCGGACTGTTTGAGGATATTATCTATGAGCTGCTCCAAACAAAAAGCAATGAACCAGGATTAACCTTGAACTGCTGATTGCTCTTTTTGTTCACTAACAAGCAGCCATACTTAATGTGTAATCTAGCTGTTAATGACCAGCCTTTCTTAAGTCAACTGAAGCCTGCAATTACCGGTATATAGATTTAGCATACGTAAAATGTATCAGTTTAAGTTTAAGTTTAAATACTTATATTTACATGTATTACATTCTGTGAATCAATATTAATATATGCTGTCATAAAATGCTTCACTTATAAATGAGTTACTCGATTCCCACTTCACGCTTTTACATCTAAATCATGTCAAATTGATGACGTTAACCTCAGTAATAGAAGGAAATGTTTCATTACCACACAGACACAAGCTATAACTGTGTGGTTTAGTTCCAGCCTCTAAAACAATGTTAGGCCTCTTCTTGACTAACGGAGTGTAGCTGTTTTGCCACACGTCGTGTTTTGCCACACGTGGGGGGCCAGTAAGGGCTTGTTTCAGGATCTCACAGCTGGCAGCTTCCGCGCTGCATGTCAGAGCCTGAACATGATGACAGCACTCCCTCCAGTACCTCCTTCACACCTGGTGGCTTTGCCACTGACCTGACGAAGGTTGTTTGGATCAAATCACACACCGCTATAAGTGATGACAGCTTGACATCGAGGTAACATGCTTTTACTCGGTGCAAAACCTGGATGTTTTGGTTTCCTGCCTTCTTCTGAATAGGCATCAACAGAAGCTAGTTAGAAGTTCAGTCATCACTCTGTGTGTCAGTGTTATCACTAAGCCCATGTAAGCCTTAGGAGGAAGCAGTTCAACCTCTGTTTATGATTTGAATGAGTTTTTAGGGCTGTGAAAATACTGTTAGCCGGCTGCTTGTAACTCTCTCTTCCACGTTGAGTCCAGTCTATATTACCTTCTCTTTCTGCTTCCTGTATAGCTTGTTGAGTGTGGGGAATGATTGTTTTCACACTGAGCTGCTGGAAATGACACATACGTGACAAACAATGGCTGCATTGTACCAATAGACAATCTGAGTGCAGGGGGGGAAGTGTTCATCTGTTTCGTCACACAGTGGTCACTGAATAACGGACCATCACTTTAATCTACAGGGTTTTATGACTATGCATAAATAAGCCATGAAGCTTGTTTGTTTTGTTTTTTGCTGTCATTTAATGATATATATTTCTTCATGATGATAATAGAATAAATATTGTAATAGATGCTTTTTAGTGTAGTATCATCCTGTGCCTGTAGGTGGCAGTGACGGCATTCATACATTGTTCATTCATACATTGTACTATTGCATAGATCGAGCCTCTCGATATGCTCTGTGTGTGTGTGGGTCTTATGTGTATACACACATGTGGATGAACAGCATATGAAGCTGCAATGCGATATGAAGCTCCCCCCGTGGCTGTTTTATTGTGTGTTGTGCAGCAAGTTATCGTCCGCTTTCCTAAGAAAACCAAACGACTGCATGTTGTTTCAGTTTAGTGATGCACTGACAGCATGAATAAGCAAATTTTTAATGAGATTACTCTGTGTTGTGTAGAGTGAAGCCAAAACAAAGTTGGCAGGGGTAAGAGGGTGACTGCGGGCCCTCAGGGCTTGGCTCTGCTTCAGTCCTTCTCTGCTCGTGCTGCAGCAGAGGCTGTGGAAAGGCACTGCTTCATTATTAACATCTATCAATGATAAACTGAACCCACCGCAGCAACCTCACTGCAGATCCAACAGAGCTGCACTCCACTTAGGAACACAGATAGGGTACAGGGCGTGTGTGTGTGTTTGTGTTCATACTATGGCCTGTGTCCTATACTTATTCTGTGCCTGGTGACCCCGCTACAAAGAACAGGAAGCAGTACCCCTCAGGAGAATGGGTCATTTTCTTCTCCTGGGATAAATAAACCATCCCAAAATACCAAGTAAAAGGAAGAGGATGTGGCCCTCGTGTATTTGGTTTGTACCATTTTAAGAGGGACAGGATAACCTGGTGTCAACTCCAGGTCAAAGAGAGGCTTAAGTTTAATCCTGGACAACATTCGTCACATGAAACAAGTCCTATGCAGTGCACTACGTCGTCCGTTGTTATGTGGGAAGTATTTTGGGGTTGTAATGTAAACTTCTGCATCTAAAATGTGAAACATTTGGCTTATTGAAATCCCAGGCCTAGCTTTAGCCCACCCACGTCTGTAACTGTACCCACATAACTTTTCTCTCAAACAAACTCTTGAGAAAGCAATTCTAACTTTTATTCTAAGCGGCCGACTTGACATTCTCAAAAACCTCTGGAGGGTTAATGGAGCTCCGTAGCTTTGTGCTCCTTCAATACAGTTTTTACTTCTTCATTTGTGTTGTTTAACTTTGGCGGAGGTCAGCATTACTCTGACAAAATATCCTCAAAAAATGTCCTGTGTTTAGGAGTTTTGATTGGGTTTGAAGGACAGTGGGCAGAGAGAGGCGGCTTTTGTTATGGCAGTGTTTATACACACACACACACGCGCGCACACACACACACACACACACACACACACACACACACACACACACAC
>NW_022280050.1:6929650-7010449 GCF_004355925.1 Anarrhichthys ocellatus | reverse complement strand
ACACACACACACACACACACACACACACACACACACACACACACACATCAGCAGGAAACAGCCACTTCCTTTTTTGAGTTCCAGCTGGGAACTATGCCTGTTTTATCGGCGCTGAATTGCTGGATATGTGTGTGATGTCACTGTGGTGCACCACATTGTGGCCTCTCTTTGGACACACACACACACACACACACACACACACACACACACACACACACACACACACACACACACCCTGCAGAGCCCCACAGCAGACCCTGGGCATGGAAACCAGGGCCAGCTGCTGACTTGACCTTCCTCCTAGAGAGGCTCCTCAGATGAGATGCCAACTCTCCTCTTAAACTCCCCTCTACTCCTCTGAGCCACGCAGGGACATTTCTGTCTTTGTTGTGTGTAGGATCGTCCTCTCCTTAGTGTGAAAGGGGAAACTCAAGCTGACCCTTTTCTGTCCACATGTGCTGGCTTTGATGTTGTTAATTTGGCTCCACCCACCACTTGCTGCTAACAGCTTGAAATTGCTGTATTAGTAGGAGTGGTGTTATTGGGGGGTTACTGTGGTCCACTGATGAGGTCCATATGCAGAGGATTGTGGCCAGTGACTCTCGGTGAAGAAGAAGAGCAACAGTTGAGGTTTCTGAGGATGTCAGATTTCTATTGACCGAGAAATCAAACCATGTGATCTAACATCACTGCCATTCTACACGTACGGTACATCAGTCAGAAAACTTTAAAAACGACCGACATTTTAGTGGAATAGAGAGCAGAACCTGAATCAATACTGTGTACACAAATAGCTTTTGAGTTAAAGAGAAGCTTTTTTATAACCAATGATTTGGATCATGCAGGTTGAGCACTGCGATCAATAAAGTCCACACTGATAAGAGATATCCACACAGGTTACTTTATTTGAGATTTCGGTCTAAAGGATCTTGATCAGGGCAGGTGCTCTGTTAAGTGTGCAGATGTCTCTTTCGTGATCAATTATGTGAAAATGTAAATAATATTGGAAATACATAACATACTATATGTACGATTACATTTCTTTTATTGTTCGCAAATGCACTTTGGCATGTGGTGAAAATTATAGGTGCAATTATTAAAAAGTGTATTAATTAATCAGTGGATGGAAAGAAAATGAATCTGCATCTATTTTGATGATGAGGCTTTGGTTTTTGGACAGTTGATAATACAAAACCTGACTCGGCAGATTATTTGATTATGAAAATAATTGTCTTTCGCAGCTCTATTAAAAATAATGTTGTGTTTTGCAGAAAAACGTTAAAATATGTATGATTATTTATAATTTGGTTATATAAATCCATATTATTTGAAAGGTGTTTTTTAAATTCTCATACATTCACAAAAAAAAAGACTGAACACTTTTCAAATGGTTTAAAAACTAAATATATAACAAACTCTAAAATACAATCTTGCATCATACATTGAGGAAGATGTTTTAACTTTACACACACTCTGGTGAGTGTTTTTAATTTGATGCTGTAAACACAACAGCACAATTGTTAAATAGACAAGTGTTAAGTGTAAAATACTCAACACTATGCCGGGAAGTGTAGCCCACTGCAGAGAGGGAAGCCTTGCTGTAATGACAGCAGCAGCAATCCATGCCGCTCCACACACCCAGCAGAGCTTCAGACCGGCTCTTATCTCCTCTGCAGCTGCTGCAGATTTGAGCAGAGCTGAGCAGCAGCTTCCACACCCCACAGAGGATGGTCACACTTGAACATCCACAGATAGACCCACTTTGTGCCACAGCACACTTAAACCCCCCCCCCCCTACCATTCTCACTGTGGCCTTGCCTGGACCTCCAACTCAAGATTTAGTATGGCTGACAATCCAACTGTGTACTGCTGGAGGCAACTGTACCACTTAATTTGTCTGCTGCAGACATGCACATTGTAGATGTCCTCAAGCTGTGCAAGGGAACTGGAATGTGTGCCATGTCAGGCAGTAATGTTATATTGATCATACCGCTGCAGTGTGTGTTACAGTCAACGAGAGATGTCTAAGGTAAAGGATGTTTTTACTTTCCTAGCAGCATTCTGCTTGTTGCAGACAGTGTTTCTTGTGACAGGGGGCTGTAGAAAAACAATGCTACACCTAATGACTCAGCAATCCTCACCTGACCTTAATAATTCATCACCAGTGTAGTATACCGTCGGCTTGTTTCAGAATACAGCACAGAAACTCAAGAAACCCTTCTGTTGGCGTCTCACCCTTTTAGTTCTACATGGAGAGTGACCGTGACAAGGTTGGATTAAAACCCTGGACTTGGCTGCATGGTTGGCTGATCCAACAGGACACTTCCTGGTTTAACATTTTGAGTGTTGCAGAGCGCTGCCGATGCCACTGAAAAATTTTAGCTTTTTAGTCGCAGCCATCCCATGCCCATTCATCTCTTGTGATAAGATGATACAGTACCGGTCTCCTGACAATGACAATAACCAGTATTTTCATTGTAGCTCCTCGTGGGCATTCTTCTACCAAGTAAATTTAAAGCCCAAAGTCTTGAATCACAAATTTCCATTGGAGGACTTCATTTCTATTAGGATACATTTTGCTCAGCATGTTAGTGTCGTCATATTTGTAAGAATTGCCCCTTGACCCCCCGTTCTGGCCTGGACTATTTTTCCTACATTGTATCTGTAATAATAGCTTAATATTACCTACCCCCCCCCTTGAATCAGGATGCATGCATATAGCAATCCATGTTTCCAGGTCATAGTGTCTTAGTGTTTACGTGCATATCATATAAAAGCCTCCCAGTCTATCTCCCAGTGTTTATATCTCTACTGTCTTTATCAAATAGGGCTAAATACATAAAACGATGATGCAACGACTGCTGCAAACTTTACTTTAATTACCATTAAGGTCCAACACCCTTACAGCAGTATTGTCTCAGCCTCTTTGCATTGTTGCAGACATGTCCTTACATGGACAACAAATACCTGTGTCCAGAGGGCAAACGATTTATGATCACCAGCTGTTAGACTTCAAACAATGTCTGCTTTAGTCGACGTGCATCAATGTCCACTTTTTAAGTCGGTACCCTCTTAGTAATAAGTGGCAGCAATTATTAAAAACCAGTTGCTCCAAAAGTAATAATTCATTCTTGAGAGGACAAATACATTTTTGTTTTGCAGACTTATGAATTTCTATCTTTTTGTAAAAGAGTTGTATCAATAGTGAATAGTGTTGCTACTATGTCATCACTTATGCCAATATTATGCAAACTAAGTGCAATGTCCACGTTTGGGCTCACAGCTTTGTGAGTGTAATCAGCACTCTGTGTCCATAAAAGGCAGAGTTCAAGTTAAAGGAAATCTGTGTTGCTTCTTTCCTGCACAGCCTCAGAAAGGGGATTTATGGAAGCTTTACCAGTTTTACACCAGATTGCTTCTTGTTATTTTACATAGTAAGCCTAAAATCCCTCTTTGCAGTGACAGGGGGATGGAGACCCGATCCGAGGTGTGAGAAAAGGGATAAACCAAAAAGGAGATATATTTCCTAATAGAGCAATAGGCATAATCAACATCTTGTCCCTCCCTCCCCCAGCATCTCTCTTCCATTCTCTCTCTCTCTCTCTCTCTCTCTCTTACTGAGTCCCCTCATCTACTCAGCTGCTTTCCTCCGCAGCTCCTATGACCGTACTCTCAAATGTAGTTCAGTGTGTCAAGCACCACTGAAATATTAACAGAGCAGCAGGCAGGAATGCCCGCAAGCATTTATTGCTTAGTGCACCATCATGATGTAAGGGATCACCTCACTTTCTCCATGTGTGTGTATGTGTTTGTATATGGGTGTGCATGTGTCAGCCCCTTTAATGTAACTTATTAAAAGGTGAAAGTTTCTCTCATGGTTAATCCCTAAAAAGAAGGTTCCAGAGAGATGCTAGCATGTTTTTGTTACTATGTTACCACTGCTTACTAAGTAATGGGGGTTAGCACAGCTGCTGCTGGTGGGACTTACTGTATTCCAGTAGCTACAGCATGTGCACGCCACTGTGACAAGCAGGAGATCTTTTTGACAATTCCCATTAAGGTCATAAGGGGTCTTTGAGTGTGCGACTTGCAGCTGCAGGAAGGGAAAAGGCAGTGATAAATAAATCACAATGAACACTGCCCTGTTTCCTTGTCTTCTCCTCCTTTTCCTCACAATCAGAGGCAAGGCAAGGCAAGTTTATTTGTACAGCACATTTCAACAACAAGGTAATTCAAAGTGCTTCACATAAAACCATTAAAAGCATCAAAACATAAGGCAAAAGAAAAGGAGATTTAAAAACAATTAAGACCATTCATTGAAACATTAAAAAACAGTGTAAGAAATAAAATACAGTAGTGAAATGCAGGGAATTGATTAATATATTAATTGAATCTGGTTCAATTAAAGGCAGCAGCAAACAGAAAAGTTTTCAATCTTGATTTAAAGGAGCTGAGGGTGAACCATGGGCAACCACAGCAGGTAGAAAGGTTTTTAAAATGTATTTTGACACAGATGTAACACAGCTGGATCTATATTTTGGGTTTTATAATAAGGATTATGTTAAACTGAAAGTGTCCCGCAGAAAGATAGAGACAGGAAAGTGATTTTTCCAGCCGCTTTACAAGATTGCATCTTTTTTACGACATATTTCCCGCTTTGCCATCTTTTGTCTTCCTCAATGAAGTCCTGAGACATTTCAATCAAAAGACACACTCATGGATGAATCATTCCCTGGCATTTAAAAAGCCCCTGTATGATTAAAAATGTTGTTGTTCCACTCCCAATATATCTGTGTACTTGGCAGAAAGTCCAGCTTGTGATCAAGCAGCAGCTAATCTTTTATGAAAAGAATCCCTCCTTATTTGATGTCTAGGCCTAAAAGGTTTAAATCCTCTCATGTCCTTGATATGTTTTGTAAACAGAGGTTTCTTTGAGACATGAGTCAGGTCACAGGATTTTCCGCCGGATTTCATTTTATTGCAGTAAATGTGTCTTTTTTATTAACACATTTTTTCATGAAGTATTTAATGGACAAATGAACAGATTTTGCTTTCATGAAGTATTTTTTTTTATTGTAACCTATGCTGCTTTCTACTCCTTTCCACTGTAATCCTGTGATTCATCCATTTATGCCAGTGGCTCTGGTTTCTCAGCTGAACTAAATAAGCATTCAGCCATATTGCTGTTTGCCTGACCATGGAATCAGACTCTCCCTCTGGACACAAGACCGCATTTATTGTAACCCATTTATTCCACAATTATTCATCCGGCTCCCAAAAGGAGTCTCATTTTTGCTGAGTACAAAAATGAAAGGAATTAATTAATTTCATGTGTAGTAAAAATCGACATTATGCAAATGAGGAAATGAAAAGAATGAAGATGGGAAAGCATTAACAAACGCACATAGTGGCTCAAGAGGAGAGTGAGCAAGTGACTTGGTGAGTGAGACAGAAGCACGTGCGAGCTTGCGTTGCACCGAAGCTCAGCATTGGTTGAAGCTGCAGCAGAGCTCACACAGCATCCTTCACCCCCCCATCCCTCGCTCTCTGCTCTACCTCACTCACTTACTCACTGGATCTCGTCTACTGACTGAAGTATTTCCACGAGCACAGACCGGGGCAGGCAGCTAGGAATTACAGTGAGACTCTGTGTGTGTGTGTGTGTGTGTGTGTGCATAAATTCTTCCTCCAGCCCTCCTATTTGGCTCTCCTCTCTGGATCCTTTTCGCCTTGACACCAGCGCTCTCTCCTCTGGCCAGGAGCTGTGGATTTGCGGGTTAGAGTTGGAGATCATGGACCAGGGAGGAGCAAGGGACAATCAAGTAAACTGGGTCACTGGCAGACTCTCCTAACTGATGCCTGTTTGGACCTGGAGGAATGGGGTGCACCACCAGCACGGTTGTGATTGATGGGCTGCGTACCGTCTTAGAGAGGAACTGTACTGGCTACATCTGTAAGGGAGCAGCTGAGCCCATTGGGCCATCTGAGGCTGAGCGAGCGCTGAGCAGGAGAGAGTCGCGTGCATTGCCAACACCAAGAGTACTTAAGGTGTGTGTGTGTGTGTGTGTGTGTGTGTGTGTGTGTGTGTGTGTGTGTGTGTGTGCAGACACATTATGTTTAGTGTTGTGCTGTTCATTACATTCAAATGGACAACAATTATATATTAGAGCTGAAATTATACATCATTTTCATAATCAATTTTCATCGTTTTGTCTATGAAATACCAGAAAATGCCTATAACGAGTACCCAGAGCCAGAGTTAACATCTTTAAGATCATTGTTTTGTCCGGGTATCAGTCCAACAACCGAACATGTTCAGTGTTCTTTAATATAAAACAGAGAAAAGCATAAATACTCATATTTTGAAAAGCAGGACAGCAGTGAATATTTAGCACTCTGATTTGATAAATTACTGATTACAATCGACTATCAAAATTGTACAACAGTCGCCGCCACTAAATTTGCTGTACATTTCCTTTCAAACTAGTTTTTCTGCTCAGTCAGCTGTCTCGTAATGTTGCTGTATCATACAACTAGTGATGAGACGGCAGCAAATAATCAGAAATGAGAAGCTGGATTTTTGTTTGATAAATCCAAATTCTTGATTCATTTTCTGTTAATCGACTCGTGCGCTCTTGTACTCATTGTTTCACCACTAGTATATACTGTTCAGCTGAGCATATAGAGCCACATGCTGTGTATGAAGTCATGCCTTTACATGAATATGATAAATGATTCCGACGTTAATGATATTAGTTTATGTACAGTCAGGGCAGGTTTGAAAAGTGCGACCATTTTCCCATATTGACACAGAACTACACTTTCTGGTGTTAAATGTTGCTGGCACTGCATTAATGCTTTTCATATTTGACAGATGCAGCTACGGCAATATACTAATAATAATAATCATCATCATCCTCATTTCTGCCATTGTGAATTTGTAGTATTTGAGTGTTAACTGTATAAAATGTAGGGCAGTGGGAGGGCTGGATCTTGCCTCTCACTAAGCGCTGCTGCATGGGTTAAAGCCTCTGTGGGCCGGGATGTGGGTGAGGGGGGGACAGTGAGCTCTGTGTCTGCTGGAAATCAATCACCGCTTTTCATCTGTGAACCGGGGGGCTTCTTGGCACGACTTCTGCTGCTCCGTACCAGCTTGTCTTGCCCTTATTGTTTGTGTTTACTTAGTATACTGTGTGTGTGTGTGTGTGTGTGTGTGTGTGTAAGGTCTCCTTTCTGTCGCTGGTTCATCAGAGCAGAGGGACAGTGGCCCCGGCTGAAAGCAGAGAATTAGGTCAAGGGCATGGTTGCTTCTCTTGGCTCAGGGATGGTCTTATCATCCAGACGGGGTCAATTAATCCTCTGTTAGCATTTAGCAGTCTTACAAATCAATAGTTAAATGTGTGCAGAGCATGTGGCTTGCCTGACACATTTTTGTCAGAGTTCAACTCTATGGCAGTAAAAGGTAATCGGCCGAGTCAAAAGCTAAATGCATCAATGAATATTACTTACTGAATCCTTTTCCTCATCCTCCAATCAGTTGATACGACACATGAACTCTTACATAGGTTACTACACTTTCTTCATGAAACTACACCAGCAGGCCAGTACATGTACAGTAATGTTAATACTACTACTACTGAAGCATACAAACTGTTGTAACAGTAGATAAAGCAGTTTAAACTGTTTGACTTATTGATATTGTCAGTTTACATTTTTGACTCATCTGATACTTTACTGTTGTTTGTTTCGTGGCGCCACTGTAGGATACAAGGCTCCACGTCTTGTCCTGTAGACTCTGACTTCAACTTCCTACAAGAATATCTCAAATTGAGCAGCAGCTCACGCAGACCTTTCTGTTAGGACGTTGTTCCTATTCACTATTTGCACTTTTTTAATCCATTAGGCCTGGCTATAAAAAGACATACACCATTATGTTTGCCCTTTTAATTATTTCTGATTGCAGCAGGTCATTATTTCTGGGAATTTAAAACCGAGATGATGGCGTTAGAGGCCAGGCACACACACACACACACAAACACACACACACACACACAGACAAAGCCGTCTATGGGAGGCTGATCTGTACTCTCTAGGCGTGGAGTAATTAAACAACCTGTTTTAGCTTTTGCACTGCGCTGTTATTTCATGAGATGATTGCAACAGCTCTGCCTATTCCTTCCTCATGGAAACTCTCATCTCATGAGTCTCCTCAGAAAGTGACCTGCCTTCAGCAATAAAAGTCACTGATTTGAGGTAATGCATCAGTGTGTATGCTATTGTAATTCAATAGTGTCATGTTTCGCTCTCGTTCTCCAGAAAACTATCGAGAACACCTTTTGAGTGTTCATGTACGGTCATTCTCTGCTTTTACAAAGGTACAGTTTCCTTCCTTTATTTTGATTAAATGTTTGAATGCTGTAACAGAAGCAATCAGGTGTCTGATGGTTTCATCAGAGGTATGTTGTTGCAGAGAAAGAAAGAGAAATTGGTGACGTCAGCTCGTCCACAGATGAAAGAGCCTATTATCCGATGATGTTTTGGGAGTAATGCTTCAAACCTGTGATGGGTTTTCCTTTCAATGAACCATGCCTAATGAGTCAATTATACTATTTCTAAGTTCCTTGTTTTGGGGAGTTGATGAAATACTTAACCAGCTCTGCATGTCATCAGCCACAAACATTTTACAGATTAAAGCCATTTTATAGATTGAATTACTTGACTAATGCTCTCCTTTCCTCTTTGGCAAAGATGCGTCATACTCTCGGTTTGAGCATGTGTGTTTAATATGACATTGTGAAATCTTTGTAATTCCCAGCCTGTTCACACAATATGGAGGATAAAAAGGGTACTTATTCATTAACAAACAGATATACTGATCATCATTTCTTCATTTTTATATTTCTGTGTCTGTATGCTAATGAGGTAGGTGGTCCTAAACTCACTATAAAGCAAGACTGGTCCCAATTAATTACTAATGAATTTATTATTAATTATGTAACAATTTACTGATTAAATTGTACATTTTTGTCAATGTAAATCAACTTTAGTTGTCACAATGCTGAGAGAGTGTATGTGGCCGCATGCAGCCTAGAAGAAACGCTGCACTGGGCGTCTTTTTTTTCAGAGCGTTCCAACTCTTTCGTGCGGCAGCTCCGAGTGCTTTTCTGCCGTAGCAAAACACTATATGGACACACTCCTTAAGTCACTTGTAGTCCTCGAAATAATCATTTCCTGTATACAATACAGAACAGTCAGTATCAATACATAAACATTTACTCTGCTCTGCTGATGTTTTCTCTTTGATATCACTCTGAAGATGTAACATTTGACAGATAACCAGCATTGCATGCACACTGTGATCACACCCCTGAGGACACTGACAATCAATAAGATCCCCCTCCCTACAGCTTTCATTTCTCAGCTTAATGGATTTACAGTAAAACAATAGCACACTGACGGGGTTGTTTTTCTTGGTGATTGCTTCCTACGTTTGAGACGTTTCAGCCACCCTGGCGTTGCTCTGAGGAAGGCTTCTGACGTCACACCGTTGATGTGTTTGTGTTTGCGTGTGTTGCTGTGATGCTCCTGATATACGGGACCATTATCTCCAGCACTCACATACTTGAAAGACTTTCTGGCAACAGTAGTTTGATTTTCCCACAGATTCAACGGCAGCATTATTCATATTCAATACTGTTAGTTACATTTAAGGCCTGCACGGATCAATATAGCTGTCCTAAATTATCGTCTGTCGGCCTGTCTCATCTTTTAAGTATTGTAACAAAGATACATATAGATTGTATTACTGTGTGTACTGCTGTTCAGTTACTCAAGCCTCAAGACTTTGTCTCATGATTACATCCTGTTATTTTTTGCCATTGTATCTCACGTCCGACTACGGTAACGCTATTAGAAGAGACACGGTACGGTGTCATGATTACCTCCATGTTAAAATCTCATTCTCAGCTCACAGCTCAGTACTCTCTGGGGGATGGCTGCATGATGGTGGGTCCTGGTGCTGCTGCTGTAGCGGGGCGGCGAGGGGTGGGCCATGTTTTTGTTGCATTCCAGGTTACACCCTGTTTTGCTTTTGACTCATGCTGGGAAGGCCTGGAGATTGCATCAAGCCTATGTTAAGTAATCAAAAAGCAAGCCCAGTTATAGTCATGTCCAGACTGAGAATTGCAACTTGGTGGATGTGAAAAAATAAAATGTGTAGAAGTTACACAACAATAAAAAAACAAGAGATCAAGAGATCTAACAACTGCCCAACTCTGGACAACTATTGGCACTTCGGTACTGTAACGTGCTTTATACAACAGTATGCTTAAGAAGTTACAGCAAATGCTTTCCTATAGTGAGTCTGGTCAGCATTGCATAAGGGATAGAGATGTTAAAGGAGCTATATTACTCTCTGACGTATGTTGTGCTAACTACATTGTAATTAATAATAATTAACAAAATGTGTAATTATTAAAAGTATAATTACATAATTTGATTATTGTGCAGGATGATGTGGTATAGTCGATTTCAAATGAATTCCTTTCCAGTTTTGTCATTGAATGACTTGGTGTTGAAAGATAATTAAAACCAGCATAAGTCTCAACTGGCTTTAGAGGACATAACCAGAACCTTTTGATGAATGATAGCCAAATATAATGTCCAGGTTGCTTTTCATTCCTGTGTATGTACAACTACATTTACACTGAGCGCAGGGCATATTCAACTGCATTTCAGCAGAATACTTTTCCCAAAACATTCAGTCGATCTGCTTCTGGGAACACTTTTTCAACACAAGTGATTGTTCTGCCACTGAAAGGGCTCAGTGGGCCTTCCTGCTCGGACCCAAGTGCCAACTTGTCTCAAAGAAATACATTTGTATTGGTTTCCATGGATAAATCTGCATAAGATTGCAAGTTCTGAATTTAATTTAAGCCACATCAGCGCGTAGTTGTCAGTCACTTGGGAATCATGTACCAGTGCTGCAGTGCAGAAAGGAAGTCTCTTTTACTGCTGCAGATATGAGATGTATGTAGCATTATTCTCAAGGAGGTTAAAGGAAATGTCCAACGATAAAGTGGCTTCTGTTGTTTTGCAGTTTGGTTATTCTAAATGCAAAATGACTCAGTGAAACAATGTTTAGCCATTGCAAAAACCAGAGAGAGTGATGCAGTAAACAAGCTTGTGTCTTACAAAGATGTCTGATATAATTGGAGCGAGGATGTTGTAAGAAGAGGGGGAGGAGTACGCTGCACTCTCTGCGGTGAGCATCCAAAGTGGAATCATGGTTATTACAAACATCCAATGAAATATAGAAAACAACTGTAATCTTGATGCACGTTTCATTATCTTGCCAAATTTTAAGTTTTCTGGAAAGCACCAGCTTGTTATTGACAGGATAAACTGAAGCATTTCAGTTCAACAGTGTTGCGTACATTATAATAGCAAATTGACTGAAAAACACACACAGGTATCTGAGACAGTAAGTGTATGATTCAGTTTGCTGCTCTTATAAAGAGGATGACAGTAATATTTAACTCACTCCACCATGGAGGCTGCTTGCACCTGGTGCGAGGATCAGCTTGTATCCCTTTCACATACACATTTAGATGCGCCAGACAGGATCTTGTGTTAAAGTATGTTTTCCACTTTGAATACTGTGTACTGTGGAGCTGCGTTCAGTCCTAGCGATACTCTAATAACTATTTAAAAGATGTCAGTACTATATGAAGAGAGGAGAAAACAAGCCAAGGGCTCTGGCAGTTGACAACACGTCAGGCGATGGCAGTGCTCTCAACGCCACCACGATATGCTATGCTAGCAACACACTTCAACCCTCAGGAAGCCCAACTCTGCCTTAAGGCAAACCTGGAGCAGATCCTCATCTGCACACAGAGAAACGGAATGAGTGCCCTTAATTTCATTATTCGGATGTTCACTTAAATTTGACATGCATACCAGGCTGCCCCCTCTTAGTTTCAGTCCAAGTCGACTATAATTTCTCGATTAGTCTGTTTTTTTTAATGCCTTCTTTTCATGCTGAATGACTTATTTCCAAGAAACATACTGACACATCTCTGGCAAACACACCATTTTGAGAGGTGGTTATTTGTGGAGAAACTGAGATTAACAGATTTATCAATTAAATCAATTTATCGCATAATCCACAAAATCATGTTAGTTTAAGAATTTCTTTGGTGAAGGACAGCCCTACATATACTACCAGCACACAGAGAAACAGATAAGAGTGTTTGCTTCATGTGGCAGAAGTAGACCACAGAGGGGAGGCACACCTGTCTTTAATCAACCCTCTGAATCACAGCCATCGGCTCACACCAAATGTGAGATCTGACATTGTAGTAATGGGGTTGCTGACATGACTTTCATTTCATACTGTGAAGTTTTGTCAAATATTAACAAGTCATCTACACTTGCATCACTTGATCTGCTGTATTGATATAGAAAATAACTGAGAGAGACGGAGTTAGAGGACACAGAAAGGTGAACCCTTAACTGCTGAGCTATGCATGCTGGCCAGGTTTGTAGTGTAGTGTAAGGCTAAAATCAAAAGCTAAGGATTTAAATATTACATTTTTTGAGTTAAGTTTTGTTCTGTGTATGAAATGTCAAACAGTGGAATACAATCCAAAACAAAAATATACAGTTTACAATTACATATATCAAAGACAAACAGCAAATCTTTGCATTTGAAAACCTGAAACCCGACAATAGTTGGTGTTTTTCACCAATAACGATTGTTACGATTTTTCAAATAGCCATTTCAGTAATTCAGTATTATGGTTTACTGACTTTCGTGGGATCCGTATTGTCATCATGCAGTGTTACCATTTTGCCAAATTCTACTGTTATCTGCTGTTCTCTGCCAGGAGGATCATGCAATTAGTCACTTGTGTGTGTGAGTCTGTGAGTAAGTGTGCACCTCTGTGTCTGTCCACAGCTGATCTCCCATTCTGCTGCAGCAGACTGCATAATATTTTGGGTGGCCAGTTATGGCTGCATGCTCAAGGTCCACTGACTTGTTTTACACTGCCATTTGTAAGATTGTATGAAGTGTGTTTTTACGAACCCCTTACAGCCCATTGGTGTCCAGACGGAGGGTTAGCCAATTATGCGTTGTATTCATTCAATCACACAATACAGCAGTAGTCATTGCAGAAACTCCTGGTGGATATCTGCACTCAAATAAATGCTTTTTAGTCCCATATGTAATTCTCCATTAATTTCCTTTATTGCGATACAAATGTTCTTTGTTATCATGATTTAGACCATAATACCGCTCCGTGTGTGGGGCCCATATATGAGCATGTGACTGTGGGAGGGGGAGCAGCTGACCTGGCCCTGCCTCCCCTCGCCTTGAGCTTAGATGCAGGCGTGAAAAGATAACATCCTCCCCTGCTGTGGCCCACTGAGGAATCTGTAGGTCGGGCCTACTCCTCGGTAGGTTGACTGTGGCTGCATCGCGTTGGAATGCCCCTCAAGCAGTTGCATCAACAAGTGTTGAGACAGAAGCCGGGCCTAATCTCAAACTCTGTGATTACTAACAGTTACTATCTCGGCTGAAGTCATGCGGTTGAACCAGAGCCAGCAATAAAAAAACTTCAGTGACTAATGTTTGACTGTCAGTTTGTGACGGTGACTAACTTGATATACTGCACTGTTGATTCAGAAAGAGTTCAGCGATCTGCTCTTCAGTCTGTCATAGTTAATGTGGGTCAAGATTTGCCCATGTCCTGCTACAATCTGATGAGCTCAGTCTGGCAGCTTATCTGTGATGTTTACGCGGAAAATCACTTCTAAATCGTTGCAGCTGATTCCTTAGTTGGTGCACTCATACTGTATGTACTCTGCCGAGGCTTGAGTGGTTTCTTTGAATCCTGCGACAAGCAATGCCCCATTGTTGTCCCATTCTCTCTTAGCTTGTTCCTCTGGATGAAACTTGAGCCAGCTCTTATTTCAGCTGTCCCACACAAGGCGCGGACAGTCCCTGACCGGACTGTAATACTTGAGGAATGTGTCTCTTTTGTTTGCCTTTGTCAACTCTGTGTCACTGTGCAGGTGGATAGTGTGGGGTCATATAGCTTTATTGTGTGTGTGTGAGGTTGTTTAACTCCCCCAGGCAGCACAGCTGAGTGTAGGAGGGGCCATGTCTTCCGCCTGGGTGTGAGTCCACTGCTTTCAGACTGACAGAGCAGTCTGAGAAGGGAGGGTGAGAGCACAAGTCTGTGAGGAGAAATACAAACTTCACAAACTTTTTTTCCGGCACTAGGATTGTTCTCCGTCTGATATGCTGGCTGTCCGCCGCTCTTTGGGATCTAGCTCAGAGATATCTGGCTGTTGACAATGCAAGGAAGGGTTAGTAAATCTCCGAAGAAGGAGTTGGTCATTGAGAGTCCGCAGCAGTACAAGAGCTTGGCTGCAGCTGAGGCTGAGGTAGACACGGTGCCACAGGTGGTGGTAAGTCATTCAAGGACTTTCATGTAAAGACATATGAGACTTTTTGGTGTATGTTAAAAAGCTGTTCTGATCTATAATAACATGTTTTACAGTGTGCAGTGCTACTAAGGTTAACCATAGTCATGAAGTCCCGAAGAGGTGTCATGCGAGCATCTGCTCTGCTTTCATTGTACACAATGTTGGCAACTCACTTCGAAAATGTGCAACGTCAGCACCGGCATAGCAAACTGGTGAACTTTAACCACCCGGAGTGAAGCGGCGCACGGTTTCCTTGACTCTTAAAGATGACCGTGGCTTGTAAAAACCTTTATTTGGCTGAAAAGTCAACCCTGACAACAGTGATAATGTCCTGCCCTGCGATGAAGGTGTCCCAGTGGTTGGATCTGTACAGAGACGTGTGAAGAAGACAATAAAAGAATGTATCGGTTAGTAGAGAGGCACTACACAGCACCATTGTTCATTGCTGTGAGAGGGTGCAGTGATGGGAGGAGTGGGTGCTGCAGCTAAACAGCTGCTAGATCACTGTAGAGAGGGAGTGGAAGAGATGGCTTCATAACTCTCTGTTTTATGGGCTTTCCAGGGATGAACGTCTGACTATTTGGTGACTTAATTACACAAACTTGCATGCATTTTTCTGGTCTGATTTTATTTTTTTATGTATTTAAAATAGTTTATGGTGTATTTTAGAAACACTAGAAATATAGGATATAGACCAAGACATAAACACAACAAGTGTTTTTAAAAAGCTGTTTCCAAGGACTGACACGACAATAATACAATAAAAGTTTGGACTTCATCCATTGGATATGGTCAGCACTGTGGGTTGAGGGAATGACAGAGCTCCTGCTTATTTATGTTCCTTTTCTTACTCAGTGCTGAGTGTACTTTGTGGTTTACCTACACTGGCCACTGACAAAGCAATGTGGAAGCAGCCCAGAGGGGTTTGGAGTGCAGTCAGCAACAACAGAGTGGGGTCAGGAACCCATCACTAGTGAGAAGAGGGTCAAATCGTTCAGCAGCGACTTTAAATATCAGAATCCATTTTTAATTGCAGGAGTTTTCAGCTTCAGCAGGTATTTGGACAGTAAAGGGTTTTCTGGTGAAGTAACAAAGTGATAGATTGCCTCTCACTTGCAGAAGGTGTTTGTGAAAATCAATCTGGTTTGTCTACTCGCGTGTTACTGTTAGTGTGCATCTGTGTGTACCTGTTGTTCTTAACGTATCACTGTCTGGTGCAGGCTGCCTGGTCTGTGCATAGAGATTTTAAGTCAGTACAAGCGAGATACACACACACACACACACCGACATCATTAATTCCTTCCTGACTTACCTGTCCTGCCTGCTAGTTAGCATCAGACTCTACTTTTTCTTTTTTCTAGAGTTTGTTGAAATGTTTGGGTATTTAATTGTAACTACATTTGTGTTAAGTCCAGATAAAGCTGTGAATAAATGGTTGACTGATAATGCCACAGCCTCCTTTAGCTGGCAGATATGGTGGCACCATCTCTGGTCTGCTCTCCCCTCCTTGTCCTTGAGACAAGGTCCTGCCCCCGCTGTCCTCAGTGGGAGCTGTGCTTTGTTATTAACAAGGTTGCTAGCAACATGTATTTAAACAGGTCAATATCCACGACTCTCCCTCTGAGATCATACCAGTATTATCAGTCCCAGATGTGGAGGCAACATGTGGGCTGTGCTGTCACTCAGCACAGAAATCTGGAGATGTGTCACTGTTCACTTTGCACTCTGCTGTTCTCCTGGCTGTAAGATGTATCCTCTCGTTCCATCAGCCAGAAGTGTTGACAGCTGACTTTCCATCTCATGGCTACTGTATCCTTGCAGTGCACAAGTCCTCTCCGGCCTCTGCCACTTGAGCGTAGGGTCAGTGCTTTAACGTTATGCAGACACTATGACATGATGCACCATACGTCCATAATCACCTCTTGATAACAGCAACGTCTGCTCTCTTGAGCTACAAAGCAACATATTATTGGCAAAATAATTTCTGATTAGGGATTCTCGTCAAGTACAATGAAATAAAAAAGCGCATGGTGCAGGTTTGTTTGTTTTACGATGTGGACTAAATTGTGTTGCATGAAGTGCCTGTAATTGAAGTGGAGTGTAATTGTTTCCTTGACATAAATGTCATACATGTCTGCTGTCACGGAGGGATAAGCTCATCAAGACCTTCTTACTGCTGAGGCGGATGCATTTGCCTCTGGGCAGATGGAGCCCTGATTGACTTATTCAACAGATAGCACGTGTTGGTGAAACCCAATGTGACAGCATCTGTCTCTGCACTACACCATCGCTGCTCCTGCGCACAGCTATATGCCTCATTTGCTGGATTTGCCTTGGCTCAAACTAAGAATATCTATCAACTTTTCTGGGTTTTTTTTTTCTCCTTAGTCTGCCAGATCATCTGACTATAATATACAATATTTAAGATGTACAAAGATCAAATAATTTCTTAGTGTGCACTGTTATTACACATGTAGAGTATTAGATGCTGCGGTCAGATTCAGACATGTTGACCGAAGACATCATTTGTACTGCCAATGCTTGAATTCAAATCTTCTTCTTTGCTCTAATTGAATGTAGTTTTAATTTTCCACGAACATACTCGTCTCTTTTACTCTAGTAGAATTTGTAATCTTGAATGACAAAAGTATGTCATCATTCCCCCTTGTCCCTGGATCTAATTAATAAAGGTGTGAAATGCACAATCAACAAATACATGTGCCAAGTATATTCCGTCCCTCTCTTTGTGTGCATCTTAACCGTAGTGTTAGAGCTACCAGTACTTGTGAACTTACATCAAATGCCCCGGTCATAGAGTGCTCCGTCTGTGTTTTCCAGGTTAAGCCGAAGGTGATTGAGCCGCTGGACTATGAAAATGTGCTGGTGCAGAAGAAGACGCAAATCCTCAGTGATGTCCTCAGAGACATGCTGCAGTTCCCCCTGGAGGACTTTGAGGTGAGTTTCACGTCCCTTTCATGCATGCAAGTCACATCCACACCCGAAAAAAAAACTGCTGCAAAAGCCTCACTGTAGTAAATGCCTTGGTTATTGTAGCTGGGATTGTTTTGGTTTGGAGAAAGTTTGAGGAGAAGATTTTAGGGAAGCGATGTAAAGTTAGTGGTGGTGTGGAGCTTAAGGAGTGGTAATAACACTGTCATAGTCAGAGCTTTGACTTCCAGTGCGGCTGCTCATGTTACCACTGTGGTTTTCACTTTGGGTGAAAAGAAATCCACTACATAATAATTAATAGCTGTCCAAAATTCCTTATTTACCCGCCCACTGGTGTGTTTTCTTTGTTGTATTTGTCTTTTCCTTTGACCCAGGCGTGTCTAGTGCTGTGAGTACAGGGTGGGGTCATTCACAGGGGTTTTGTTTTTGTTTACGTCCTTCCATGCTGTAGCAAGAGAGAGAGAGGAGTCAGGGGCCCTCTGTTTAATTGGCTCATTCTGTCTCTAATGTTGTGACAGAGCAAGTGTTATCTCCAGCCACATTGTACAGGACGTACGCTCTCCCACACTTTCCACGGTGAGGATGGAAAATCTAAAATGGAAATCTGGCCCAGTGCTGGTACTTCAGGAAATGAGACCTGATTGAAAGATGTTCTTACCAACAGCAGCAATGAGATGTGCCGCATATCCTCAAATCTGACCCTGACGCTCTGTCTCACGGTCCAGTGGAACTTTCATAGTATTTTATTGTTGGAGCTGAATGGCAACTTAAGACAGTACATTACATTACAGTCATTTAAGAGGGATACAGATGTTTTATAAAAGCTATATTCCATCATGTGAATTTAAAAAAGTATTCTAATTGATGCACATTAAATTGCATCCTTTTGAATTCCTTTCACCTGCTGCTTAACCTGTAAATCTGAGGCAATTCTCAATGTCATAGTCGTATAGATGGAGGAGCTATATATTGATTTTCACTGTAAGACACTAAGGACAGTCAGCGATTTCCAAAAATCTTCCTTTCACTACAGTAAAATCCCCAAATATTGTACAAAAAATGTTGCAATACTTGCATACTTTAGTATGATATGAGTCAGACAGCAAACAGCAACAAATTGTATTATTTTCTTAGTTGCTAGATTTAAAAAAAAAAAAAAGAAGCTTTGTTTATATGAGAGCACTTGAATGCACCAGACTTTTCAAATCAATCTGTCCTTTTAAATTCATTACCATGCAACTAAAATACATTTTTTACAATAATAAAACGATTTTGTGATCTACATTATATGGGACGGTCTTATGTGAGAACAGATTTTTACTTTAAAAGTGATGCTTGTAGAAGTCTAAACAATTACTATATTATTCTACTATATTATACTTCACTACTATACTGTACTATACTATGCCATACTATTTTACATTTGATATTCTACTGTTATTATATTACTATTATACTGCTGCAGTATATTATACTAAATTATGTTTGTATTATTATTACCAGTATTATTATTACATTGCAGCTAATATTGCACCTAACATAATCTACGATATTATTATTATTATTATTATTATTACTGAATCACATTATATATTATTGTGGTGTACACATTGATAACATTCTAGATTTGCTGACGCCCTGCTATTAAGCAAACCATTGTCACTTTTCATAATTTTGTCTTTAATTGCTCTTGTGTAGTTAATATTTTTACTTCTATTCTTATACTTGTATGTAACTCTAATGCAACCTCAATATCCCATGTGGAGATCAATAATTGCTCTACTTATTTTAAAACCACTATCTAACCCAGATCACCTGTGTTGCAGGTTAAATGTGTACTGGAAACTTAAATGTATTCTGGGTGAAGAATCCTTCCAGTCACTGTACTGGAGAAGATGGCTGTGTGGAATAGAAAAAAACACTGTAAATAGAAAGTGTTTCTAACTTTGGGTTTGGCGCTTTTTAAAGCTATTGGTTACAGTGTACAGAGGCCTGGCAGCTGGGTGCTCAGTGACAGTGGGACAGCCTTGGCTTTGTCTGCTCTTGTGTCATGCTCCTCCAGCCTGCTGCTGTGAACATAACATACCAGCTTTACACACAAACAGTACGTTGTCAGGGGCTGACAGGTGATTCTGACGAAAGAACACCACAGGCACAGTGATTGAAGCTAACATCTGTTTCCACCGCCCCGGACTTGAGCAAGGTTTTAATCAGCTTCAGTGTCGAGGCCTTTTCAACTTTTGGTGCGTTTAGTGAAATGAGGTAAAGCCAGTATACTCAATATTCATACAAACAGTACTAAGTATACAGTGTTAATTGGTGATGAATCCAGTCTAAAACGGGCAGAAGCTCCTCTTTATGTTATTTTTTGTATAAATCCTGTTTTTGTTTGTTTCTCATTAATAGAAACCACGGGCAGGTCTCTCTACCTTATCTTATCCCTACTTGCACATCAAAAGTCATGTGTTGGTACTGGCCTTTTGTGAGCCAGTGTTTATATCATCGCCATCTGGTTTTGATCTGGAAGCTGTTGGCAAAACCCAGTTATGTGCCTGTGCTCTCTCTGCAAGGTTTCTGGAGAAATTTGTCAAGGATTACAAGGAGGGGGCCCTTCCTTCCCTGGGGTCTGGGCCCATCCCCTCCGTAAAGCCCACAGATCAGGATATTATTATTTTTCTTTTACTTAACAGTTTCCATATCTTTGAAGGATAAGGCTGGCGATGTTCTATATTTTTATTATTCTGAACAAAACTTTTACTAGCCACACTATCAGCATGGCTATATAGATGGTCCACCTCTTTTGGCGTGGAAGTGTAGCACCCACCCTCCAGTTCCCCCTCAGGTAAACACTATTGGCTCTGTCAGCACTGTTGCCATTGTTTGCACTGTTAGCGAATTGAGCACCTTTAACTGTAAGGAGTAGGCTCAGCCGTTGCCATGTTTAGAGCTGCGTGGAGGCAATAAATATGCTCTTAATTTAGAATTTAGTTTTTGACTAAATACTTGCAAAACTAATGACATTCCAGTAGTACTTTATGGTTATTGCTAATTAGCAAATGTTAGCATGCTAACACAATAAAGTCAGATGTTGAACATGTAAAGTATTATACCAACCAAACATCAGCATGTTAGCATTGTCATTGGGAAAATTTAGCATTTAGCTAATGGTCTTCCCGTGGGATTTGTTGACAATAACAAAAATAGAGAATATCCACGGCATCAGTTTTAACTTAGTAATTATGAAACCACTGCTGAGGTGGTGATGTCTTGAGGCACACTCGGGTTAGGCTATCCAGTGCTAATTTTGGGCTTATTTCACCAGAGAATCTCCTGGTTCTCCCTGGCGACTCGTAGCCCAATTAAATGCTTCCTGTTCCAAACTTCCTGGCTCCCTCTTACCTCCTTGCCTGTTTATTTCTGCTGCTTGGATTGTAAAGATTATCATCTGCCCTGCAGGAAACCTGGCTAGCGGAGAGGAAGGGGAGACCTCGGGTTCGAAAATGCGAGCTTGGTGTGGAATTCGTCGTAGTTTACGCGACTAACGCTCAGTCAAATACAAGGTCATTCAGGTGGACAGCAACTGAGAGAGATGCCACTTTTGACATTATATATTATTCTGTTTAATATTCTTTATTTAATAAATTGATTATTCAATCTATAAAATGTCAGAAAACAGTAAAAAAAAAAATGTGCGTAGCAGTCCAAAAGTATTTAGTTTATAATGGCATAAAGAGAAAGAAGGAGAGAAGCAGAAAACCCTCCTTTGAGAGAGAATATTTGGTATTTTTCCTAAAAAATGATTCCGATGAATTTTACAATCATCAGTTAGTAAGTGATTAATTTTCTGTTGATCCACCATTGAATTGGATACAGTGATATTATGGTATTATAAACACAGTTGACTGGTTATCATATGAGACAAAATCTTAACTCGTGTTTTTTCTTCATTAGATATACACACTATGGTCAAAGTACTTTCATTTGATTAGCTCCGTGGTCAATTGAATCGTAAACTAACATACATGGAACATATTTCTGCTCAAATCGCTTTTCATTTCAATAAAAATGTGTTGGGGAAAATATAATAAAGGTTTTCTCCGCATCCATCTCATCATAAAAACACAGCCGACAAGCATTTGACTCGTGCAAAGCCACGATTCACTTATTTACTTTTAACTCAGTCAACTGAACTGCTTCACTTAATGGTTGTATTCATATCACTCTCGCTCGAAGGGATTATTTGTGGTCAAATGCACTTTATTTTTGAATTAATCCTCCTGCTAAGACCTGATGGTGATGTTGTTGCACAAAGCAGTATTTTACATGTTTAAATAGAGCTCCAGCTTTTTACATTGAGCTAAGACTGACTTATTGGTTGGTTGTCTATAACAATGATTAAGAGATGTCAGAGCAGCTAGATGGCTGTCGACACGTCTTGTTGAAGTAGGCTTTTACCTTAGCTTTCTTGTTCTGCTGTGAAACTGCTGCTTGGCTACGGTGCACAGTAAACCTGTTGGTCATTACTGAAAGGCTTAAACGAGGTGTTAGAGGTGCTGAGATGCTGATTGCTCAGAGTGTGCAGCTGTACAACAGTGGCAGAGAGCCAGGCTCAGGGTGTGTCTGTGGTTCCTGGAGCTGAGCAGCATGGACAAGCATGCTGCCTCCCTCACATACTGCCCCTTTGAACCCTCAGAAACACATCAGTCCTTACTCAAACGTAGAAAAATATTTAAAAGACCACCAGGAGCAGAGGGAGTGTCCAGCTGAGACCACAAACTGTAATACTGGGTGTCCAGCTCGAGCAATGTCTTCCACATTTTGTTTTCACTTTTACAATGTTGTCATGTTTGTTGTGATTTCCTCGCTCTGTTGCTCTTGTTGAATTGAACCATTGCTTTGTTTTGCAGATTTCAACTTTGAGGCGGCAAGGCAGAACTCTCTACCCTACATTGCCTGAAAATGCAGAGAGGGAGGCCCAGAGTCTGTTTGTCCAAGAGGTAAGCTGATTTGAAAGCCCTGAAAGCACATTTTATTAATCAACTCCTTAGCTTTAGCGATGGGGTCCTACACAAACATAACATTCTCCTGCCAGTTTTGGTTATTTCACATTAGAGATTTCTGTATTTGTGTTTTTGTCTGAAGTGGGGAGAGGAAAAAATGTGATGTCATGTATTTACATTTAGCTAAATTTTGAATCAAAATCTGGATACCAGACCGATGTCAATCACATATGATCAAGCCACACTTACACAGTCCTGAAGAAGCATAGTTGTTGAAATTCTAAGTTGTTAAACAAATGCCACCTAACAATATTTACATAGCTGGGATATCTGGGATGTTGCTATCAAATAAAATAACAGCTTTTATTTAACTTCAGTGTAAACTTATGGGTCATTTTGGCAATCTTCAGGAGCAGTACTTCCACAGAACTTAACAATTGGCAACATTAAGTAGCTTGATGGACATTAAAGTTGAAATCTGCAGGTAAATTCAAGACTGTGTCGTTTTTATAATCGTGATAGGAATTTTGTGCAGGTTGGAATTAATACAAATAAAAACATAAAGCACTTTATGTACTATAACTGATTGCACAAGTATAGACGGTTTATTTAATTGCAGAAAATGTCCTGTACTGTTAATCGGGTACATGGGGTTAGGAAGTGGATAGGAAAGTACATCCCTTGCACGTAAACCACACAGACAAATTACAGCAGAATATTGACACTAATGTGAGTCATTACCGAATTTGTGGCCTAATAATAGCAGCAAGCTACATCACATCATGAAACCTCTTCATTTCAGCTACATTAATCTAACTTTGAATAGAAATGGTTGCGTAAATGGTGTTCGGACTCATTATACAGATCATTGCTGGATTGCTGGATTACAGAGAACTGGACTATTTGTACTGTATTTCCTCAGTATTATCTATTAATGCCAGAGGCCGCAGGAACAATAAAGTGCAATTAATTTTCACAATCCGCAAGTTTATCAAACTTCTGGTTATCGTCTGTCAGTGTTGGTTTATAGTGCTGTCTTTATGTGCTGAGTCTTGAGCATATCAGCTGTCAAACTGCAGCAAAAGACCACGACACAGAATAATAATGTTTAGTAATATAATGGCAGTGGAACTGAAAAAATATATTGTGAATTATTTCCAGTTGTTGCTCGAAAAATGAGAGAGGGTTTCATCTGCTAACGTTTACAGTGTTTTACCATCCGGCACATGCACACTTCTTTTACTGTCTTTTTTAAACCAGAGCTGGCTGGCGGTAATTCACCTTCCAGGTCAAAGTCAGTGTTTTAGGGAGCCTTTTCTGAAGTCATACAGATACTAAAAGTTCCAGTCAAGTGTTGTGTGACATCACCAGGGCAGCTGTGGGGATCAGCCCAGCAGGAGCCTCTCTGTTTCCCATCGCTCTCCTGATCAGGTTGCATTTCATCTCCCTGCCGGGGCAATTCTTGTAAACGGCACGTAGTTCTGCAGAATAGATACCAGTGAGCTGCTCCTATCGCTGACTAACAATGAACAGATGTCTCCTTTCCAAGTGAAGGCAGATAGAGTAACACTCCCTCCCAGTTTGTGTTAAGGAATGGTTAAACTGTACACTGACCATGCACAGAGGCTTTAATCGTTGTACAAAACAACCATTGTATTTTGATTATGCTTCTTGTAAATAAAAACAGCTGTAAGAAAATATGTTGTCAGCCACTGTATTTTATTCATCAACAATTATACACTTTCTGAAAGTATTTCATCTTGTGGATAGGTTTAAATGTTTCTGTGTCAGTTTTGCCTGAAGACTACAAGTTTGAAAAAGAAGAAAGAAAATTAACTTACCAGAAAACTGCACGTCACGACACTAGATGCTGCTAGCATAACACACCACAAATCTCTGACCGAACTGTGGCCGGTTTAGTTGCAGTGTGGGTAATGCAGGCGCCAGCTTTTGACAAGGAAGGAAAAGAGAAGATATCTCTGGTTCTGATGCATCGATTTGTATTTTTGAAAACAGTCCATTGGGAGACTGACAGTGTGTCAATCAGTGGCGTGCTCTTGGTGACAGTATACTTCAACTGAAGTGCTAGTCAGATGGTCGAACAATAGCGATGCACGGATCAGCTATAAACCCTGAAGCGTGCTCAGTAAGTCACTGAGTGGGACACTTAAGCAGCAAAACTTACTAGTTATAAACTTGGCAGAGGAAACAGAACTAAACCGTAGCTTCTGAAATAATCAATGAAGTTACGCTGCCATTCCTCGTGCGTGAATACACACAGCATATACACAAAGCACCACATTTTTAATTTGTTTTCATTCTTCCTAACTAAACACTAGTTCTTTTGACACATTCTGACACGTTGACACATCCCTAAAGTACCGCTGTACTCTGTGTTTTATAAAGTTGACACACTGTGCAGTCTGTTATAGTGCTCTTTAATTTGTTTTCATTGTCTTCTCAGTGCATTAAGACCTACAAATCTGACTGGCATGTCGTCAACTACAAGTATGAGGACTATTCTGCAGACTTTCGACAGCTTCCAAAGTAAGTCTTCAGTTGAAAACCTCAGGATTACTGTACAATATATACACAGAGGTAATGTGGTAACCTAAAATACACAGTGCATACACAGTCACTCACAATTTGTTGTGTTTTCAGTTCACCGAGAAAAACTGTCTCCGTTTTGTTTCCTCCTTTTGACAAAATGCTGTTGTGACTTAATTACAAGGAAACGCAGAGTGTAAATAATTGTTATTTCCCTGCAACAAAAGACTGTTTCCTTTTTACGGTGCATTGAATAATTCCTGCGTGCGTGCAGTCACTGTGGAAACCACCCTCATTGTCCGGAGATTGTGTCATCAGGTCCAGCCTTTTCCTCAAAGACTATCTATTTTACTACCAACATGTTGGAATATGAGTTGACAATGACCTTATGATCTCAAACGTTCTGTCTCTCAGTCTGGGGAAGTTAGAACAATACTCCATGACGTGAGTCTTACCTTTGGCACATTTGTATTTACCAGCAGGCAGTTTGCACCTCAGCAAAGTTTCCATGAACAGTCAACTGCTGCTTTTCAACAGTCCTGGAATTTGCTTTTGCTGAGTTCCTGCCCTTTTTCGGACCCTCTGGAGACAGCTGCAAACTTATTCAAAGAAAATGAAGAAAACATGAAGAAAAATCACATCTCAGTCGCACCTCTTCAGACCACATGTGCAAGAAAGATTTTCAGAGTGAACTGAAATTAAAGCAAAACACAATCTGCCATGAATATCCTGAACAATGCTGTTAAACGCCAAGTGCTAAGAATTCAAGTGCGAGCAGAAAAGTGTATCAAAAGTAGAAGAGTGTCCCTATATATATATATATATATATATATATATATACAAGCTTGTGTGTTAAGTAACTAGTAGCAAAAGCTGTCCGATAAATTTGTTGGATTAAAAAACGATATTTTCTTTTAAAATTCAGAGAAATGCAGATATTTTGGTTAAAGGAACAGTGTGGAGCATTAATGGGATCTATTAGCAGAAATGTAATATGATATGTTGTCTTTAGTGTGTAGTCACCTGAAAGACATCAATTGTGTTTTCGTTACCTTGGAATCCGTGTGTGTCTACATACGGAGCGGGTCCTCTTCACGGAACCGCCGGCCATGTTTCTACAGTAGCTGATAAGGGCCATTCGAGTTTTTGCGTCGACCAACGTAGTTCTCCTTGGCGCTTGCTGTTACACAGAAGTTCAGTTTGTTGCAATCTGCAACCTCACCGCTAGATGCCGCCCAACCCTACACACTGCTCCTTTAAGTTGCCTGTACAGTACCAGACTATGCAGTTACCTTGACCTGTAGTGATCTGTTCGTACACACTATGTTAACCTTTTCATGACGATCTATTATTTTACAGCAAAGTGTCCAGGCCCGATAAACTGGCTGTCCATGTGTTTGAAGTGGATGAGGATGTCGACAAAGATGAGGTGAGTCTATGAGTTATTTCTATGTCTAGAGTTTTCATCCTTTGATTTGCCAAAAACAATCCAATCAACACCTCAGAGTAATGAAGTATGTCTATTTGCAGCGTTTCTAGACTTCTTTTTTAACGCAGGATCACATCTTACCAGAAGCCTCGCCCAGAAAAGAAACCTTCATGCCGCTAAATGTGTCTTATTCCAGTCATCAGTTTTGCCTTTCCTGTTCTCATTATGGCTGTTAAAGAGATAAAGGGTAGTTTTGTGTCTAATAGCTGCATTTAATGGAAAGAATTAAGTGTAATTAGACTTAACTACTTTTGCTGGCACACAATGTCTCAAAACGGCCTCTTTTTTTTTACACAATAATTATTTTAGGTAACATTTAGATCTTTTCATCCCCTCTCTAATTCCGTTATGACGAGTGGGTGTGTGTGTGTTTTTTTAAATGAGTGTTTGTTATCTTTGGAAAGGCTGATTTGAGTCTTAAGAGAGGAGCTGTGGCTGAAATGTTATCTAACATACTATAAGGTCACGCACCCTCACAAGATGTATGATGATGATCCTGACCTACTCTCCTCACCTGATATGTCAAATTGTGCCTCCTATAGCAAACAAAATGTGCTTCAGTATTAGCAGAAGTACACAGTTAGGAGCTTTTAGGTTTTTAGAAAACAACACCACAAAGTGTCTCTTTTCCCTGCGTATTAGTTTACTGTGACTGTGACTGTGGAAGCTTTTGGCAGGTCTTCATGGGTCGTAGTCTGTCCTGCTCAGCCTCACCTCTGACACAACAGGACTTTCTTTTAACTGGGAGGTTGTTTGTGCAGATGAAAGAAAAGGATCTGAACTCATCATCTCTTTTTTTTATGGTTGTGTGTTTTGGACCACATGCAACTTTTGGTTGTGAGATTTGGTTTGCCTTCTCTTTGCCTGAAAACTCTTTGGAGTTTCGTAATGTTTGGTTTGGTTATTATTATTTTTTTAGTTCTCTGGAGTTCAGAGAGAATGATCCCGTGATTTGTCTGCCTCTCTGTGGACCGGTGAACGTTGTCTAGACATTGACGGGGATAAACGGGCACCGAACCTTTCCAGATGCGTTTTAGATCACTCCACACAAGGCACGTTGAAAATATCCAAATTACTGCTTGCACTTTTAAAATCCCCCTTTAGCTTTATTATACTGAGAGAAAAAGTGGTGCTGGACCAGAATGAGGACATCTTGAAAGACCATTCACTTTTCGCATTGTGTGAAATTGTCAGGGATACAGTTCCTCACTTGTAGTCTTGTAAAGTCAGGAAGTGTAACTGTAAATGACAGGGCTGATCTAAAGGACGACAGAGATCTCATCTTCCTTCTTTACTCCCTTATTGGTTTATTTCTACAGATCGCGATAGCTGTTGGATCACGGAGGCTTTGTGTGTGATCTCATGCTACTCGCCTTACGAGTGTGAGATGATTATGTTCCTCGTGTCATGTATCTGCTGGGAGGAGGGAGATGTTTATTTTGTTTAACGGTCATGGTTTGTTTAATGTCCCTCTCCCTGCTTGTTTGGACGGAGACAGACCTGCATCGGGTTCTGCTCTGTGTCGCCTCAAACCACAACATCAAAGGTTTTCTGCACAGTAAGGCGAGGCTTTGGCAGGGTGTGTTAATGTCATCTGGGATATGATATCAAGATATGATGACTCGCTACATAAATATCCAAATAAAGTCCCATTCTTCTTTGGGCAAAATCTGCCAGCTCTGCCATTTAGTCGTGCGTTTTTTCAACGTATCCACTGATTTTGACAATTTCTTGGAAACAGGAGATGGAGTTTTGCTGTAATTACTCCATAATTTGCCCAAATTTAAGTATTGTTTGTTTCAACATTAATAGAATTTGAATTGTTGTTAATGATTTCACTCCACTGGTACATTTGTGTATATGTTACAGAACCAATGATAGATTACATGGCTTTTTCCCTTGCAGTGTGTATTAAATTGTCTCATCTTGTGTCTTTGTCTCCTGCAGGATACGGCCTCCCTAGGATCCCAGAAAGGCGGGATTTCCAAACATGGCTGGCTGTATAAAGGCAACATAAATAATGCCATCAGCGTCACCATGAGGGTGAGACAGTGGGGACATTTAAAACTGAAACCATCAGTCAATTAATTGATTATTCGATCAACAGGCAGCTAGTTTGACAGGTTAAGTGTTTGAGTCACTTTTCAAGCACAAATGCCGAACATTTGCTGGTTCCAGGTCCTGACATTTTGCTGCTTTACTTTGTCTTATTAGATAGCAAACTAAATATATGTGGCTTTTGGCAATTTGAAGATGTGACCCTTTGGCTCTTGGAAGTTATGATGGGCATTTTTTTAAGTTTTCTGATATTTCACAGACAAGTTGAATTAATAATAATTAGGAAAAGTATTGACAGATTTAAATAAGCATTGGTTGCACCCACAATACTTCAAAGGACTTTACAATCTGTACAGCATAAGACAATTCTATCTTTTTCTATATCTATCTATTGGTTTAGTCATTGCCTTTTTAAAGAAAGGAATTGTTATTACTGGCTGTATACAGTTTCATGCAGAAGGTGTAAAGGACTTGAATGTTATGACCAAAACATTGTATTTATTTTCCCAATAATTAAAAGTTATGTCTTTTCTTTTTTTCCAGTCGTTCAAGAGGAGATATTTCCATCTAACTCAGCTAGGGGACGGCTCTCATAATTTAAACTTCTACAAGGATGAGAAGATCTCCAAAGAGCCCAAAGGAACCATTTTCTTGGACTCCTGCATGGGTGTTGTTCAGGTACAATCTAAAATAAGTATCTTTGGCATGAAGGCAGTGATCGTTGAACTGCGATGACCCTGAATAAACCATTGCCTGCTTTGCCAAAAGGGATATCCCGTGGCCTGGTACATCATGGAAATGAAAATGTCATTTGCTGGAAATACAGTGAGAATACGGACAAGGCTACTTCCTCTTCACAATTCTTTTCCCAGTAAACGTATTTTCCAACATGCAGGGTAAAACGTAAGCTTCAGTCAAACAACAGGCAAAATTTCACCACAAATTTCTCTGACATCGATGGGCTGCTGCTGAAAAGTATCTGAGAGACCCTATGCTGTTCATTTCCCTGAAACCTGAGCTCCCTCCTCCCCGAGGTCATGCTTTACTGCTGACTCTCAGCTGGTGAAACAAGGTGAATGCTGAGGACTCACTTCCCTGCACTTTCCATCGGCCTCACGATCAATGCCACGTGCATGCATCTGAGTGTAGGCCAAGACTCACTGGGGTGCATCATCATCATTTGTCTACCATCTCAATAGATGGAAAGAAACAGATATTAGTGATGAAGCACCCAGCTGGCATCGATCGGTTGAGTGATTTTCCAGGACTGTCTGATTCCTATCATGTGTTGAGGGGGAGAGTTATCAGGCCACAATGTAGAAGGAGGAGACGGTAATACATGGTGTTTGAATGCTTTTAGATTTTTGGAGTGTTTATCAGTGCCCCCCCCCCCCCCCCCCCCCCCCAGGGGGCCCATACCAGCGTTCATCTCCATCCCTCTAGTTTGTTTTCAGTGAAAATACTCCAATTTAGGAGATGCCCTCAAAATATGTCGTGATTCAGTGGGTTGTACATTGATTATGATACAGAGCCGGTGCTTTAATCAATAAACCATTCTGTTGGGGATTAACTTACTGCAGTCATTCAGCAATGCGCAGCCTCTTGTAGATCACATACAGTTGATGAGTTTTCTGCTCTGTTGAAGTCTCAATGATCATGTGACTGAGACTCCACCAGTGCTCTGTGAGTGGAACTGCAGATGTTTAACTCTGCAGCTGTAATGACATGTGGATTGACATCATACTGAGCCTCAAGCTGCTCCTGCGCTTTGTTGAGACGCCAACATATGCTTAAACACACAAAGCATTTGCCACATATTAATGAGGTGATCAGCGGACCCTGTAGTGTAATAACATGGAGCAAAAGTGCTAAAAAAGACGACAGATAATTGTGGTTTGTGGGTTTTCTTTGCTCCTTTCAACACAATTCTTCTTGTCTTCACTGTTCTAAGAATACAGCTGCTAACAATATCTAAGAAATGATTTTGACTGGTTTTCCCAGTCATTTCCCTGAGGGGGGGTGTGCAGCTTTGTTGTCCAGAAGACGGAGAACGGTCCTCCCGACCTATCTGATGATTAAGTCTGTTTATCAAGACTCTTGTTTTTTTCCCCCAGCCTGTCTCCCTCCCTATCACTCCCACTCTGCTGTTTCAACATCGCAGGCCAGCTACAGTGATAACCACAGCATAACAGTCCACTGACTGCTGACAACAATGAGATGACTTCCATATTTAACAAAATGAATACAGTTTGAATACTTTATTATAACGCTATGTATCAGCAGCTGAATCAGCTTTTATAGGCTCTGAATGGGCTGTAATAAAGAAAAGCCCAGATTGGATAGTGACATCATTGAGGTCATAGTTCGGTGCTGCAGATCCAGCTCATTTTCTGTTGACTTCACTCAGCAGCTCCATCTCACTTTAGAGAAGTCTCTGCTGTGGTCCTGGCAGAGCTTCAGGCTTTGTTACGCAGATGGAAATAATCTGTCTCTCCCTAACTCTCATTGTCCTTTTGCTTTCTGTGGAAGTTAAATTAAATCTGGGTTTAGCCTCCCATCTCTTTCCAAAACTGTGATCTTTGGAGCAGTCATTTTTACTCCAAAATATTGTTATTTTATGTTTTTGCAGGCTCAAACTAAAGGGAAGTGGTAGAAATAAAGTGGATCCAGCTACGATTTAGATCATAAAACTAAGAACCTACAGCCTTCTGATGAGCTGGCAGTTGTTAGATGTTAGCTTTGGATAGCAAGATGAAACGTTCCTTCAGCCCTGCCATGTCCACAGTTGGATATTTGATTTTCAAATGTGAAAAACTAAACGTATTTAATGAATCATTCAATATCAGATACCAACACACTTGGAAACCATGAAACCTACCTTTTTTTGACAACAAAAAGACTTTGATCTTTCAAGTTTGACTCTTCATACGTTGTTCATCCTCCTCCTATTCTTCTTTGTGTGGCAGCAGAACAACAAGGTTCGGCGGTTTGCTTTTGAGCTGAAGATGCAGGATAAGAGCACCTACCTGCTGGCCTCAGACAGTGAAGGAGAGATGGAGGATTGGATCAACACACTCAACAAGATCTTGCACAGCAGCTTTGAGATTGCCATGCAGGAGAAGAGGAATGGAGACATTCACGATGGTGTGTGTTCGTCTGTCGGTCCATATTTTTCCAGCAAATATGAAATGGAATATTATTTTGTCAAAATATTATCCAAGTCCATGATGAGAAATGATTTATGCAGACTAAAATATATCAGACAAAAGCAGCTTTTGTGTGGTCGCGCTGGCAAAAATATGTGAATAATATAAGTGTTTTGCTCCTTAAAGTTATGGGTAAGAGTCCAGACAACAAGGTCTCTACTGTGCTTGCTGTTTTCAATTTGTAGAGCTGCAACAATCATCCACTTAATTGATAAGTTAACCAACAGAAAGATAATTTGCAACTATTTTCTTAATCAATTAATTTTTTTCATTTCAGTTTTTAAGAAAAATTGTTCAGTTCCAGCTTCTTAATGACAATTTTGAAGATTTTCATTTGAATAAATGTCAGTTAAGTCCCTATCTATCGGCACAGGAGGTTACACAATTGTGATTCGAGCAAATGTGCCACTGATGAAAGTGCTGCAATATTTAGATTTCTTTGTAATATTACGAACTGGGTGTCTGTGGCAACATCCTGGAAAAAAAATGCTGTATTACAGTTTTTCTCTATTGTACAGACGCATTAACTGGAACTATGCACACAAATCTGAAAAGATAAAGCTCATGTATCAAGAAAAAGACTCCAGACTGCTAAACTCTAGTACAATTCTATTGTTTTATCTCAAATAGAAATTCTAAATCAACCAGAATTTCGGATTGACACTTTAGATTTGACTGTTTTTCTTAGTCTTCTGATTGTTAACTGAATATCTTTAGGCTTTAGACTGTTGTTCAGACAAAACAAGACATTTAAGGACGTCAGCCTGGGGTTTGGGAAATTGTGTTGGACAGTTTTCACAAATATTTTACAGGTGAAACAATACATCATGAAAATTCTTAACAGGATAATCTTAAATGAAAATAATTTGTTTTAGTTGTATAAACCATCTTCACTTTTTAATGAATGCAGTTGATTAGAATAGCTACCATTGTAATATTTTTTAAACTAAGCACTAAGATGAAAAATACCTTCAGTTGTTCTATCTAAAATAATTATCACCCACACATGAAGATCCAGTAAATCCACTCATCATTATCAGTTTTTGTACTCTGGGGTACTGTATGTACCTGAGGATCATTCACACCATCATCCTCTCAATGCTCTACTTCTTCCTGGCGCTGTAGTGTAGCGTAGGGATATGATACCAGACCACCCAGGCCTTTAATACTCCCCTCCTGTCTCATAGGAGGCTTAAGCCACGGAGGAAAGAGTTTGAATGCCTCTGCACAAAATGCTCCACTAATCTTCCCTAACTCCTCAGGTTTTATTAATCACGCTGTGCATGAGAGGAAAAAACACGATTCTTCTTGAGGAGAACTCTGAGCTTTAATAAATATGCCATTAAGACCTGCTGTATCTTCATCTCAATCCTACTGATTCCTGTACAGTTAAAATGACTGTTTACTGATCTTTGACATGTCAGTAAGCAATTAAGGGTGTTTAACAATGCAGGGGGGGGGGGGGGGGTGTTTTGTTTATGCTCAACTATCTGTGGCCTGCATCCAATGATTTCTTCCATTTCCCTCTAGATGATGATCTTGGAAAGTCCGACAGTTCCTCAGGCAGCATGGACAGCTTTCAGGTAGGTCATACTTTCATTGAAGTTGTAAGGAAGAGGGCCTCTTTAGCCACAAACATGTGGCTTGGATTTAGATTTAAGAGATGCTGGTTACACACCTAATTTCTCAGTCATTCATTTGTTTTTGTGGATCTGATTTGACATTAAACACAGACCTCTTGTCATTGCGTTTCATCCCAAAAAACAACACTGCAAATATGCAGTAATGGAAAAAGCTGACTCTTGCTTTGGCATAATGACACATGCATCAAGAGTATAAAGATTTTTTTAGGATAGAAACATTTTTCAAATGATTTACTGACTGATGACTTACAGGCGGCAGACGTTTTTTGGGGGTTTTTTCAGCTTCTCATGCTGTTACATTGCCGAGTGCCACGCAATAACAAGGCCATATGTGCATGGAAACTGGTTGTATCAGTTAACGGGGAAACAGTTTGACAGGTTACAGTGTGCTGCACTGAAGTGAATGCTTGTACCACCTGATAAAACCAACTGACTGGATTTTCTCATGTTTCAGACGGTATGTGGTTTGAATTTCGAAAAATGCCTTTCCCCTCCTCAGAGCGCACGAGATATCGAGTCTAGGATGAGGAACGAGATCAGATTGAAGTTGTTCACGCTGGACCCTGACACACAGGTAATTACATGTAAAGCTCATTTTAGTTCACATATTTCCATGCGGTAATGAGGTCACACCCAACACTTCCTAATGAAATGTGCTAACTTCCATCGTGCTGTCTTCAGAAACTAGATTTCTCAGGAATAGAGCCGGATGTGAAGCAGTTTGAGGAGAAGTTTGGCAAGCGTGTCCTGGTGAACTGCAATGACCTCTCGTTCAACCTGCAAAGCTGCGTGGCCGAGAACGAGGAGGGACCAACCACAAACGTAAGACACACGAGGCCCTAAATAACTGAAATATCATTATCCAGCTGCCTGAAGACAGATGAGACGTTGTTGTAGAGCGGCCGCATTGACTCCCGTCATTATTCGAGCTGCTGAAGGACTCTTGTTGGCATAGCAACTAGGCACCAGGCTCAGTCATGGCGAGCAATCTGTATAATGGAGCCTGATGTCCTGCTGTCCCTCCGAACAGAAACTGTCTATTAAAGAGTCAGTTAACAAGACTCCACACTGACATGACACGCACACACACTTTGAATCGTGTTCAACCAGCTCTCTCTGTTGGTGCATCTTTAAGTACTGTAAGATGACATTTATCTTTGTGAATATGTAGGTTTTTTTTTTGTTTTTACATTTATTTTCATTGAGATGACTTAATTTTAGTAGTTTTATCTGTATTTTTTTATTTTGTTTAAAGTGTCCTTATTTTGCACTGTGCACGTTGCCTGTAGTGTTGTTAATTATTTAGGATGGCTGAATAAGAGGGTTGAGTGATGCATTACATTTGCTGTCAGAGTCCTGCTGAAGCACCCATTTAAGTGGACTCTTTACCCCTGTCCCGAAAGTAGTTGTAATGTAGTAATTATCTCGTTAACAACAGTTTGGTTGCCTGATTATGCAGACTGGTTGACGAAATGCACAAGTTGAAACCATCCTCAGCATCATCTGTCCAATGCAGAATTGTTACAGTACTGACCTTCTTCTCCAGGTGGAGCCATTTTATGTCACCCTGTCACTGTTCGACATCCAGAGCGGCAGGAAGATCTCCTCTGACTTCCACGTGGACTTAAACCACCTCTCTGTAAGGGGCATGGTGCCCAGTAACACCAGTCAGTATATGAACGGGGGAGGGGACACCCACCCAGAGGGGCAACGATTGGTCCATGGAGTGCCCGAGGCAGCCATGCAGTATCCAAGACAGGTAAAAATACAGAAAAGCATACCTCAAAACAAAATGACATCGGTAAGAAAACAAATAAGACTACAGTCATGCCAGTGTCTCTGTGAAGCTGCACTGTTCACAGTGGTGCTTTGAGCTAAGTGCTAACGTCAGCATGCTAACAACGATGCAAACATGCTGATGTTTAGCTGGTATAATGTTTACCACGTGTACCATCTTTTTTTGCTAATCAGCTCTAAACACAGAGTTAAGCTGAGGCTGATGAGAATGTTTTGAGCGGAATTAGTTTTGCAGGTATTTGGTCGTAGACATGATGATGGCGTTAGAGGAAAAGTCAGGGGATCACCAAAGCTATTACGATGCATCCTGAGGGGGGTATGAATGTCTGTGTTTGCTCAACGACTCCCCCGTTCAAATGTGTATCTTGTTTCATATTCAGATCTATCATTTCAGATGTCAAATACATGTTTAACATTGAGAAAATTCTAACGTTTTCACCGTCTCCACAGGGAGTGTTCTCGGTAACATGCCCCCATCCAGATATCTTCCTGGTGGCTCGCATAGAGAAGGTGCTTCAGGGGGGAATCAACCACTGTGCCGAGCCCTACATGAAGAGTTCAGACTCCACCAAGGTACTGACCCACCCGTGAACCTTCATCGTCCTCTGCACGAGGCAGCACGTTCCCCCGGACTCAGCAGATTCCACCAGATTATTCTACATTATGCACAGATAATCGTCCTTGTTTTCAAGCGCCGACCAGTTGCTCAACACAAGCATTGACTTTGGCTGTACAAATGCGGTTGTGCGATGAAGCTCAACTCACACTGTGTTCCTGTTTTACACTAGGTGGCACAGAAGGTCCTGAAAAATGCCAAGCTGGCATGTTGCCGGTTAGGCCAGTACAGGATGCCTTTTGCCTGGGCAGCAAGGTACTTTATCTTTTTTAATAATGAAGATTTTTAAGTGTCTGTTCTGTCTTCTGTCCGCTTCAACAATATAAACATTTGCTCCTTTCTCTGTTTTTTATTAGTGTAAATCTTTTTTAGGATGTCACTTTGGGCTTAATAGATTAATTAATGGATTAATCAATTATGGAAATAATTGGGAGATGCAGCCCTAGACTGTAAATAGTCTTTCCTTTGTCAAATGAAACTTTATCATCCAAGTACTTTCGCTCATTCAAACAGTTCATACATGTGCGTTCAGGATAATAGAAATGTTCCTGACTCTTCTTTTACTTCTTGCAGGCCGTTGTTTAAAGACGCTTCAGGGACGCTTGACAAAAGTGCTCGTTTCTCAGCTCTGTACAGACAGGACAACAACAAGCTATCCAATGACGATGTGCTCAAACTGCTCGCCGATTTCAGAAAGTTAGTAACGCTTCTATGAGTGCTCTGTATTATCCATTGTCTGAGTAGTCTTGCAGATGTTCTGGAAAGGCAAATGTGGAAAATATGTTCCTATAGGTTGTACTGGAAAAGGCTGGTCAGTTTTAAAAATAAGATGTTTGCTCACATATGAATGTGGTGTGTGTGTGTATATACCATTTCTAGATGATAGCTACGGCTTGACTGTAATTTATTTCCCTTTCCCCAGGCCAGAGAAGATGGCCAAGCTGCCTGTAATCCTAGGAAACCTTGATGTTACCATTGACAATGTAGCCCCCGACTTGACAAGTAAGGCCTCTAAATTTGCTCTGTGCAGCCAACGTGAGAGATGAAAGCTGCTCAGAGCAGAGTGTTTATTTGGTCTCCCTCCCTCCTGCTTCTGTATATAGATTGTGTTACCTCATCCTACATTCCTGTGAAGCAGTTTGATGTCAGTGAGAAGACCAACATCTTCTTTGAAGTGGAGGAGTTTGTGCCGTGCATAGCCAAATGTTCTCAGCCTTTCACCATCTACAACAATCACATCTATGTCTACCCGAAGAACTTGAAATACGACAGCCAAAAGTCATTCACAAAGGTATCTCAAACTTTTATTGCGCAGTGTTACTACCCTAAATTAAATTATCGTGGTCTGAAGCTACGGCACTTTTTTCTCATGGTTTGGCTAACTGGGTTAATTTGACTCCTTGTCTGCCCTCAGGCTAGAAACATAGCTGTCTGCATTGAGTTCAAGGACTCGGATGAAGAAGAGGCAGTTTCACTAAAGGTAAACTCAAATCTTTCCTGGAAGTGCTTCCAAATCCCCAAAGGAAAGCCCCTCCCGTCACAAGAGCCCACTAACTATTGCTGTCATTCCACAGTGCATCTATGGCCGACCTGGAGGACCCTTGTTTACCAAAAATGCCTTTGCTGCAGTGTTACATCACCAGCACAACCCCGAATTCTACGATGAGGTAAGACGCACTGCATCAAATGTCTTTAAACGGAAAAGGTGAGTCAAGACAATCACTGACTGTGTTTTTATTTGTGCTCTTATTCCTTAGTTTAAGATTGAGCTGCCAACCCAGCTCCACGAGAAACATCATCTGCTCTTCACCTTCCACCACGTCAGCTGTGACAGCAACAGCAAGGCCAGCACCAAAAGGAGAGACCTGGTTGAGACTCAAGGTGACACTGATTCACAATCGCATAACTAAAAGATATATGTATTTTGTATATTCTTACTGGCTTGAAGCATCCGGCTCTTAGCTGACTGTCTTTGCCTCTTTCTCTGCTCTCAGTGGGTTACGCCTGGCTCCCCCTGCTGAAAGATGGCCGGGTGACCATGAATGAGAGTCAGATCCCTGTGGCTGCCAACCTGCCTGCTGGATACCTCAACTGTCAGGAGGGAGCCGGCAAGGTAGATTGCATCCCCACATTGTTAAACTCTGAGTAGATGAAGCCAAGCCATCACTGCTTCAGTGCTGTCCTCTCTTTCTCAATCTTTAGTGCAAAGCTGTTTTTAAATGAATATGTAAATAAACGTCAAGCCAAAAGCCACAACCCACAATATGAAAACTTGACTTTTAATGGGATATGAAAGCTTGCAACAAAGGGGCATATTTATAAACATCATGACTTGGATTTCCTGCAGAATGGTTACTGAATTATTGAGACTTATTATTGCTTTTTCTCTGTATTACAGCATTCTGTCCCTGAAGTCAAATGGGTGGATGGAGGCAAGCCGATATTTAAGGTGTCCACTCACCTCGTTTCCACTGTCTACACTCAGGTTTGTTTTTGTTTTAACAAACTGTTGGTAATAGTTGTAGTGCTGATTCATCTGCAACCCTTTTCTTTCTTCTTTTTTTTGTCAAATCTGAAGTTGCGATGTGGTTTCATTAAAACTCAGCTTTGTGGAATGAACTTCTGTAGCCTGACCTTCTTTGTGTCTCTCATAGGATCAACATTTGCACAATTTCTTTCATCACTGTCAGAGCAGCGCACCTGCACCCAAGGTGTCCGGAGGAGAACTTGTTAAATACCTGAAGGTAAAACAATGAGTATAAAATCAAGGGATTCACTACAGATACTGACTTTAATACATGCCAAGTAATGTTACAAAATGCTTTTTGTTCAATTCATTTGTTAAGATTATATGTAAGTAACATTTTTCTAATTCACATTCATTTTTATTATTATATATTAAATATATATATATATATATATATGTATCCTAAAAAATTATATATGTTTTCCTTCATATTGTTTATTTCTAACAAGAATGTGTAGACATTGTCTTTATTGTCGATTAACTAATTGGCTAGTAATGGCTGTACGTACACTGAGTCATATTTGAACCATAATACACAATGTTGACATACAGTCTATATTTCAGTCATTGCATATACTGTATACATAAAGGATTGGGATTCAAGTCTGAACAGAATTAAATGAGAGCCTTATTTTTGGATACCTGAAGGTATTTGTCAGACATGTTTTCATGTCTGTAACTTCTCTGTATTATCTTGCAAGCTAACCGGAGCTCATACTCACCGTGGAACCGTAGACAGTCACGCTTGGCTAGAGCTGAATCACATGGATGTGATCAATGCTGGGCGCTGTGCTGTAGCTTTCCAACAGTGCATTCTTCTGGACAGTTTGTGAAGAGCTATTTCGATTGACATTCATACAGGGTTTAGTTGTTCCTTAACTGCAACGATTAGGCCGATACCAGTAAATTTGTCAAATATCAACCTCTTGTTGGCTTGATACTTTTTCCACTCTTTTCTTTGGTTCTGTTTCACTTTTTCCATCAATCACTCTTATTCCAGTTCATGGGAATCTCAGTTCACTCTTCCCCAGGCAGACATTGACACTCTTGGGTTCTAATGTATACACAGCAGTGAACACGAACAATAGCCAGAGGGTCAAACAGCAGCTCGGCCATGTTGACTGGCAGCTCGCCAAATTACTTGGCAGGGTGTTAGTTTCCTGTACAGGGCAAAATGTACCAGTACCTACACTCTGCCATGTTCCAGCCAATTTAAGCATACGTTGTGGGTGATTTGCACAGTGTTTTTTCCTCCAACATGTTGTTATTGGTAGGCTTCTGTGCTCTTTGCTTGTTTGAGTAACGAAAGAAGGTGTTGTCTCTGTTTTCCACATGTATTCTCCTCATTATACATGTAGGGCCATGCAGTCAAATTCTACATAAACAAATGTCTGTGATGTTTTACCTTCAGAGTCTGCATGCCATGGAGAGCCATGTGATGATCAAGTTCCTGCCCACCACACTGAATCAGCTGTTTAGGGTGCTAACCAGTGCCACCCAAGAGGACGTGGCAGTCAACGTCACCAGGCAGGTTTCCTCTGGACGATCCCTGACTTTAGCTTAAAATTCAAGTAATGTCATGTAAATGATGATAAACAAGTTTACATAGAATTGGAAATATTACATTTTCAGCATTTATGTATAAAAGAGAACTCGGTAGAGTTTACAATTATTTTTAAAATGATGATTTGCATGATTTTTTTATTTTTTATTTATACGACATATCTGTCATTAGGACTTTCTGGCATGCAAGAACTTTGTGGGAATAATTTAAAACAAACACAAAGTAAATAACTGTTAATAAAAGATGCCTCCTCCGACATGCTTTCCCTTTTCCATTGTTTCCTTTTAGAGTCATGATTCACATTGTTGCACAGTGCCACGAGGAGGGTTTGGAGCACCACCTGAGATCCTATGTGAAGGTAAAATTCACAAGCCACATGAAACAACTCAATATCTATATTATTGTGTGCCTGTACTCATAGTTATCTCTGCATGTGTCTGGTACAGTTTGTATTCAAGACTGAGCCACAAACGTCCGCCACCACCCGATCAGTGCATGAGGAGCTGGCTAAAGCCATGACCGCTATCTTGAAGCCTTCCACAGACTTCCTCACGAGTAACAAGCTCCTCAAGGTGATATAGTTGTACTTTTTTAAAGGATTACACGGTGTATGATTATAACTGCCATGAATTTCCTCTTTATTGTTCTCTGATTGATGTTTGTCTGCCCTGCAGTACTCCTGGTATTTCTTTGAAGCCTTAGTCAAGTCCATGGCTCAGTACTTGATTGAGAGCTGTAAAGTGAAGGTAAGTCTGCCGCAACATTTGTGTTTGACTCAGGGGTGCTTTTCACCAGCTTAGGCTCCTCGCTGTGGTTACAACATGCCAGGTCTTGTGGACAGCCGCAGCACCACAGTCAAAGTAGGATGTATCCACAGTCTGTCCCACACTGCTCTGCAGTTTAATTGGCTGCATTTGTTCATACCCCATAAGCAACCACATCCCTGTGTTTAACCTCCAAGTAAACGCTCCACAAGAGTGGGTCACGCCACTCTAGAAACTGTTTCAGTTAAAGTCCAAGGCTGGGGATATGCTATATTTTTGCTATTGTCACCAAATCACGCAAAAAGACCAAAACCAACAATATGTAATGAAGGAACATGGTCCACATGCAACAGTGTGGCTCGTTGATGTGTTTTTGTGGCACAGAAGAATAAGCTATATGAGGCTTTGGTTATAAAAACAATGTTATTCATGCATTGTAGATTTTGGTCTTTTCATGGGATATTTTTTCATCATGAAACTAATTAAGAATATCACCTTCAACCCTTTTAAAATGCGGTGTGTTATTCTGTGTAATAACATTTGTACAAACGTCCATGCTGCGTCCTACAGCTGTCCAGGAATCAGCGCTTCTCAGCATCCTTCCATCACACTGTGGAGACGCTGGTCAACATGATGATGCCACACATCACTCAGAAATATAAAGACAACCTAGATGCTGCCAGGAATGCCAACCACAGTCTGGCGGTCTTCATCAAGGTCAGGAGCCACAGTTACCGTCATGGTGTTTGAGAGCACCGTCTGTATTCAAGTATACACTTAAGACTTATTTTCTTTTCCCCATCCTTCTGTAGCGCTGTTTCAACCTGATGGACAGAGGCTTTATGTTCAAGCAGATCAACAACTACATCAACTGTTTTATGCCTGGAGACTCAAAGGTGCATGATCAAAACAGTAGAAGCATTTATACAAACAAAAAGTGTCCTGATGGAGGATATCAGGCTGTGCTCCAAGTATGTTTTTGACGAGCGTTGTGTTTAAGCTGCTGCTCTGCTTTCTGTCATTTCCTAATGCAGACGCTGTTTGAGTTCAGGTTTGAGTTCCTACGTGTCGTGTGCTACCACGAGCACTACGTCCCCTTAAACCTGCCCATGCCATTTGGAAAGGGAAGAATACTGAGATTTCAAGGTGAGGAGATCATCAACTTTACCTCTCGATCAAGTACCAAGCCTTATTGTAGTGTAATTCAAATAGGCTTTCTGTTAATGTAGCAGTCTTTTTTTATTCTACAGAAAGCACTTTTTTCGTGTTCCTCAATTAGCTTTATTATCTCCAAATGATGCGGTGGAGTCGTGTGATAATCTAGTAGGTAGGTGGCAAGGGTGTGCTGCTTGCATGTCATCCCAAGAGCAGACTTTGATCTAATCATTCAACCGTGACCAGAATGGGTAAAATGATTTGCTCCAAATTCTGAACTCAATCGGTTATATTCCACTATTGCTGCATCCTGGTCGATGTAGCATGATTGTATATCTATCTTTTTGAAGACACTGTACATAGAGATTATACTGTTTTATTATTTGCGGCGGTATGCGAGTATAGAAGCTGAGATTGGCTCTTTGTGCAGATGTGGGTGAGTTATGTGTGCAAGTATTTTTTTTTTTTTCTGTCTTGAAGTGGTTTGGGATTTATGACTATAATTCCAAAAGACACGTTATCTACTGTCATTTCTAAAGAATCGGATCCTTTTAATGATTGCATGCTAAAAGAAAATGCAGGTTTTAAAAAGATTAAAGTAGTTAAAACATTGTGTTTAACTTGATTACAGCCATTTAGGGGAGTCTTTGTGCAATTTGGTGTTGCTGTGAACAGCTTTTTTTAATTTAACTTTTATTTTACCAGATTTTTCTCATTGCGATTTTAAAATCTTTTTTTCGAGGGAGTCCTGAAAGCTCAATCATAAGCTTTAATCCTGTTTGTCTGTTTCAACAATGATCACTGTTGTCTGTTGTGGAGCAGCCGCTCAGTCACACAGTCTGCATCAATACCAATCATAAACAACAAAAAACATAAATGCCAAGCTTTTCTGTTTGAAGTCAACAACAATAATTTGTCAGCGAGGGAGATTTCCAAGCTTTAACGGTGTCAACGATCTGTATTCTGTCCAAGCTTTCCTGTTGTCTTGTTGTTAATTGAATTGTGTCTGATTGATATTGAATAACAATGTACTCTCATTGTGTGTGACTTCATCTCTATTCACATCCTTCACTCACTTCTCTGTCAGCCAATCCTAATTTCTTCATCCTCTTCTTCCTCCACTCAGATCTCCAGATGGATTATTCACTGACGGATGACTTCTGCAAGAACCACTTCCTGGTCGGACTGCTGCTCAGGGAGGTCAGTGCAGCTCTGCAGGAGTTCAGGGAGATTCGCCAGATAGCCATCCATGTGCTGAAGAATCTGATGATAAAGCACACATTTGATGACCGCTACACCTCCAAAGTAAGCAGTGCCCTCTTACCTCCATCTCTTTCATTTCCACTTTCCTTCAGTGTCGGACGTGTGTGATCTCGAGACACTCTTTGAGATGATTTATGTGTTTTCAGAGCCAGCAGGCCAGGTTGGCCACCCTGTACTTTCCCTTGTTTGGTCTCCTCCAAGAGAACGTCAACAGGCTGAATGTGAAGGAAGTCTCCCCATTCACCAACAGCCACTCCAACAATGTAAGGGAGCCACCTAGTGGCGTCTTTTTAATATTCCATCTACCTTTCATTCACAAGATAAATGAAGAGAGACATGAAAACATCACGCAATCCTACCTCCTGACATCCATACCCAAACCCAAACAAATATAAAATACACAAAGAGAAGGAAAAACATAGTCATAACATAAAACGTGAAAAATATAGAGCCATACATATATTCATTTGTTTTCTAGCTGCATCATATATAATTTTCTTAAAATGTTTTCAGCCAAGACTTAAACCTAGTGGTTTTCCTTACGTACGTACCTCATATAGTATGTGAGTCTGTGTCCATTATACTGTTGTTTTTCCTCAGAATGGAAGAGAAGATTCACTTCATACCAACGTATTGATGACACCTCCCAGATCCAGCACCTTTCTGGACACCAGCTTGCACAAAGATGTTTTTGGAGTCATCTCTGGCACCTGTGAGTGGACAGACGATGCTGGGAAATGGAAAACATGTATAACATTTGGGTTTTACATTAATATAAAACTGCTCCTTTTTGTTTTTGGCAGCTTCACCTCACACGTCGTCAACCCCCAACATCAACTCCGTGCGCCACGCAGACTCCCGCGGCTCACTCATCAGCACTGATTCTGGCAACAGCCTGTCCGAGAAGCACAACGACAAGGGCAACTCTCTGGACAAGGTACATCTCAGAAATTGCCGCAAGATGCCCGTAAAGTAATTTCATACAACGTGTCAGATATCAAATTTAGGCTTCCTGTGACATGCATTTTTAGTGTGCCCCCGGACATATCAGAGATCCCTTGTTGTGACAAAAGCACCTCAGAAAGTCACCCCTTGTTAACTTGTCCCATTAACTTCCCCACCTTATGTGTGCGGCTGTCCGCGGCAGACGGGGAAGTTTGTATGGAGACACTCTGTCAATGTCCTGCGCTACTTTACGGAGACTGAGGAGTCCATGCTCTCCGTGCGCACCAAGCGTGTCACCACGGACTTCTCCCTACTCTCTGTCCCCTGTGTGCCAGAGAGCGCCCTGCAGCCCAACATTTCACTTCAAGTACAAAGCACCCCTCATCCTCCTCCCTAGGAGTGTCCCATCTGGGAATGTTAGTGTGTGTGTGGGAGTTTCCTAGTGTCCTAAACCCTAAGCCCTTTCTTTGCCAGATGATTCTAAGGCTTTGACCTGTTTGTACTCTAGGGTAAAGCAGAGCTGCTGTACCACAGGGCCTCAAGGGGTTTGTCTCTGCTCTTTTTCCAGATGTTTAGAAGCATGCACGCTTAAGGGATTTTGTCACTTTTGAGTTCTTCTCACGTGTGCTGTGTCATTTCTGCTTTCACTGATAGACAGCCTCAAGCTAAATTTAAGTCCATTAAACACTAATTATTTGATTTTCACTATCTGTGCTGTGTTGCATTTTCTGTTGAAGCTGTTCGTGGTAACTTTTATCACAATGTGTGTAACAGCATAAAGGGAAAAGAGGGACACTCATAAGTAATTTGAAATTACTATCAACCCAAACTGCTTTAGCTCAAACAAGTACTTGAAAATAACTGCACCACAGCTTTTGTCCACCTTTTCAGGAAAACTAACTTTAGCCATCCACTCCCCAAAGCACTCGTTAAAAGGCCAAAGCCATAGCCTCATACTTTCCATGAAGTCATCCCCAGCTAGTTTCATGGTCTAGACTAACTGCTGGCAAGGGAACGTGCTTGGTACATCGCCATCCCCTCCATGTGGTAGAGCTGTTGCTCCACTGGTTTGGTTCTCTCTTCTCCCTGCTCTCTGCCTCAGCTGGAGAAATGGTGTTTGTTTTCCGTTGGCAGTTCTTCCACAGTAAAAAGAGCCCTGCAACATCAAGAGAGAATGACTCCACTAGTGTAGCTTGACGACTGTAACCCCAGGCCTTCAGAAAACTCTTATTACTCATGTCATAACATCTTTAAAAGCCCCTGTGTATAGTTTTGACTACTTTTAATGTCTAATGCAATACAGGTCGAAGACTCAGTTGTCTAGACTTTGAACTATGACCACAAAACTAGATGTAAAGTGTACAAAAAAATCTTTGTATTTTGTAATTTCTATGGAAAATACACTTTGTCTTTTGGAAATACAAAATATAAACTGACAATGGTTTCTGTAGACAGTACTTGTGGTTTATCTTGATGCAGCAAAAGGAGCGAGACAGAGCAAAGAGCCATCCAGGATAATATATTTGTCTGTCCTCTGCCTGACCAGATACTTTGTCCCTCAGAACCAGGCTGCTTCAACCCTGGGCAGTACCCTGCTGCGATGTGATAAACTGGACCAGTCAGAGATCAAGAGCCTCCTCATGTGCTTCTTACATGTGCTCAAAAGCATGTCTGAAGGTAACATGTCACTCCATCTCGCTCCTGAATATCTGTGCTCACCATCTTTCTGTCTCGATGCATAAACACTGAGCTCACTTACATGTCTACAATGTCAATCTGTCTTTTTTCCAGATGCTCTGTTCACATACTGGAACAAGGCTTCATCTGCTGAGTTAATGGACTTCTTCACTCTTGTCGAGTAAGATGCCTTACGTTGCTTTCATGACAACCTCGACACTGCAAGTAAAGCATTAGATTTGATTGTGACTGATGTTCACTTCCTTGTTCCTCACAGAGTGTGCCTCCATCAGTTCAGATACATGGGAAAGAGATACATCGCAAGGTAATGTTGTTGTCAGTGTCTGAAAGCATTGCATGACCTTCAATTCTCTTAAAAGTTTTTAAATCTGAACAATGATTGAGTTGAGTTCTTGATAAAGGATTGCAGGCTTTACGTACAGTTGCTCCTGTGTTTAGGTCGGTTTGGTCAAGTTTGCATTCGTACTACTGCCACTTGGAGTAACAGAAGCTCCACCTTTCAACCATGTATCCATTAGCTTATCCATTAGCTAACTATGAACTACTACTTTCAGCGGTTTCATCATTTATTCATTAGTTTTAGCTAAATATTTCGACTCTGTATCCAGTCCTTTGGCTATTTTATCAGTTTATCCATTACTTTTAGCCAATCCTTTTATCTACTTCGCTAAATATTTCAACGGTTTTAATTACTTTTAGTTTTCCAATCAAACCACTTATCAGTTACTTTAAAGTAACCATTTTAACTTTGTATCCATTACTTTTCCACTCCACCACTCTAAATGACAACATGTGGTGTCTTAATGGTGACTCAATTGTTATGTATTTTTTAGATTATTTTGTATTTTCTGTTATTTCCAATACATTTAGCTACTCTACAATCTGTCCATGGACCATCTGGCACCTGCAGAAATAGTCCCTGAGGTACAAATAACCTTGGTTGGGAACCACTGTTCTAGCAGATAGATATCTGACTATTATGAGAAGACAAAATACATTTCCTGGAGTACATTATTGAATATTAAACGTCATAACATAATGACAATGATGTAGCTACTTATCGTCTTCATTTTAGATCATCCAGTGTAAGACAGCATTGCTAATGTGTGTGACGGTTGAAAGGGTGTGAATGTATGTTGAGCACAATTATGTGACGAGTATTTATCCGAACACACTTACTGTAGCTCTGGCCTGGACTCCCAGAGGGCTTTGGGTGTTCACTCTCTCTAACCTCCCACCACTTTTCCTATCTCTATTCACCTAAATGCTGGCAAGTTTAACAAAATGAAATAAAACCCTGGCTCCTGCCCTCTCCTGCTTGGGTAAGACTGAAGGTGGAACTGACTTTCTCAGACTTAACGCATGATATCTTCTCACCCTATAGAAGTTGCAGTGCTGTGACACAACCACTGGCTCTAAATTCATATAGCATCTCTCTCTTCTTAAGTGCATGACGTTTGCTTTCACTCACTGCTTTAAAGCTGCTTCTGCAATTATGTAATTGAACTGCATGCAAAATCTACAGCACGACTTTATTGGATACATGCTTCAGTTGGTATATGTGTAAAAGTCACCCAAAATGTTACGTTTTACTACGATACATTTAAAATCAAACAAGATATTTAAGTAGATGTTATGAACCACGGTTTGAATACAAGCACATCTGCTTTTGCTCTCAGGACATTTGAGTGATATTTACACCACTCAAGTGTGCAGAATGGTGTGTCGTTCACCCTAACCTGCTTCGCTAACCTGCCATTCGTCTAACATTGACCTGTTTCCTAAACAGGAACCAGGATGGGGCAGGACCCGTAGCACATGAGCGGAAGTCTCAGACTCTGCCTGTGTCCCGTAACAGGGCGGGAATGATGCATGCCCGCTTACAGCAGCTCAGCAGCCTGGATAACTCATACACTTTTAACCACAGTAAGTGCCCCATACTTTTCATCAAACAGCCTTTTACCAGAGGATACCCGCCCTCCTCCGCCTCACTCTGTATAGTCTCCTCATACTTTTTCACCATCATCAACATCCCCCTCATACTCTGTTTAAACCCAGCCCGCAAGACATGCGTGCAGCATCAGTAAATTAGATTGAATTGGTGCGAAGGTATTTGTGTTTAGCGTTATATTGCTTTTACCTAAAGGGCTTAATAAGCTATTTGCTCAGCCTGTCAAATGGCGTCATTTAACTCAGTTTCTTTGTGTTTTCAGTGTAAGAAAGATTTCAAGTATTCTTGGAATATCTGTAGACCATGGTAAGAATGTATCAGGATAGCAGGACGTTTGCAGACTGTTACTGACTTTGTTCATTTGGTTAAAATTAAGAGCATGCCCATTTTAACTGAACACTAGCTTTCTTTCCATACCTATGGCCAGCTCATCTACTCTGAACTTCATTTCATTCTCTGAAAAACAAAATCAATGTGAAATATATAGAGGTTTCATTCCAAAACACTACCTGTATATTTGAGAAAGCAAATGCTGCTTGAAATTAATTCATAAATATAAAAAAACTCAAATGTTGGCTCAATTTGTTAACAACATTTGTGCCTCACCAATGCACTATTCATTTGATAAACGGTATTGATTTTGTTCGTAGTAAGATTGTTTCAGTTTGGAATGAAATTGTCCAGCTTTGCCTTTAACACTAAGGTCTCATATTTCAAGAGATATGATGTTGAAATGGTCGTCCTGTGCACCGGTGGGGGTGAAACAGCTTCAGCTTTCTCTTGTGTATTCTTTAGCCTATAGTCACTCGGATGCAGATGTGTTGAATCTGTCTCTGCTGGAGGCAAACATCGCTACTGAAGTGTGCCTGACCGTCCTGGACACGCTGAGTATCTTCATCATGGGATTCAAGGTAACATAAATAGCATAGTACTTGGCACACATTGACTGTACTAGTGAACTTTGCATTGGCACCATTTTTCTTTAAATGCAGTATTTAGGTTTTAATCAGTTATTCTTCATAAAAAAAGCTGAATGTGAATCTTGTTTCTGTGTTTTAAATCAGATTTCGTCCGTTTTTTAAAGATAATCGTCTGTTTTCTCCACAGACCCAGCTGTGCTCTGACCACGGCCACAGTCCACTAATGAAGAAGGTGTTTGAAGTCCACCTCTGTTTCCTACGGATCAATCAGTCAGAGACGGCCCTCAAGCAGGTCTTCACTTCACTGCGCACCTTCATCTACAAGGTGTGAAGGACGTCTGTTTACCCACCTAACAGTTCTCTGTTGTTGCTTGTGATTGTCGAAAGCGTTCCCTGATGACCTGTCTCTCTTCTTCACCCTCCAGTTTCCTTGCACATTTTTTGAAGGGCGTTCTGACATGTGTGCTGCTTTCTGCTATGAGATCTTGAAGTGTTGTAACTCCAAGCTGAGCTCCATTCGCAGCGATGCAGCCCATCTGCTCTACTTCCTCATGAAGAGCAACTTTGACTACACAGGTCGCAAGTCTTTTGTCCGGACGCACTTACAGGTGGGATAGTCCTTCTGTAGATCTAACTTATTAAAACAATTAAAGCTCTCATGTTTACATTATTTGAACTTAATGTCCTTAAGACCCTGGACCTTGTTTAATTAGCTTTATACTTCATGATCTTTCTTAATGTTGTGAGAAATGCTTATGAACAGAATTTTAAAGAGATGCCATGTTACAGAGTTCTAGCACAGAAAATGATGCATAACTTCTAACTGTTTGGGGTCCTAACTGTAAAATATGGTTGAATGCAATGCATTTTTATATTCTCTGTAACTGTGTTTGATGTTAACAGTAGCACTACCATATCCTAAATGAGCTTTGAAATGATTTATTTCACTATTTTATTGTTATTTTGTGACATACAATTTTTTTTTTGTACTTTCATTCAATTTTTATGCCCATTTTGTGGCAAATGGAACTGTTAACTAATTGGTTTATTTTAATTTTGATCATTACTGTATTTACACATACAGTTTTACGGTCTGTGGGACCTCAAACAATGATGACGTAACGCCAGCAAGGCTTATACAATATTTAATGATAATAATTAATAATAATATGTTTCTTTCTCTATTTTTAGGTGGTGATTGCTGTCAGTCAATTGATAGCTGATGTGATTGGTATTGGAAGTACCCGCTTCCAGCAGTCTCTGTCAATAATCAACAACTGTGCCAACAGTGACAAAACTATTAAGGTCAGCAATTAATTGATGTGCATGATGGTTCCACTTTAACAGTTAAAAGTATATATGCTTAAACTAGCAATAACATGACTGACTGCTCTCATCTCTGCATCCTCCTTAACAGAACACAGCCTTCCCATCAGATGTGAAGGACCTGACCAAACGCATCAGGACAGTTTTGATGGCCACGGCTCAGATGAAAGAGCACGAGAGAGATCCAGAGATGCTGGTGGACCTGCAGTACAGCCTCGCCAAGTCTTACGCCAGCACGCCTGAACTACGCAAGACCTGGCTGGACAGCATGGCCCGAATCCATGTGAAGAACGGAGACCTGTCAGAGGTCTGTGATAAGGGAGTCTCTGTGGCTGAATAGGTTGGACTTTGGTATGATAGTGGCCAATTGAACATGTGATGGACTCACTTTAGGTCTGTGTGTGGTGATGTGTCTATACAGTATAAAATATCTCATTTGTTTTGTCCAGTTTATTGCGGGTGATGCTGTCCTGTAAAATAATTAATAATTTCAACATCACTTTGCATATCTGACCTGAGTTGTTGTTCACAGGCGGCCATGTGCTATGTGCACGTTGCAGCGCTTGTGGCAGAATACCTGCGGAGAAAAGGTGCTGCGATCATTTATTTTCACTTGCATGCCACACGACATCGCTATTGTGTATGTTCAGTGTAATCTTTCTTGTTTTTGTTTGCCTAATGTGGCCGATTGTTATTATATTGTCTCATCTTGTTCTGTGCTCAGGCATGTTCAAGCAGGGATGCTCAGCGTTCCGTGTCGTGACTCCAAACATTGATGAAGAGGCGGCGATGATGGAGGACGTTGGCATGCAGGACGTCCATTTCAATGAAGTATGTGACTGTGCTAATGACCGTGCTAAGATTTGAACAAGTTAGCAAGAAGTCAGTCTGTGGTCTGACCACATCATTAGTTTTAATTGATTACATTTAGATTTTCAAAGAGTTTTGTATTTTAATAGAGACTAGCTCCTGCACCCGCTGAGGTTGAATGCACTTTTTGTGAGTTGCTTTAAACAGAAGCATCTACCAAAATGAATGTAATGTAATGTTAATGAATTGTACCAAGGCATATATAATTATAATCATCTGTTGCAGGAAGACAAAACATTTAACATCTTATTTTAAGCTCTCCAATATTCCAGTTTTTAAATATTGAATAATCAAATGTGTAACATAATTAAGATTATCATTATTTCAATATTATGACCACGAAAGAGGTAGCGTGAGACACACTTATACGTTATAAAAATAAATACTATCTTAAAGAAGGCAATTTTTGCGGATGTCTACCTGCATTTCCCAGCACACTAGGATACATGTAGATGTGTAGAAGAGGTGTCGATTTATCGAATACTGATCTATTTTTCTCCATCTCCTGTTACCCTGCAGGACGTCTTAATGGAGCTTTTGGAGGAGTGTGCAGATGGACTGTGGAAAGCTGAGCGCTACGAACTCATCTGTGACATCTACAAGCTCATAATCCCCATTTATGAGAAGCGCAGGGACTTTGAGGTACGTTCAACTTCTTTTATCTCCCTCCAACAAGTCCATCTAATTTAACCCAAGTGTTGACATTAGTATCTACAAATACTAACCAGATTTGAAATGTTATTTTTATGAATTTGCACAGAAACTGGCCCACCTGTATGACACACTGCATCGTGCATACAGTAAAGTGACAGAGGTCATGCACACAGGAAAGAGATTGCTGGGCACCTACTTCAGAGTGGCCTTCTTTGGCCAGGTGAGTTTATTTTTATTTTTTCAAAACAAACATATTGTTTATTTGATTATTTTTTGCACTAACTGTATTTAAAATGATATAATTTCACAAAAGAGCAAAAGTATTAATTTGTTTGCTGAATATTGAAAAAGTAATTCGCACTAAGCATGAGGGCTGCTGAAGATGTTTTAATTTTATTTTTAAGAGCATGACCACATGCAGTGGCATTCTCTGATCCACTCTAATACCCTTCTCTGCTTTCTGTCCTCTTTGAAGGCAGCGGTAAGTTGTGCAGTAGACCTTGCTAGCCTTTCTGGGCAGCATACGTCTTTGTGTGGTGTTGGTGCTGCTTGTCCTTCACGTCACCACTGCTTTTTACTCTTTTTCGAACTGTGTTGCATGGCGCTCTTTCACTTTTGCTCTCATTCCAGTGTTTCTGCTTTTGTGTTACAGATCTGACTTTATAAGATTTAGTACTGACCCTCATTTTTGTCGTATCGTGTGAAATAATTTGTTGCGTGTGGTTACCTCTGCTTGTGTGCTTTAATAGAGATAAACGCATCCATGTCTCTTCCGACATGGTGGTCTAATCACTGATGCAGTAGTATGAATTAGAGTGTGTTGATTTCATTCAGGTTTTAGGTAGTTCTCGTGGAATAACAATGATTTTATTTTCTGCTGGCCACACCCCTGTAGCAGTACCACTTTACAGACTCAGAGGCTGAGGTAAATCAATAGGAAAGCCAACATTGCAGTTGGACTGCAGTGATGTGTTAGGCAGTGTTGTGCTCCTTCTCTAATGCAATCGATGCTTTTTCAAGTGCATTGCTCATTTTTTAGCCGTAGAGTCGTCCTAATCTTAGTAGTAAACCCTTGATGTGCATGGCTTCACCCATCTGTTCATGGGACTTTTGACCATTTACCTACAAGACAACTGACTAATCTAAGTACCCCAACTGACAGTGTGAAGTCTGTGCTCCCACCTGTGTCCTTTGGTCCGTCTTACATTATTGAACTGACACTGACACACAAACTGACTTCTTTTCTTTCAGTCTCTGTGCTTGGTCATTAGATATAGAGGGTTGTGTATTTGTGGAATCTGCTTTCAGCCCAGCTGGGAATTAAAGAGTATTTTACCATTTTCATTTCAACAAATTGTTGTAAACCCTTCCACTCACATCCCATGTATGGTTCGATGTGGTACTGTTTGCTTCTTTATATCTTATTCGATAAAGATGCTGTTTGTTTGTTATTCATTCTGACCATGTGTTATCTGTCTTTAGGGCTTCTTTGAAGATGAAGACGGTAAGGAGTACATCTACAAAGAACCAAAATTCACTCCTCTGTCAGAGATATCTCAGAGGCTCCTTAAGCTGTACTCTGACAAGTTTGGACAGGAGAATGTGAAGATAATCCAGGACTCTGGAAGGGTAAGACTTTATGGATATTTAATTTGTGATGAGCGTTGACCCATAATTCTCATAAAATATGTCACTAATCTGTACTAATGACTTTCTGCAGATTAACCCCAAAGACCTGGACTCTAAGTATGCGTACATCCAAGTTACACATGTGACCCCTTACCTGGAGGAGAAGGAGCTGGTGGACAGGAAGACAGACTTCGAGAAGAGCCACAACATCCGTCGCTTCGTGTTTGAGATGCCTTTCACCATATCGGGCAAAAAGCAAGGCGGGGTGGAGGAGCAGTGCAAACGCAGGACTATACTAACCAGTAGGTAGCTCTATATATACTGTTAGTGGTAGTGGCACATATGCTGTTAAAGGCGTACTATTAGTCTTTAGTAGCTAGCTGATACTGAGTTAATATAGATGTTTTAGAAAGTTCCTACAGAGCCACAGAACACATTACACAAATGTTATCACAGGCTGAGCAGCTCTCATCATCACTTATAAACTGATCTCGATGTGTAAAGGAACAGACATGTAAATAATCTAGATGGTGTCTTCTGCATCGAATGATCCTAAATAATCTAAAAAGTGCTACATGTTTCCCAATCCTCACAAACTTTACACCACTGTCTCCCCTAATTTGGATATTGACACATTTGATAAATGCACTATGTGGAAGGCTGTCACATGGGTATCAGTTGTTGAGGCATTACATGACTCAGCAGAAAGGTCCTGTGCATAAATGGAAGATCTTGATTAGATTCTGAACGTGTAAACTGTTTGTCAAGGGCCTTTCCTAATCCTAATCACAGTTATATTGTTTTGTGGTGTAAAAGATCCAAAGGTTCAACCTTGCATTCTTATCTTTATTATCTGAGAGCTTTGAAAAGATGCACGGTACACATGTGAGTGGCTCCTGAGCTGTAAAACTCAGAAAAGCACATGCAAGGAGAAAATAATTCATAAACTAAGAGGCCAGCTGTTCACCCTCCTCCTCTTCATGTTTCTGTCCCCCAGCCACACATTGTTTCCCCTACGTAAAGAAACGTATCGCAGTGATGTATCAACACCACACTGATCTGAGCCCCATCGAGGTGGCCATCGATGAGATGAGCAAGAAGGTGGCCGAGATCAAACAGCTTTGCTCCTCCAGTGAGGTGGACATGATCCGTCTGCAGCTCAAACTACAGGGCAGCATCAGCGTCCAGGTTCCTGCTTTGAATTTTGCAAAAACATATACACACATACACCCACTCCCATACCTAATGAAATGATCACAGACATGACACGACTCCTACGTCTTCCCTCAGGTAAATGCAGGACCACTAGCATACGCTCGAGCTTTTCTGGACGATGCGAGCGCCAAGAAGAATCCTGATAACAAGGTCAAACAGCTGAAAGAGGTCTTCAGGTGAGATGAGCTGTCGATAGCTTACAATGTGTGTACTAATCTATTTTTGTGTAATTCTCCTTTAATACGTCTTAACGCTTTGCTTTTTGAGCAGGCATTTTGTGGAGGCATGTGGCCACGGTTTAGGTATCAATGAGCGACTGATCAAAGAGGACCAACAGGAGTATCACGATGAGATGAAAGCCAACTATAGAGACCTAGCGAAAGAGCTGTCCATCATCATGCATGAGCAAGTGAGTATCAGTGTAATTACATTCTGCATTACTAATGTTACAACGGTAATCTGCTGAGACGTGTTTTTGCCTGTGTGCGTGCCATTAAGTAACTGATAACGATTGATAACATGCTCTTTGATAACACCATTCTCTGTTTCTCCCTTGTGCTGACATGAACAGATTGGATGGTAATGCAAAAACCACCAGTATGTACTAAAGACTGAGTTGTTAATTGTTGATCCAGCCAGACAAAAAACATCTGTCCTCAGATATTAGCCAAAATGTTATTGCTTTAAGATTGTCAAACCGTTACAACCCTGATGTTACAGGGATACATGCAGGAAACAGGAAGCTGCTAAAGCTAAGGTCCATCTCTTGACCTTAAAATAGATTGGCAAAGTTAACTGATCGTATCACAGGCGGGCCTTATCTTTATATCTATTGCAAAACGTAAAACCCAACTGTTCTCCCTCTACACTGGATGCAGCGGCTGTCTAGACCAACAATCACTAATCTCTTTTAGATTGCTGACATGTATTTTTTCTGCATGTGTGTAAAGTATGTATGCATGTACATATACGTTTGTATGTGTATTTGTATTCACATGCATCTGAATGTGTGTGCTTATGTATTTACATGTTTCTGTATGTGCTTACATACACAAATATTTCTTATACTTTGAAGGATTTCTTTTGTTGATGTTACAAGGATTGGTTGTTTTTACTTATTTTTTTCTGTATCTAATCTTCATAAAAGGGGTTCTGAGACTCCACCTTAAAAGTTTGACGTTTTGATTTGCTTTCTTGCTGAGAGTTATATGTGATGATTGATACTACTCTCATTTCTGTATGGTAAATACACATCTAGAGACAGTACAGAAAGGAGATGGTGCACTGAGAGTCAGTTTCTTGTTTCGTCCCATAGTCACCAAAGTACACATTGGACCCATTTTTCACAACACACACATCTTCTGAACAGTCTGACATTTTGATCTCATTTTTCAGAGAGATAAATCAGGAGGACAATTAACTTTGTTCGAGACGCTTTCTCTGTCTCCTCCACAGACTCTCAGGAGATTTGGCAACTAACATACATGAAAACCCGAGCTAACACATTTTCGTAAAGCTTAATATGGTTGTTAGCTGTGTAAATGTAATGTGTACGTAAATGCAAATAGTGGGAAAACTATTTGCCAGACCGAGACAGCCAAGCTTTCAAGTTTCCACCTGTTTCCAGATTGTATGCTAAGCTAAGCTAACCTGCTGCTGGCTGTAGCTTCATATTAACTGCACATTAACTTCTCATGTGTGTGGTATCGATCTTCTCATTTAACTCTCAGCAAGAAAAAGTAAAACTATCCCTATAAATAAGGGCTTCACTTGGCAGTAATTAGGGTACTAAGCAATCCAAGATGGTATCATAAATAGTTGTGAATATCTCATTCTTCTTCACTTCCAGATCAGTCCTGTGGAAGATGGCATGAAGAGCGTTCTCCCAGACTCGCTTCAAATCTTTAACGCCATCAGCGGCACGCCAACCAGTGCCACTATCCACGGCATCCCCAGCTCTTCCTCTGTGGTATGATGCCGGCAGGGGTTAGCCTTGAACTTGGCGCCCTCTACACTCGCCAACCAGGCATGCCGGTGACGCCATATTGTCGCCAATAAACCCGATCCTCCTTCTCTTCAGTCAGCTCAAAGGGAAACTGACAAAAGCACAGACAACTCTGACCACCTCTCACCTTTCTCAGTGAACAATGACCCAGGCACTGGACCTATTTAATGATTACACGGCATGGTAACTGTGCTGGATGTCTGTGACAGAGGAGGATCTGAGGAGGATCCTGGGACCAGAGAGTGGATCATGCAGGAGAGATGAGAGACGTTGCAGACTTTGGACAGACATAATGCTTCACCTGTTTCTACCTGAAAAGACTGGTTTTCCATGGACACTCCTCTTGTGATCTTTAATATGCATGTCATTACATTACAGCCACCACCTTCCCAACAGCCCATTTTTGTTTATTTTGATAATGTTTCACATTGTGTTTTTGTATGTACAGTATTCCACTTTTATAAGCCACTGTATTGATGTGTCGATGAACAGTATATGCTGCAAACGTTGACGCTCGTCTCCCTGTACATGAAGTTATATTTCTACTAAATGGCGTCCTATGACTCATGTTAGCATTCAACCTTAAATCACTTCAATGTCTTAGAATGGGAGCGTTTTTAAATATTTAAAGCCATTGCTTACAAAAAATATATTCCAAGTTGTTTATTAATGTATATAAAATGAGGAGTGTGTGCAATATTTGCAAAGTATCTTGCTGTATGGGGCTCATACACTGTAAAGAGGATGTTGACCTTCTTGCCAAAGCGATGAGGTGTCGAACCAAACACTACGCCGACTGTGGATTTAATATAAAGCTTTTACCATTTTAGTGTTCATTATAATTGTTTTATATTTGGGCAGCAAGGTATTTTTTTTTTAATTTAACACAAAGTCACTGTTCTGCTGTAAACAGAGATGTTCCCTAATGCTTATCTTTTAAATAAAACACACTAATTTCTCTGCACTTTTACTCATGAATCCTTATTTTCATTCCACATTTATTAAAGTTTATTCTTGTGTTTATTCTTACAATTAGTTTGGTTGTGGAGTTCTCTGAAATTAATACTTTTTATGAGGTGTCTGGGACTGAACATAGCTGACTCTGTATCTCCTATATCTCATGTTCCCACCCATCATAAAAGCAACACGGTCAGCAGTGGGGACGACAGATCAAGGTGCTAATAAGAAGCAATATTACGGAAACACTCCTCGAGTGAAGGATCAATTATCAACTGCTCCCTGCAGGAATCTCAAAGGAATATCAAACTACAGTAGAAGTCAAGCAGCAGCTTCACTCAAACAGTATGACCGGTGAGTTGGCAAACATTTGCTTTTTATCTGTTCTCATTTAAATCAGAAGCAAATATTCCAGTGCAGAAAGTGCAGACGCCTGAAAGACAAGTCAGACCAGACATTGGGAGAAAGATATTTGTTTTTAAATGGAGGTAGTCTGTGGGCAACTGCCTTTCTCTCTATTTATGAAATGGAGCCAGTTATTTAAACTGAAATTGTCATGTGCGCAGATAACGAGGATCCCAAGAAACGGAAGGAGAGCAAAGGGACGGTAATGCACTTAATTAATTTGATTCATTGAACGTTCATGCAGTCAGTTTTTGATTTATAATTGTTCATTGAGACTCCATAGGGATAACAAAGCAACCATCTCAATATGCCCTTCACTGTATTACTGCTATAAGTTACTGAATACCAAGCACTACTGAGGGCAAATTTCTTAGGTTGTTGTATTTTATTTGAGTTTTTCCATTGAATGCTACTTTATACCTGCACTTTTTACTCCGCTGTATTTATTTCACATGTATTTTCTTAAACTAATAAAATATGCTCCACCTGATGTTGATCCGATAATGTAATAGAACACGGACAGGGACCATTCTGCTTAATGAGCTTCATTTTGATACTCAAAGTACATTTTGTTGCCTGCGATATGATCTAAAATCTGCCTCCACTGCTGCTGAACACCACGCTGATGCTTTTTTTGATCCATCAGAGCAAAGAGTTGTGCGGTTACCCGCTCAGCATCTTCTTCATAGTTGTGAATGAGTTCTGCGAGAGGTTCTCCTACTATGGCATGCGAGGTGAGAACACTGAGTTGTGTAACATTGACCATGTGATTATTTTTGTAACCATGATGATAAAACCACATCATTAAACTCATTTATTTATTGACAGTGATGGTTTTGGAAAAAAAACAGATGATGATATACTGTCAAATAAGAAGAAGCTTACGTTTTCTCTGCCTGTTCACAGCGGTCCTGGTGCTGTATTTCAAGTACTTCTTGCGCTGGGACGATGACTTGGCCACCTCCATCTACCACGTCTTTGTGGCTCTCTGCTACCTGACCCCCATCCTTGGGGCCATTGTGGCTGACTCCTGGCTGGGGAAGTTCAAGTGAGTTTAATTATTTTGTCATTAAACGTGTGCAAGTAGTTAGAGGGTGATTATCTCTCAGTGGTGAAAAGTAACAAGAAGGCCTACTGTACTTAAAGTTACTACGAGGAACTTTTGATTGTTTGTGACACACTCTCAATTAATTACTGATGCCTCTGTATGACCTACATACGTGAACAAGACCACCAGCGGGAAGACTGGCTATTTTTATATAGTTGCCTGCTGCTCAGCTGGTCCCTGCTGAGAGCCAACACCAAGCTGCTGGAAGCCGAGGCAGTATTGTTGAGTCCACTGCAAGGGAGGGAGGTACAGGAGAACCAGAATCAGGGCTGAGCGGGGCAGACTGTCAGACCGTGCTGTAGTAAAATGGGAGGTTATCTAAAGGAAATCTGGTGCAAGGAAACACTACCATTTTTTTTCCACAGGGACCGCCAAAATCAACACAAAAATGAAAGTTCCTTGTAGTGGCCTTGTAGGAATTGGAGTAGTATATCCCTTTTTTTAAATTCGGAAGGAAATGTTTCTACTCAACTACATTTGTACAGATAGTTAATCTTTACTTTTTAGATTCATATTTGAGATTAAAAGACATATGATAAGAAACAATTCTCTCCTTCACAGTAGTTATTACACTGCTGCTATCTCTTTCCTTCTTCACCTTACAGGACTATCATCTACTTGTCCGTCGTCTATGCGATCGGCCAGGTTACGATGGCTGTCAGCGCAATCCATGACATCACTGACACGGACAGAGATGGGACACCAGACAACATTACCTTTCATGTGTGGGTTTCTGTTTTACTAGCCAAATAATTGAGTTGTGAGCTTTCGGCAGGCAGTTTGCATCACGTATTTCGACAGACTCATGCACATGTTCCTCTTCACATTTAGCGTGTTGTCCATGGTGGGTCTCTTCCTCATCGCTTTGGGCACTGGTGGCATCAAACCTTGTGTTGCTGCCTTTGGTGGAGACCAATTCGGTGATCATCAGGTTAGAACAGTCTTCTTCTTCTATAATGTTTAAGCTTTGGTTGTGACAATGACATTGTTCTTTATCGCATGTCATCCATCTTTTCTCTCCCCTTATTCCTGTCTCCTCTCTACTATCCACTCTCAAAACATAGTCCCCTAAATAGCTATAACAACACTAAGAGTCTACAGCAATGCTGAGAGGCTGTTCTTTGGCACAGCAGAAGGAATTAATTTAGACATAAACCAAAGTATTTGGTAAATTAGATTTCATGATGGCACTAGATGAAAAGTTAAAGGAGACCTCCACCAATTTTACACATCAAAGTTAGTTCACAGGTGTTGGAGACTACTACTGCAAGTGAATAACAGTTGTAAATGCCTCAAGTGATGTCACTTGAGTCAAAGTCGGTTGGGTCGGAAGACTAAAAGTATGAAAACTACAAAAATCTGGGGGAGTCGAGTTAGAAAGAACTGAGCTTACCAGATCTGTAGTGTGTTCGCTATACCTTAATGAATTGAGCTTGATCGCCTTTGTAATGGAGATTTCATACCCCTTCGGTCTTCCCCTGTCTAAGTGGGTAAAGGACCCAACTTAGTGGCTGGATATTACATGTTATCTATACATGTTTAATTGAATCACTAGGTATTGTTAGGCTAAATGTTGTCTGTCAATTGTTTGATCCAGGCTAGGCTGAGATTTCGTTGTAGACGACAGTTTGATGCTTTGACTGCACTGCAGCAGCCTCCCACTCAAGCTATCTATCCATAGTAACTCACCAGCATCATTCAGCAATTTACCAAACTGACAGTGAAAATTCCCGCATCATGTGCCTCATATAAGATCTGGATTCTTCTGGTAATTAGTTTGCATGCTTTTTGGCATTGTCCTGTTTCTCTCCTTATCTGCAATTCTTTCCCCCAAAAGGGGGCACGGCCTTGGTAATTGGCGCTTGATGAAACAATGCCTGTCATGTGTATCTCTGTTTGAGGCTACTGGTTCGGGGATGCAAGCATAATACAGCACAATACAGCCAAATCTCCGACTAAAATGTTGACAGTCAAGGTGCATTGTGAGTAAAGCAGGCGCCAGGTTTTGACAAGGAAGTTACTGCTACTTGATACTTTTTCAAGTACCAAAATTGGAAAATAATCAGCAAATTGGCTATTATACGTTCAAACTGTCCATCTGGAATCTAACAATGCTAATTCAGTGGAGTATTCCTTTAAAGTTTAAAGGAATCAAAGTTACTACAGGGGCACATGGATGAGTGTACTAAATTCATCGCAATCCATTCAAAATTTGTCAAGACATTTCACTCAAGATCACACCTCAACTCATGGTGGCACCAGAGGAAAAATCAGCAAATCACCTTTAGTGTTCATCCTCTGGAGACCATCACTGTATGTACACATTTCTGTGATAAACAATATTACTTCGAGGAGTTTTTTTTTTTTACTTTAGTCTTGACCAAAGTGGTGGGCTGACGCACTGACATTGCTATCCTTGTGTCGCAAAACTTTGGTTGTATCACTTAATATAATAAACAAAGATATCAATCAGTTTCAAATTGGTTACACATTATATTCAGCATTGCACAACATGCATGCAACAGAAGGTAGAAGTTCACTGACTGTATTTCTCTGTGCAGGAAAAGCAAAGGAGAACGTTCTTCTCTGTGTTCTACCTTTGCATCAATGGTGGGAGTCTCCTGTCAACCATTATCACTCCAATCCTGAGAGGTACATGTGAACAGGACATAAGGTCTATGACAAACCATGCCATAAGCATGAGCGCACACGTAATAACAGTCCTTGAGTATGAGTCAAATCTGAATTGTAATGACAGTTGTTTGTCCCAATCTGCAGCTCAGAGCTGTGGCATCTACAGTCAGCAGAAGTGTTATTCCCTGGCCTTCGGCGTTCCTGCAGCACTAATGATGGTTGCACTTGGTATGTCTAAATAATTTGGAGAATATAAAGCAGAAATGTAAAGATTTGGTACATATTACTGTGCACTGATAATGATGTTGTGTCTGTGATGCCCCTTACAGTGGTGTTTATCATTGGTAGCGGTATGTACTACAAAGCTGAACCACAGGGAAACATCATGCTTGATGTGTGTAAATGTATTGGGGTGAGTCTGGTTTACACCATTTGCATCAACACATTCCGTATTAACAACAGTTGATCGAGGTGTTTCTAAAAACATATTTTATCCTTAACATTCTTCTTCAGTTTGCCATTAAGAACCGCTACAAGCACATAAGCAGTCAATACCCAAAGAAGCAGCACTGGATGGACTGGGCTGAAGATAAATATACTGTACGTTTCACGTTACTTAATTCTCTAAAGTTTCTAACAAGCTGCTTCATCAGTGGAATGACAGCAGTTGATTTTCCCTCTGTCTGTGCTGTAGAAACTCCTCATTGCTCAAATCAAAATGGTGCTGAGGGTCCTCTTTTTATACATCCCACTCCCGATGTTCTGGACCCTGTTTGACCAAAAGGTATTGAAAAGTTACCCGTACCTTAGAAATGCAACATCACTGGCTGACAGTGGAAGCTGTGCTTTACTCTGCATCTCTATTAAAGGGTTCTAGATGGACTTTGCAAGCCACCAATATGAATGGGAACTTTGTAAGTTTGATGATAAACCAACTATTAGTATATTTTAATTATCTAATTTGTTTACAATGTGTTCATGTTTTAATAACGTATTTGTGTCTGCAGGGGCTACTTGTTATACAGCCTGATCAGATGCAGGTGAGTTCAAATAATTGTATCATGTTAGCGTGGACCGACAGATGTACTGCGCTTTATTTGAGAAAATTCTCACTGTGCGATTTATGTTTTTGAAGACTGTAAACCCCATCCTGATCCTGACACTGGTGCCTATCATGGACAGCTTAGTCTACCCTCTGATCAAAAAGTGTGGCCTGAACTTTACGTAAGTACTGCTGGAACTCAGTGAGTCAGCGTTGGGGCTTAATACCTGGCCTTGGTCCCTTGGCCCCTTATTTGGTTATTAAATAACTTACAAAACCTACAATCTGCTCGATGTAGCTTTATACTTAGCGTCTGGCTTTGAGATTGGTATCGATCATTTCCATCCAACTCTCGGCACAATAGCAAATTAGGCGGATTTCTCAAAATGTCAAACTATTCCTTTAGCTGCTCAACAGTGGAACATAATGCTGTGAGTGAACAAGCAGCATTGTCAGAGTGTTCAACTACAAAAGCTGATGTGTTTTTTCAAAACTAAATTTTGTAGCGAAAAGGCTGATTATTTATACAAGACCAGTGTAATTTTACACAGTCTGATCAGGCCCATATTTTGATGTTGTTGATGTCAAAAATGCTGATATTACAGTCATAAATAATTTTTAAAGATAGACATTTGGTGATGTAATTCTCTCACATTTTGTAAAAACCAGTAACAGGATTTAATGTTACTTCAACAGACCTCTGAAAAGAATGACAGTGGGGATGATGATGGCAGCTATAGCTTTTGTCTGCGCTGCTTTGGTTCAGATTGAAATTGATGTAAGTAACGATTGTGTTCATCTCCTCATACACTGTAGAATGCACATTTTACAGTTCAGGGAATAATTTATTTTAAAACTCACTGAAATTTCAGAAAACATTACCCACCTTCCCATCAGCCTCTCAGAGTCAGTTGAAATTACTTAACATGGGCAGTAACCCAGTGACGGTTGAGCTGCCTGGCATCGATCCTCTTGTACTTCCTGCAGCTCAGGTATGTCCTTATACAATAACAAAAAACTTCTACAATTTTGAGATTCATGCAAGTTTTAAATTCTGTTGCATGCAAGCCAAAACACCACTGTCTATGTGCACACATTCCTAGCCCAATGATCGCACAGTTTTACATTTTTTTTTTGCAGGCCAGTGATGAATTCTTCACATTTGACGCAGAAAGTATCAGCATGTTAATAGGCAGCCCTCCAGTGGTGAAAAATATTTCCTTAGCTAAAGGAAAGCGAAAAACGCTTCTCATGACCTCAAACATCACTGACAACTGGATGTTGGTGAGTTAGAAGCACAAAATAATATCAATGAAGACACACAAGAGGCCATTTAAGTTCAATTAATCAACATTTGTCGTTTCCTCAGACGAATGATGTGATTTCCAAGCCACAAGAAGGCAACAATGCAGTCCGGTAAGTTGATACAAATGTTTAAACTGCTAACAAATATGCAATTAATTGATTAATTGACCAACTGAAAATTAATCATTGCCGTTTTTAGTCTCTTATCAGGTAAAAATCACACAGTTGTAACCCCAATCTTTGTCTGCAGATTAACTGGTTGAAAATAAAGGGATTCCATACATTGGTTTTACTGACTGTTTTTACATTTTCTGGCTGAATATGTTCCCATTTCAGATTCATAAATGGAATGAATACAGCAGTGAATGTGTCAACTCCTGCAGCTGCCTTTGGAGTAATTGAGTCATTTGATTATTCCAACTACTCCCAAATAAGTAATGGAAAGTAAGGATTTTTCATCTTGACAGAAATCAATACTGTTTTTCTATACTAGAATCATTATTTCATGCAAACACTAATTTTTCTTTTCTAATGATCAGGTCCATCTTCACCATACAGAATGGGTCACAGTCATGTGAATACAGCAGGGACTTTGGATTTGGAAGTTCATATACCTTCTTTATACCCAGCACTTTGGTCATTGGACCTAATGTAAGTTTCTTAAAGCTCTTTTTGGAAAATATTAAGCCTTTATAATGTAATTGAAACTACATTTTTGTGACCTGTTTTTAAAGATTTGCTTCTTAAGAAGGCAGGGATGGGCTTGGGGCTAAGTGTCACAGACATGGTCGGGAGGTTTGGATTAATGCATTTTTGGTTTTGGTCTTTTCATGGGAATTTCATGATTATATGAAAAATACAGAATGAGCTAGCCTATATACACATGCTCATTTTTATGCTCAAAATCAAAATCCATCCAGCTACCTTCTTTTCAGTCACACACGTTGAGAAACACCATCCTAAAGTGAACTATTGTGATTATTTGTTTCAGTGTCAGGAGTCTGTTACTGTGACAGAAGACATCAAGCCCAACACAGTACACATGGCTCTCCAGATCCCGCAGTACTTCTTCATAACTGTTGGTGAAGTGATGTTTTCTGTTACTGGTCTGGAGTTCTCCTACTCACAGGTAAAATTGTATACACATTTTCACACCTCATCTCAGTGATGCACAATCAAAGAAGTTGCAGGACACAGAAAATGAGAATATTTGATTCTGTTAGTCTTTGATAATAGTTCTGTTTTCTTTGTTTTGGGCTAAATTCATCTTGTGTACTTCTTTTGTGTCTTCAAGGCACCTAGTAACATGAAAGCGGTGCTGCAAGCAGGCTGGTTGTTTACTGTTGCTGTGGGTAACTTCATTGTTCTGATCGTGGCTGAGGTTGCAAAGCTTCCCAAACAGGTAAAAAAGAAAAGAAAAGACTAATTAAACTCAAAACGAAACCTCAGTGACTCAAAGTGACACCATACCTCGAGTGGACGTGTCTGACATGTTTTTGTGTGACAGTGACCATTAATACCACGTTTGTCTTTCTCCTTCTCTTTCAAAGTGGGCAGAATACATCCTATTTGCCTCTCTCTTGGTTGTAGTGTGTTTTATCTTCTCCATCATGGCGCATTACTACACCTACATCGACCCTGCAGAAATTGAGGCCCAGTTCACTAAGAAGGTTAATGAAGATGATGATGAGGAGGATGATAAGTGCAAGCTACAGAAGGCGCAGCTCGAGATGGTCAAGAAAGACTCCATTAAAAGTCACGAAGATGAAGATGATACAGGCAAACAGACCAATATGTGAACATTTATATCTGATGTCCACACGAGGTAGAATATACTTTCATGCTGCCAGTGTTGTGTTGTGTTGTGTATGTGTGTGTGTGTGTGTGTGTGTGTGAGTGTTTTAAATATTTTGTATTATAATGCCCAAATGACTGGTGAGCAAGGCACACAAAGTTCCCTATTCAGTACAACAAATTCATAGAATGTTATCTGTAGTACTAAAACGACAAAGACTGATGAACCATTTATATATCGTTGGATTTAATTGCTCTTTTGTATTTATGTGCAAGTTATGTTCAAGCACACAATAAAAATAATTATGTTAGTGTTTTTTCCCACTCACAATTCTTGTCTTGAGATATTTTGCCCAAAATCGATGAGCATGTCATTGTTATATATAGCACTCTACCAAACTGATATCAAATCTCCAAAATATACTTGACTGATGTCAGGCCACCAACTGAGCTGTGAGCTCTTAAACTGGTAAAAAAAAAAAAAAAAGTGGTTTTCATGAGTGTGAAAGTTCTACACTGCAAAAATGAAAATCTAAGTAAGATGAAACATCTTAAATCAAGGCAATATTATGCTTGTTTTTTGTCTGACAAGATATTTCTTTTTATGTTCGAGCATTTCACTTGTTTCAAGCGTTTCAGTCCTTAATTATCTTAATAAGGAATTATGACTTGTTACTGAGATTTTATTACTGGTTCTGAGCAAGTTAATGCTTGAAACTAGAATTGCCATAATTATAAGGCTGTTTGATCATCACTGATGAGTCCAAAACTGCTTTGTCAAAGTCAGAATTTCTTATTTCAAGCATCCTAACCTTTTCATCAACGACCAAATGGAATTCATTGTTTTATTGTCAATCTTACAACACAGCACAGCAGTTATGTATTCCTAGAGACAAAATACAGTACAGAGCAAAGACAGCACTTAACAAAGTCAAACTGTTTAAGAACAAACTTTCTCCTCGGCCTGTCTCGTCCTTTAGCAAGCTAAAGTGAGTGAGCATTGTGCTAACATCTCATTTGGAATATAAAGGTTGCCATTACATTCATCTGGCCAAGATGTGGTTGTGAACATAAGCAGAAATGCCATGTGATAATTCTGTACATCTAAATGGACTCTTAATACATTTGATCTAACAGACATTTAAAACAACCTCCAATAAACGCAGCCAGTACTATACCAAGATTCAGATGATTTACTGTATTTAGTAGCTATCTTTATAATTACGTATTTTCACAGCCGTATACTTCAATAGTTTAACTACAAAGATAGTTAGGGTTAACCCTAACCCTTTTATTTTTAGATGGAGCCATTATTTTACTTGAAATGAGAAAACATGTATTTATGTATTTCTATGTATTATTTATAATCCATCCAGTTAAATTGGAAAACTGCGAATAATAATTGTTGAATTATAATTGATGTGTACTTTCTTTATTTGATTTGACAGTTGTTGACTACACAGAGACGTTGTCACTATATATATGGCACTAAATAGCGCAAATTAGATATTGCCTCAGAGCTGTCCAGGTGTCTTCTGTGGAGTTGTTGAAAACAGTAGGGGCAGGTTCAATTCAATTCAATTTATTTTTGTATAGACCAAAATCACGAATCACAAATTTGCCTCAGAGGGCTTTACAATCTGTACACATACGACATCCTCTGTCCCAGGACCCTCGCATCGGAACAGGAAAAACTCCCCCAAAAACCCCTTTAACGGGGAGAAAAGAGGAAGAGACCTGTGGGAGAGCAACAGAGGAGGGATCCCTCTCCCAGGATGGACAGAAGTGCAATAGATGTCATGTGTACAGAATGAACAACATTTACAGAGTTACAACACATTCAATGCATATGACAGAATCACGGCAGGAGGCAAGACCAGGGTCCAGGTATCACCAGGATCCATGGAAACCTGCGAAGTGGGAAAGCACAGAGACTCCGGTGAAGGAGCAAAGTCAGCAATGTGCGTTAATGGTATTGGTACCTGCGATGTGAGAAAGCATAAAGAGTGAGTGAATGACAGCATAAAAACACTGTCCTAATGTAGGAGGTTAGAGTAAATCCCAACATTTTACATAGTTAGTTCATTATTTTACAATTGTATGATTATAAATACTATATTTCAAAATATCCCTCCTATAAGCAAAGCTCTCGAAGTTTCACTGTACTTATATGTAGAGGTCACACAAACGGGATTTTCCAAAACAATAAATCGACTTTTCAAAGTGGTCTTTAAGTTTGTCTTTTTATTTATATAATATGTTATTATTATAATTGGGGATATAGGATTGGGCATATTTTAGGTCTTGGATGTCATATTTATCTGAACATTTATATAAATAAATATATGTGAAGATAGCGTCATTTCTAAACCATACAACCGTAAATTTAAGAAATGTAAAAACTGAACCAACAGTCCAAACATCACAGCTACATAAATAGGCTACACACGGAGGAAAAGCAACACTGCAAGTTTCCATCAGTGACAACTGTGCTTTTCTTTTAATACGTTTTGTGACGCTTCACAATCGTTAATCGATGGACACATTCAGTGCTTTGAAAATGTTGACATCAAGTTGGATGTAGGCTTTCTCAATAACTATCTTAATTTACAGATGCTAAATAAATAACCTTACATATTATTATTGTTATTACTATTATTATCGGCCACATCACTGCACAAAATGAGACTAATAGCCAACAATCTAGCGTTAAGTATTACAATTACACGGAAAATTAGGATTTTAGTTATATTTATACTATATTTATCCCGTTAAGGGGGAAATTCGTCTCTGACCCATCCCTGTATACAAGGGGCAGTGGGCTGCCTATGACGGGCGCCACATGACCCGTCTCTTTTCTTGCGGTCACCAGACAACCCTCTTAACCCAGTGAGCCACGGTCGCCCACCTCTTCTACCCATCATGCCCTGGGGTCAGTCGGTGGAGAACAATTCTGCAGCGCCTCAGCCTGGCTCTAAAATGTACGCACGTTTTCATGGCGTCAGAGCAAGTCGGACGCAAATCTACCCAGCATGCATTGTGGTCGCCGGTGATCGATTCTGTGCACGCCTGGCTTATGTCGAACGAGCCTAATGACGACACATGCACCGTCGCCTCTCCCTCGCTCTGATTGGTCCTCCGGAAAATGAAAATGACATTAACCAAGATGGCGCTGGGCGACCGAGAAAAGTGATGAGAGAATAGAACAACAAGCGATACAACTAAATAACAGTGCGCATTTATTTACTCTGCGCGACACTTTTCAGACCAGACGTCTATCTTATCATCGGGGGACTGCAAAGCACGCGCTGAGAGTCCGCGCTGGTCTACAGAGATCTAATTATTCAACTGTTTGCTAGCTGCTAAAGTAGCTAACGCTCGCTAACTGCGGAAGGAGGGTGAGGAGAGTGAGGCAGGCAGCTCGAAGTACGAGCCGACAAGTCGAGCTCACCTCTCTGTTTTACACGTCAACTCACCTAAGTTATCCTTTGAGTTCGTGGGACGGACCGGGTCATCCCAACCAGAATCTAACGTTACACCTCTGACAAGGGAGGCAAAAAAAGGACGAGGAAAGGAGGAAAGGCGTCATCTTTGCTGATCTGACGCCATGGCTCTTTCACCTATTATTCAAAGTGGACTGCCGGGGGTTCAGGTAAAACACATATATATATTGTTACATTTCTAACTTTCAGAGGCACGCTTATTTGGTTAAGAGCCACCCGACATTTTACGTTTCCTCTGAAGTTGAGCTCGATGCCTGTAAATAACTTTATCTACAGGAACACTGCGTCATTATCTCGATCAACACTTAACGTTATCGCCTTTGCTGTGCAATGATTAATGCACCTATTTGTCAACTCTAAAGTGCACTGAATGACTAACGCACCGTTAAACCATAATTTATTCTGCTCGAGTTTACTCCTAATTTATGAACAACATTCAACTTGCAATTTAGTCCACGTCCACTGTTGTTATTGTGACCAACAGAGAAGTAATGTAATGTCAATGAAAGACAAGGAAGACACCAACTGATGATTACCTTCGTTTTCCATTAATCTGTCAATTCTGTAAGTCTACAAAATGTCAGAAGAAAAAGAGCAACCACCATCAGAATTGTCCTAAACATAACCCAGGGTGATCTAGGTCTATAACCAGCCATCATTTAACAACCTAAAGATCTTTAGGTTACATTGATATGAAGTCTGTAGTGAGAAGATGGAACCAGAGAATCTTTGGACATTTTGCACAATAGATTTATTAAATGATTAATTAATAGTTGCCATTTAATAACCTATTGATCCACTAATTGATTAAGTGACTAATAAATGCACGAATGAAGATATTAATTTTACAGTCACAATAAAATACTTGCTTATTAATATTCTGTAGCTTGACTTTATAGTAGTTTAAGATTTATTGTCCTTGTGGCATAGTTTTATTTTTATGGGCCACCAATGGCATAGTAGCTCGAATATGTTTTTTGAATAGTCTTTTGTTCAACTTTATTTTAGTTGAACCGGCCACTAGCTGCCAGTCAGGACACGTCCCGTTTGAAGATCACACTACAGCCTCTACAGACTGTGTAATCATAACGATCTCAAGGAGTGACCTAAATACTACTTCTCTTAAATTATGAACACAGATATGCACAGACATTACGCAGGTTCACGTGGTAAAAAACGGACCTGAGTCCACAGGTTAGTATCCAGAGAAGACTTGGCACTTGGGATGCTGGAGGTGAGCCTTGAACCCTGAGGCTGTGATGCGTGGAGGCGTGTGGTGCCGATAGGAGAGCATCAAACCCGCTTTTAGAGCGAGGTTCAGGCCGTTGTAGTTGTCGCAGTAAACCTGCTGACTGTGTATATGGCAAGTACATTCCCATCATGTGTAGTCTGTGGCCGCAGCTTCATTGTTCTTTTCCCCCATTGTTTTTACAGCGGTCCGCCTCGACGTTATGATTTTCACCTGGATGACTGACCACACCGGTGTTGTGATAGTATTTTGGTTGTGTTGTTTCTACTCTGCTTTATTCTGCACCGCTCTGCAGTCTTTGTTCTAAAGTCCCTTTGCTATCAAATTCAGCAGCCACCTCTTTGCCAATTTTTCAAAGTGCAGCTGCTCATCTCCCCTTCCACATAGGTTGACCACCGTGCATTAGCACGTTTACAGGAAACTGTTCTCTGGGGGTGGGGGGGACTGTGAGGCAATCTGCTCTCTGAGCCAAACAGTAGGGCTGAAAAATAACGAGCATATTATTTTGACTGGTGTTACAATTGCAATATCAGAGGGTATAATCATTTTTACATCATTATTTGTTGAAAAGACATATTAATAAGGAGGCCATATTGTGATTTTTAATATATGTATCCTTATGGCTGAGTTACCTGGTTCATTAAGCATTAGGCTTAAATGCTTTAGTTTGTTCATTTTAAAGCTTCTGCAAAAATATTTGTTTCATTTGAATTGTTCAGATAATCTTAATAATATATAGAGTGATGCTTTAACAAAAGAAATGAAGCTTTTTTTCAGGATAGACTTATTTTTGTGTAATATTTGACTATGAGATGATGGCACTGCAAACACTACTCAGACTGTTTAGACTCATGATTGCTGTGCGTGAAGGGAAACTGAACCGGCCAACTTGCAGACCATTATTTCCTCTCTGGTGCTCCATCCGGGAATGAGCCATTTAGTTCATTCAGTGAGTTCGCGTGTAGTGCTGCAGTTTCTGCTTGTGATGGAGGTCATTAAGCCTCAGTCTGTGTTACCATGTGGTCTCATGATTGAAGTGTTACCCACAGCCTCAGGGTAAAAAAAAAAAATGGTGACATGCAACGGTTAAGGTCCGGCTGAATATAAACATCATTTCTATATTTCACACTTTGCTTGAGTTAAATTACCCAAAAAATTAACAGAATTATGCGTTTGGGTGATTTCTCTCGATTAAATCGATCAACAGAAAATGTAACAGTTTCTATTTTGATAATTGATTTAATATGAAAGCAAACTGAGTATTGTTGGGTTTGAAACTGTTGGTCGGACCCAACAAGACATTTTTAGATGGAAACCGTGATGGGCAATATTCACTATTTTTGGACATCATAGACGAAACAATTAACCACACAAATTGTCTGCAGATTGATCTGTAATCGAAGCAGTTGTCAGATGCAGCCCTAGTGGTGAGGCTCAGGGTGCACGATTCATTTAATCTGTTTTTAGATTGCAGTGTATTAAAATCACAGGCTGAAAGTTCCCTGATTGCTGGCTCTTTAATTGCTAACTTGAGTATAGTGTATCCCAGAAACATGATGGGAGACACTAAGCCATGTTGCTTGTCAGACGTTACTTATGTTTTCTCTCTCTCTCTCTCCCCCCGTCCTTCTCTCCGTCACACAGAATTTCCGAGCGGATCCAGAAGAGTTTTTCACCAAGCTGGACAGGATAGGGAAAGGCTCTTTCGGCGAAGTTTTCAAAGGCATCGACAGTCGGACACAGAAAGTCGTGGCCATTAAAACTATCGATCTGGAAGAAGCGGAGGACGACATAGAAGACATTCAACAGGAAATCACAGTCCTCAGCCAGTGTGACAGTCCCTTTATCACCAAGTATTATGGCTCATACCTAAAGGTGAGGAAGAAAATCATCGTCAATCTGTTCCAGCTCCTGCTCGACATAATGCGTGTGTGTCAGTAGTGTATTCCTGCAAGCGTGCGTGCGCAATGTAGGTCATTAAATAATGCATACTGGCAATGGAACAAGTATTGCCTTTTTAATATTGCACAGATTGAAGGACTCAAAGTAGGCCGACGCTGCTGTATGTAGCTCGAGGACTTTTCAGAGTGCAGTCTGTAAGTATTTGGATATTGACGTATGTTTTACTCTTTCTGCTTTGTACTCCAGCAGATTCTGGCCTTTTTAAACATCCTATATAACATTTCTATAGTGATAGTAGAATTTCAGTCACGCCACATGTGATGGTGCTTAGAGTGCCTCTCACAGCATTTACTGTGGTACCTAACAGCAGTCAGGAGAGAAGTGGTGGTCCATTAGCTTAAGTTGTGTTGCTGGCTGAAGGAGAGAATTAAGGCTCATTAGTGTGTGTGTGTGTGTGTGTGTGTGTGTGTGTGTGTGTGTGTGTGTGTGTGTGTGTGTGTGTGTGTGTGTGTGGTGTGTGTGTGTGTGTGTGTGTGTGTGGTGTGTGTGTGTGTCCGCGCACTTACGTTTGTGTGTAACAACTCATAATGCAATAACTGCTCATAATGTAATAATTCAAACTTAATGTAATAATAAGCACATGATAAAAGCAAACCATGTGAACACAACGTATAAACGGTTTTCTGTTATTACATTATAGACTAAACAGAAAATGTTGAATAATGTAATAAATTCAGCTCATAGTGTTCTAAGTAACAAAAGGAGTACTCTCGGTACATTTACTGTGGACACGGTGAGTATGAACCGTTACTCTGTTTGTAATAACTACGATAACTTTGTACACCGTCTGACTGAATTCATGATTTATTTTCCAGGGTACGAAGTTATGGATTATCATGGAATATTTGGGTGGAGGATCAGCCCTGGATTTGGTAAGTATGTTAAAATACAGAAAGTGACCCTGCCATATGATAAACAATATGATTTTCAGGACATTATGACATTTATCTGATGTGTAAAATCTGTTCAAACTTCAGCCCAAAGTCACTTTCTCCTCTAACGCGTCCGCTCTTCTAGTTGGAACCAGGTGCTCTGGATGAAACACAGATTGCCACAATTCTCCGAGAGATCCTGAAGGGGCTCGAGTATCTGCACTCTGAGAAGAAAATCCACCGAGACATCAAAGGTAAGCCTTGAACAATCGTAGGACTAAAGTGGTTGAGACAAATGGCATCGTTTGTATCTTTTTAAGCACTGAACGTTCATATCTTTGTCCTCTTTGCTTTCAGCTGCCAATGTGTTGCTGTCAGAACAAGGCGAGGTGAAGCTGGCAGACTTTGGAGTGGCGGGCCAGCTGACGGACACCCAGATAAAGAGGAACACGTTCGTTGGTACTCCTTTCTGGATGGCCCCTGAAGTCATAAAGCAATCTGCCTACGATTCAAAGGTCAGACTCATTCCAGCTTCTATTGTTCTCACGGTGAAGTGTGATGTTAGAAAGAAGAATCCCAAAGAAAAACAAAGATGTGTGTGAAATCATTCCCAAATGATTTGTACATTTTGTCTTTGTTTTCATCGCTCTCTTGACCTCTGTGTTCAAGTTGTTGAGCACTTTTTTAAGACCGGTTTGCTAGACTATAAATGACCGAATACATATTTTTGGAATAACCACAACTATGAGTCAGCGCTTCAGTTTACAGGGGTTCCGCAAATACACCCATGCTGCTTAAGTCAGCCAGTTTAAATGTCATGTGTCTGTGTGGACGAATGTGAGATTCTGCTGCTTTATTCGATGATCTTTTCTCTCCCAAATGTTTTCTTTTGTATTATTTTTTTGCAGGCAGACATCTGGTCATTAGGAATAACGGCAATAGAACTGGCTAAAGGAGAGCCGCCGCACTCTGAACTTCATCCTATGAAGGTGTTATTCCTCATCCCAAAGAACAACCCACCGACACTGGAAGGAAGCTACAGTAAACCACTCAAAGAGTTTATTGAAGCCTGTTTAAATAAGGAGCCTAGCTTTGTAAGTTTTAAGGACAGTTGTTCACACCGTTATGAGTAATGAGGCCAGAGTATTCTTTTAATATTGACCGGTAAGTTTGTTTTCTGTGTTTTCCTTTAGAGGCCAACTGCCAAAGAGCTGTTAAAACACAAGTATATTGTACGGCATGCCAAAAAGACGTCCTATCTGACGGAGCTGATCGACAGATACAAGAGGTGGAAATCCGAGCAGTCTCGGGAGCAATCCAGCTCCGATGAGTCTGATGAGTAAGTTGTCTGGAACATAACAATCCATCCGGCAAGACGTCCCAACTTTACACTCCGAAGCAAAAATCTAGCAACTCTTGAGTACACTGATGATCCTAAACATCCTGTGTCACCGCAGGGAGTCAAACGGCCAGGCCTCTGGAGGAGACGACGCTGGCAGCGATGACTGGATCTTCAACACCATCAGGGAGAAGGACCTCAAGAAGTTTCAGAATGGCGCAGCACAGCCAGCAGAGCTTGAAAGGGAACAGGTGAGACCACACGCCATTGTAGAGAAAAGAAGTAGTGAAGCAGTAGTAGAGCCTCTTGTTGTGTCTGCGGTCTCTTAGATTTCCCCTTTTGACATTTAAATCATTTTTGTTTCCTGGTGCAGGAGAGTCCAAAGAGGCCTTTGTCACAAAGCTTATCAACAATCTTTTCTCCGCTGTTTACTGAGGTAATGGCACTAATGTTATTATCATTACTGAATGCATGATTTCAAGTAAAACTGTTTACAATCATCAATGCTCATCACAAAGAAAGAAATGCACCGTACGGTCAGATGTATTTTGTCAGAGACCGAGAAAGTCCACATTCTATTGGTATCTAAAATGTGTCATTTTTTCGCAGTTGAAAGAAAAGGGCGAGACGCGTAATGGCAAGCCGGAGGCTGTGGAGGCGCTGCGGGAGGCCATTTTCCTGGCAGAAGAAACCCACCCAGGGATCTGTGACTCCCTGGTAGCTGAGCTAGTGCAGAGACTTCAGAGGTAATCAGGGTTCATGTTATCTCAAGACCTTTTTAGGCTTGTTTTAACCCGAGTCCTGTTCAGTTCCCTCTCTAGATATTAACCCTTTTCTCTGGTGTTTGTCAGGTTTTCTGTGCCACAGGCTACTGCCAGTCATTGAGAGGCGCCACATCCAGCTTTGCTCTAATTTCCCACCCTGGTGGCAGCAGTCAGATCTTTTCCTCTGACCTCCACAGCCCGGGATGAAGTCTCCCAGGAAGGTCTCCATCACTCATTAGCCTGAAGCAAAATCCTGGCCTATATAATGTCTGTTCATACGCTAGCACACCACCTGAGGGTCCTGTTCAGGACAGTCGGTGTTCAGCCGCTCGGCTGCAACCACGACTGCCACCTGCTGTATTAACGTCCCTTCTCAATACCTCCTTCACAGCTGTTTTTTTTTATTTTGACGGTGGAGTCTGCTGTCTTTCTGCGAGGACTCTTTGAGTTATTGATTTTGATGAGCGTAGGTTTACACTCGGCATCCTTTTTGGAGGAAACACCTTTGCTTAATTAACTGTGTGCATGCGCGCGCGCGTGCGGCTGCGCGAGATATCCTGTGAAGCGTGCGGTGACGTGACGAGTGGGTTGAAGCATTCTATTGAAAACTCAGGTATCCTGCTTTAAGTGGATCGGGTTCTCTGGGAGACGGACAGAGCTCTATAGGGTGGCTGTACAGACTTGTAAATATGCTCATTTCTACAGATTCACGAAAAAAAACAACATTGAAGTGTTTGTAATGGAACCACTGTGTACAAACGGCCAAATGCAATCTGTAGATAATGGTTGTGAGGTAAATATTTTGCGAGACTAAAATGGCCATACATGAGATTGCCTTGCCTTTCTACTTGTTCTTTTGTATATCGGTCTTTTGATTTATTCCAGTTGTTAAACCTTCTAAGTACTCATCCAGTGAATGAGAAATGACTGCCCTCTATCATGTTTTACTCTTGATTTATTATACATTTCTTAATACACACTCTGCTGTGGCTGTAATAATGTTGCAGAATGTAAAAAATAAAACAAAAGGCTGGATCGATGAAGCCCCACCAGTTTTAAACTGCTCTGACGCCAGCTCCCGCTCCACAAGGCCTCCGCTTGTGTTGGTTTGTTGGACTCACCCCGTCGTCGTCTTCTTCTTCTCTTTTTTTTTTTTTTTTTGCGGTGTGTTTTTGACTGGTCAGATGAACCGAGGGTTCGTCCATTCATTCCATTAACAGGGCAGCGCTGTCATCTAGTTTAGGAATCAGCAGACTCCGTTAGTCTTCCTTTGGAGCTGCAGCGGTACTATCCATCTCCTCAGCTTACCCACAGCTTTAATTGCACTTCAAGTATAAATGCCTTTTTGTCTATAAACAAAGTAGCCATAACACAGTAGCACGAGACTTACAGCATTTTGCAGGTATGCTATCTGGGAGAACAACAAAAAAAAAAAGTCCACCTGAAGTCTCTCAGCTCGGACTCTGGAGTCGGCCATGCAGTGTTAATATTTGCGCAGCTGAATCTTTCCACTTTGGGACTTGTGAGACGTTTTCACTTGTACAGTAAAGACAAAGACTTGTCTCGTAGTAGAGGACACTGCTCTCAGATGTTAACATGAAGCCACAAGGTGTTCACTGCTACTACTTGTGACTGCGGTTAAAGAGGAATGTGCATGGTAGTGTAACAGTATAAAGCCCGTTGGTTGGCCTGAGCGGTATGTGTTGTAGCATACTGTAGCAGGACTGGACAGAGTTGAGTCAGCCTTAGAGTATTTGTGATGAATGGGATGAACAGTATCTGCTTTACTATGTTAGATCCGATGCTTCTGTTGTGATTTCTTCTCTTTTTTTGTTTTCCTGTGGCATTAAAATGCATATGCAGCAATACTTTTAAAAGACAAACGATAAAAGATCAAACATATTTATTTCATTCCTTGTCAGTATGATGCATGTATGAACAAATGGACTTATTTTCCTTCTTCTCAGACGAGAGGGCTTTTTATGATTCTTATGGAGTCACACGGGCGACATATGGTACACGGTACACAAGTTGAAGCGACAGTGCTGAAAAACACGATTTACTCACTTTCTCGGGGAGAGTTCGATTAGAAGATCAATCTGCTGTGATATTTGTCTGTTAAATATGCGGCTACGCTGGTTAGCTTAGCACAAACACTGCCTCTGTCCAGAGGTAACAAAATGTGCTCACCAACTAACACTTCATAGTGGTGAGTTTCACTTGTACAGTATCTTACAGGAGGCTTCTTGGCTCGGACCAGTCAAGTCAATTTAATATGCTGTGCAAAGTATCAAGTGATAATGAGATAAAAAAATAAAGGGGTACAATTCATTAAATCAAGAACAAAAGGGTACCTAGCTTAGCATTAAAAAAAAATGCACGTTTCACTACTTGCTGTTGCTTCATTTTATTCAGTGAAAGTGAGAAAGCGGTATTCATCCTCTTCTTTAACTCTCCGCAGGAAAGCGAACAAACATATTTCCCATATTCTCAAATGTGTTCTTGCTTTGCTTTTATCATTTAAACAGAACATTCTCTCCAAAGACTTTCTTTTCTTTTCTGCTCGCTAATTGCGGCGAAGTACAAAGTTTAATGCGTTAAAGTGGAGTACGTTGTTCGAAGTAGAACCCGGTTAACCGAAATCAAGAAAAGGTGCCCGACTCAATGTCACGGTTGTGTTTTCTGCTCTTCTGAGAAACATTACTCTTCATTGTAACTTGTGAGACGTGCCATGCCCCTCCATCCCAAACTGAGACAAATTCAATACATTTGCACCTTCGACATGGTCTGTGATGACTATTTCTTTTTATGTGTTGCACTTTGCAGATTTATTTAGTTATTTTCTTTTTTAAATGGTAGTTTAAAAGGCTGCAATGTTAATGTCGCAATTACACCCCTTTTATTTCCTTCCCTTTGTGTTGTATGGCAATAAAGCAGTGTGATCGCCAAGAGTCAATCCTTAGCACAAGTAGGCATATATTCTATGAAACTATTTTTATAACCCAAAAGAGCAGTATTATGTCATAGAGGGAGTAAAGTTTGGTTCTGTGATGTGTAAACGTTTCAGTAAACACTGGATAGCAATCACTTGAAATGTGCGTTTCATTTTGTGTGACTTTGCTGATGGTTCATAGTCCAGTATACATACATGTTTGCTAATTCAGGACAGTGCTGTGGGATTTATTGAAAGTTGTCAAATGATTTTAAGGAAAAAAAATAAAAAAATCCAGTACAATTTGATGAATGGTTTTTACTTATTTGAAATGTGCTTTCCTGCAACAACGTTTTAGATTTTCTGTGATTCAGAACCGTTTTCTGTGCATCCATCAACCTGAAGGGCCTCTAGTTCTAAACATCACCCGTCTTGGATGCTGTACCGTATAACAGTCTTAGTTTCAATTCACTTGAGCACAGTAGTCTGTGATAATGGTAGGTTCTTAAAATGCACACGTTTATTAAAAATCAAGAGATTAATTATATGAATTACTGAGTAAAGTGTTCGACCTTTTCAATTGCTGTCAAGTCTGTGACTATGGATTAATAACTTGAACTCAGAAGTATTGACTTTTAGGCAGCAATGCTCCAAAATGTGAAAACAAATGTAAAAGCTCAGTGCAGCTAAAATGTAAAAGGACTGCGTCATCATTTTGTAGTAGGGTTATATTTAGACATTGTATGTGAGCAGTAAAGTATTATTGGAGTCTTCTTTTCTTAGTTGGATGAAATGTGTGGTACTAAAGCCGTGATAGCTGGAATTTTAACAGCAACTTAAGACATAAATTGTGAACCACTTCTGAATAAGCTGCTTAATATTGAAATTAGCTTTTTTTTTTACTTTGAAAACTATTTATCTGAATTATTTTTTTTTTTTTGGTCACGCAATTGTAGACGTTTCGATGTCCATTTGTGCTGCGCACTTTAAGGACTTCTCCTTCCTGTTGGCTTAGAAGCTGACATCTAAAATTCCGTGACATCTACACTAACCGTCTCCAGCTGCGGATGAATTCCATGCAATGTGATAGAAAGCTGTACAACAGCTACTAAATGGACCTTTTAAGATGGTTTGTGACCCCAATATGACCAGTTCAAATTGGGCTACTTGAATACAATTTGATCATTCGAAAACAATTTTCCATCTTAATTTGTGAATTTAAATCATACGAATCCGCTGAGAAAGACCATGTGATGTGGTCAAAAGCTCCAGAACAGCTATTGAGTGGACTGTGTGGTGAAATGTATCAATTGATTATTTCCATGCGCATGGAAAGTCCTCTGTGGCAGTGTGCATGTTACTACACCTCATCACGTTTAGTGGAAATGATTTCAAATGGCCCAGTAAAAAAAATAAATAAACTGTCAGTAAATACCTCACAGCAAGTTTTATTTATACATCCAAAAACAAAAGATCATATTTCTCACACTATATACAGATATTACATACAGTGTTTTTACACATATTACATAATTTGTACACAAGAAAAATATACATAAAAATGTAAACCTTTGTATACAAAAAATACCTTAGACAAATTAAACAAGGACCAATAACAAAAGGTGACTAGATTAGCTCATCCTATCTTTAAAAACAGTAATACAGTACATTCATATGAGTATAGGAATTTGTCAGCCATCTCTGAATTCAAGCAGTTAAATGTGCCAACAGTACGAGCCCTGTTCATTTTTGTTCTACGTGGTTTTGGGGGTAAACTGGTGCAGTGACTAATCTCATGCTATGTGGATACAGCAGCCTTGCAAACTTTTTTTTCAGTTTTTCGGGGGGCACTGTGTTTATGACCATTAGTTACAACACAGCGGTCACCGAGAAGCCCCAGTCGTCTCTGGTGGAGCTACGGGTTTACACTTCACTGCGTGTTTTCTCTTTGGAAGGGAGAGACAGAACTGGGCCTTCTCACAGCTGGAAATGTGGGGGTCTGGTGCAGGCTCAGAGCTGGTAATGATGGCAGCTGTTCATTTAATGAGCATCCAAGCAAAAGAGGAGAAGAAGAAGAAAAAAGGCAAGACAGACACTGGACTAGTGAAACACCACCGGCCTCATCCACTCCTGTGCAAAGCTATGTTGAAAACAACATGGGTGTAATGATCCGTTTTTCTCCACAAAATGAGATTAAATGGCGATGCATATATTCCTATGTTTCATACCACCGAGAATCAAGCCAGTGATCGTAATCTAATATAACGCTCTCACACAAAAGGTTGCTGCCCCATGCAAATCTCAAGATTTCCACCTGGAGTTTAATAGCTATCAAAAATACTCCCCATCAGAATGTGATTTAAAAACTAAGATGATAGCAACATTGATCCCTCCAAAACGTACCACCATTTTGATAGCCATTAACAGACGAGAGACTCATTCTACAAGACACAGGTTCCACTGAATACATTGCAAATAACAATTTAAATCCATTGCTACTCAATAATTCACCAACATAGCCCAAGATAGAGACTTGCTACTATATACCTAATACTCAATGTCTGACAATCCGTCAAATGTCTAATATAATATCAATCAGAAGCCGTGGTTGTACTGCTGTATGAGTTGGTAACAAGGGGGAGGAGCTAT
>NW_022280050.1:6888852-6929250 GCF_004355925.1 Anarrhichthys ocellatus | reverse complement strand
CATCAACACTGACACTCATTTATTTGCCTTTAAAATAATCCACTCGGTGTGACCCGAGAGAAGCAGGCTGACCTGATCACTGGTCTCTAGCTCCGAGTGAAATAGTTCTGCTGTAAAACAGTTAGAGAGGCCAAAGTATGTTCCTGATCCAGCCTGGACTCACAAGTGAAGCTACATGTAACGAGACCAATAAAATACCGTACGATGCTAGAGTTATGTTAATGTGTTTATTGCTTTAAGAAACTATATTTACCTTCAAGTGTCTACTGGGCCACTCAGAGTCCCACAACCAATGGTGAGGTCGGAGATATTTGACATCTGAGCAAACCGATAAATGAGCACATAAACAGTATACACGATATAAAAACAGCTGTTTAAAAGCATTTTGGTAAATTCATACTGTGAAATCTGACTCGGTAAGATTCTATATCATGATAACAGTTAAATAGCTTGAAACATAATGGGGGGGGGGGGGGGGGGGGTCACACATATCACAACCTGTACTCTTTGTTTTTCCAGAGGGTGACAGAAGCCGTGTATGAACAGGTGGAGATGCAATGGCTGTCTGAGCAAGGCAGGGTACAGTTGATCATTTAAAAAGACAGGACTTGAACTGGCAAACAAACCGACCACCGATTGAGGCTTCTACGTCAATGAATTCTGAGCACTGCGACAGATAATCTCTGCTAAGGTCCTTCCTCGAATTTTCACCCGTTTATTTCATCACAAAATCTGACTGTGTCCCCCCACCCCCCCACTGCTGACGGAACCACAAGGCATCAAACTAGTGGACTCACACCGACTTAAAAATCCCAGAGACCGCCTGGCTACAGGATCAAAAGAATGAAAATAGAAAATATTGAGGTTGTGCAAATTCATTATCAAATAGTGCACTATTACCACATTGCACACATGTAGCAGATGAGGAGGGGTGGTCGATCAGGAGCCAGACGACTGGATTTGTAAGTGACTGAGTCCACAGTCCGCCACGCAGCCGCTGCAGGCCCGACGGCTCTCATTTGCTTTGCGTGAAGGGCGGCGTGGCGCTGTTGGCACTTGCAGCGGTGGCACTAACGATGGAAAAGCCAGCGGGGGGCGCTGTGGAGCTGTGGCTCGGCTGAACGTCTTTCGGGATGCCACTGTGGGAGGCCAGTTGATGGCCAAAGGCCGCGCTGAACTGTGGGAGCTGTTGCTTGGGGTGCGTGGAGGTCAGAAGATCGTGTGAAGAGGCCGGGAGGGAGGATGAGGGGGCGGGGGAAGTCGTTAAACCCTTCAAGCCACTCTGGGGCATCGCCGAGAGCGCCGACATGGGCTGCAGCGTCACAGAGTGCGTGGTGGCTGGGGGTGTGGACAGGGAGGTGGATATGAGATGACTTTCTGATCCTATGAGATTGCCGAACTGTGTGGGGTCCGTGAGGGGGAGAGGGAGATTGTTCCATGACGAGCGCGGGGGTCCCGGTACCCCGCTGAGAGGGACTTCCAGCAGCAGAGGGGTGTCTGTCTGGAAGGTGCTGGCGTGGGGAGAAGATATGTGGTCACTGTACGGGGATGGCACGTGCTCACTGCTGTAGTGGCTGCCTTGGGGAGACGATGTGGGCGCATCCGACTTGGTCAGGATGTGGGATGCGTGCGTCCGGGAAAACGTTCGCTCTGCTATGGAGGTCTGCGTGAGCAGGGAGGGGTTGGTGGGGGCTACTGTAGAAGAAGATGACGTCTGGGGCTGGTTAGCGGGCTGAGATGGCGGTGAGGGGGGGAAGTGGCCCCCGGTGGACTGCAGTAAGTTGTCCTCCAGCTCGAGGCTGGTGAAGTTCTCCGTAGGCATGCGGCTGTTGAGCAGGTCCCCCATGCTACCCGGCTGGACTGGACCAGGGAACACGGTCATGGCTCGGTGGTCCACTCCTTCAGATGGGGCCAGGTCTCCCATGGAGGTCAGGCACACCAGAGAGTCTGGGTAGGACCCCATCGCCTGCAGTGCACGCACCAGCTCCTCAGCCTCTTCCGTGGTGGGCAATAAATCTCCATTCTTACCTAAACACACACAGAAGCAGAATTTAACACTATAAAATCACAGATAGAGAGGACTTTACTAGCAGAAACATGAAAGAATCAGCTGTATGACAACCTTCAAACAAGTCGAAGACCTGCAGGTCATCAGGTAGTCTCGGTAACACGTCGGAGAAATCCTCCTGGTTCAGCTCGAGGTCATTTGGAATGTCTGCCATTTCATTGGTGATGTCGTCCGGAAGCTCCTCCGTACTCATGTCTGGAGTTGACGGGCTCCTGGTACAACGATGAGATAAACTTAGTGAAGAGACACAACACGTGTGACACGAGAGCCCGTGAATGAGGGTATTCTCCCCGACACTGGATCTCGGGGCACTTAAATTTGAAAGTAAACAGCGGAAGAGACACAAGTGTGGCAGACCTGATGCTGGCCTGTGAGGGCATCGCTAGGCTTGTAGAAGGCATTCCCAGGTTCCCCTGTGGCAGCGCTGGAGGGATGGGTTTCTGAGGCCTCCGCGGTCCTCTCCTCCTCTTCTTCTTGTGTTTTTTGGTGAGTGCCGGTGGTTTGGTCTTTTTACGTGGCTTTCGCTGTTGCTGCTGCTGGTGGTGCTGCACTCGTCTGTTACCGTCCCCTCGCAGGAAATTATCCTGTGTGTCATATATGAAAGAGCATTGAGTCATAACATTATCCCGTAGGAGGAGCAGTCACAAGCAATAACGGGAAAGTTAAAGGAAACTTTCGACGTTTCGGGAAATACGCCTATTCAATTTCTTGCAGAGTTAGATGAGAAGACTAATACCACTCTTATGTGTCAATCTTCTCGTCTAACTGCGGAAAAAAACTCACCATTTTTTTGGCATGCTCTTCACAGAGTGGTGTCTGGTGCGTGATGTCAAACACAGGGATGGAGCACTGCTGACCATCTGCAAATTTGGCTGTGCAACTAGCGAAGAGCTGCTGGGAACGATTCAACAGAATGTCTACAGAGGACAATAAAGGAAATAACACACTAGACGGAAAGCCTATGATCGTAGTACTCCACAAATCACAACCCTTTTACAACTCAAACTGACAAAGCTAGTAGTATCGGCGACGTGGTGGAAAGGATACGCTGAAAGCAGTGTCGAGTGAAGGGCAGAGCTCGGTTGTTGCAGGCCTGGCCCTTTGTGCTGCCGGTGCAGGTCCCCGCATCTGTGCTCTGCTGCCTCGCCGGAGCCACACTGTAGAAACATACAGAGCCGGGGCTGAGCCAACAGCCACAAACAGTGACAACACTCCACATTTGTGATGTTTTGTGCGTTTCAAATCAGGAGATGACAACGAGTCAGTCATAAAAGCAGCACACTTTGCTGTTTGCACGGGTATAAAAACACATTCGGTTGATGGGAGGGTTTCGTGACTGGGAGATAATCAAAAGCTGACGACTGTGACATCTGCGAGATTACCTTGAGGAGCTTCGAGAGGCACCACGTAACTCCTGGATCAGCTGGCCAGCACAGTCGGGGTTGTTACTGGCAGCGTGCAGCAAGGCTTTGCGGAAGGCATACCGGTATCTCTTTTGGCGGATACTCGCCCTCTCCTGCCTGCACATGTGCTTGTATTTCTCCCGGAGATACGAACAAAGCCTAAGCAGCCGCGTTCTCCGCGAGGAACCGCTGTCGTCCTCCAACCTGTTCAGAAAACAATAGACAGCAATCATGACGAGAAGCACCAGGTCAAAGTTTAGAACTGTGGGGAAAAGTATTAGAATACCGACTCATTCTGTGGTCTCCACGAGCTCTGGAAAGGAACAAAAGTCTCTGCCTCCTCCTCTTCATCATCATCATCAGCAGCACTGTCTTCTGACCAGTCCAGTCCTGGAAGAGAACTTGTTAGAGCAGCTCATCTATCTCGGCAGGCTCAAATCTCAATTGCTACACTATCCCACATGAATTTATATGCATGGAAAAACTGAGTGGTAAATGCATTTAAATTAAGCACCTAGATGAGGAAAGAGGTCTCCGTGCTCCTGGTGCGTCTTGGCACAGAGCTGCACCAGATGTTGCAACCTGGCCAGGCAGCTGGCAGAAGGTGAGAAGGCAGCGGGACGCATGACAACCGTGTGCCGCTGATTGTTACTGCCAATGTCCTTGCAACTGACAGGCAAGTGAGTAGCGGTGAAAGGCATTTTCCTGCTGAGTGACGGCCCAGAAGGCTGCACTGGACTGGGTGCTGCATTAGCGGGCATCCCTGGAGGCAGAAAGTTGACCGTCTGAGGTGGTGGTGGATTGCATAATAAACCCTGCTGCTGTCCTGGGAAGATGAAGGAAGTCACGCTGGAGTGCTGGGGCGGCTGGAGAAGACCTGACTGCTGCCGTGGGAGATGAGTGTTGAGAGGCGAGGAGGGGTGGACACGGGGGGCAGGGGAGGGAGTAAAGTGCTCAGGAGGTGGCTGGAAGAGGTCCGTGTCATGGCAGAGTTTCTGGTTGAGCAACAGCCGACTCTGTAGTTTCTTCTTGATGGCGCTGCCCTTCCGAGGAGTACCCACCTCCTCCCCATCTGTGTCGTCCTCATAAAAGGCAAAAGGGTCCAGGAGTTCCTCATCGGGGAGGGGTAACAGGCGTGTACAGGGAGGAGATGGCGGAAGTTCACCTAGACCATTGTGAGCTTTCAGAGCTAGAGAGGGCACAGTTATGTTGAGAGCCACTGACTCCAGGTGAGCCCGGGAGCGCATCTCCTCCAAAGCGTCATGCTTCTTCTTCCGTTCCTTCTTGGGGATAAAGCCCAGAACCTGCAGGTGGCTGTTACAGTATCTGGAAAACAAGAGCACAACCTCAGCATTATGTTGATCATGTAATTGCGACATGATTTGTGATCATTTTTACATCATCATTATCAATTTCATTCAAACAATTAAAATGATTGTGGCGTTATTTTTTGCAGAGATCTGTGCCAAACAAAGATGTTTTATTAAGTCTGTAGAATATAATGTGTAACAGGGCATCTCTGCAGCACAACAATATTTGATTAAAAATTGTATTTTGACACACATTTCACCATTAACAAATATTTACATTTTAAAAATTGGAGTAGGTCATGTTGCGATTTTGACATAATTTAAATTAATTGTGCAGCCCCAGTGGAATACGCTACACATGCACATGAAACATACACACCTGCGGTCCTCCGACTTGGGGATGGGGTTGGTACATCGCTGGCTGTTGTACTTTGCCACATATTCACATTGCTTGAAGGGGGCCGTCTTGTCCTCCAGAACGTGCCGGATGCAGAAAGCATAGCCATTTAGTCTGCGTTGCTTGCAGAGCTTTGGGCTGTATGAGCACAACGGCTTATTGTCCACCTCTGAGAAGTGTATGTGTTTGCCTTCATACATCACGTGACTCTTGTTCTTGACAACATCAGCTGATTGGATAAAGTCGGGGAAAACCAAGAATTACATCAATAACACATCATATTGAGGGCAACCATGCATGCACATGCAGGGTTGAGAGACATGGAAATAGTCACCATTTACCTAGCTCTTATCCCTAATATGATTGGTATTTAATAATAAATATTCAGGAAGCCCACATAATTATGCAATATAATTTTATTGCAACTGATTTGATAGTTGCTTGATCGTTTAACTACTATTTGACTGTATAATGTGAAGAAAACTAAATTGCACTGACATTCTAATACTTATTTGAGAACAACTTAAGTCTAGACAAACTTTGCTTCTGAATACTGGTTGCATTTACACCTTCTCATCCTCAATGTGAAAATACCATAAACAGAGAATAGGTCATTATAGCCAACAGTCCATTCAATTATCCTCCAAGCTAGCACTTACAAGATAAGATGATGCTGGTACAACAGCATCTTGCATGAAAGCAGCCTGCTTGACAAAGTTAAAAGCTAGAAACCTGTGACCTGCTCTTGTGTGTGCATCATTTACAAACTATCTGAACTCTAAAACAACTCAATCAAAAAGTCGCCTTTTCAGATTCAACAAGAGTGTAACGCTTCACAACAAACAAGCACACACACCGGCTGCTACGGGTATATTACAGTACACTGTAACGATTATTGTAGCGTTAGCTGCCCCGCTTCAGTAGTAGCTTAGCTGCTACATTTAACATGAATTGTGTGTTTTCAGGGTTGTTCTAAGAGCACTACGTTCCTGACAGCTGTGGTCAATGTTGGACATACAAGGACGTGTTGGCCAATTGCCATTTGTATCAGCCTGGGCTCACGTTCACAACTTTAGATACGGAGAACCGGACAAGCAGCAAACGGTGACTAACGTTAGCTGGCTATCATTGGAGCCCGGGGAGCTAGCTTGCCAACATTAGCTTGAAGCCGTTGGACAGATGTGAAACTTTACACTATTAAATTGTAAGCGGATCTAACTGTTAAGTGTAACATACATCCACAAGACATAACTTGATCTATCTTCAGGCAGAAATACATTTCATCAACATAAAACAGACACGAACATTTCAATTTGATAGTTAGCTCACAAGCTATCAAAGCTAAAAACACAAATTAGTAGGCGGTAGCTAACCAGGAAACGGAAACATCAGCAAATGACAACACTATAAAAGGTATATTTTCTGTTTAGTTTCATAAAGAAAAATGCTAGCGTAATCATACATTACATGAGATAACTCGCCCCAATCGTGGGATTTTGTGTATACAAACACGGCACATTTATAGCCAAATTCGTCCAAACAAAGGGTCTACATACGAGGCTTAAGGCCTGTCCCCGAAGGCCTCCGTAATGATCGATATGAATTATTGCCACCATCATTGCATAGTGTCACGTTAGCAGACTATACTACTTGAAACTGACAACATTGCATCACTTCTCATATCTACTTAAAGCGCCGAGTCATTTGGTCAGATCATAAGTCATAAAATAAATGAGTCATTAATAGGAGGCCTATTAGCTTCGATAGCACAGCGGCCTATAGTTGACCGCTCGGCCGTTTGAAAGCAGTGCAAAACGGTACACTCAGAAATCGAGACCGAGGCTGTGAATGATTTCGCTTACCTTGAATTGGTATGGGCTGTGTAAGGTATTCGCTCCAGACAGACGGCCGAAAAGTCTGTTCGATTCAGCTAGGCTATTTCTGCATCGATAGTCGAGATAGGATAATAACAGTGATCTTCATCGAGCTTGGTATATCTTGATATACGGATGCATTTAAATATAGGCTATCCAGAGCAAATTACAAGCAGTAGGCAGGCTGCTGAGGATTTTTGTTGGATCCACAGCAGACTCCTCACAGCACCACTACAGGCACTGCGAGGACATGACAACAATCCGCTCAACAACAACAACCTCTCCTACCATATTGGAAATTCAACTTTGTTAAAAACCCCTACAATGTTGAAGTGTCATGTTGATCTCTTTAGGACAGATATGGCAGTTTCGGTGAATGACAGTGCCGTTTGCATTTTTCACATTTTAAGCAATTTGGTTAAACTATATTAACTGAGAGGTACTGCAAAGTGTTTCAGTGGAAATTCATCTGGACCAGGGCTATCGTCCTCCACATAGATGAGTTGCCAGCCCTGCTGCCACTCTTCCTGCCGGCTGTTTACTGATGATGGACCACGTGCCTGACAGATATAGGAGCTAAGTTGTATTGATTTCGCATAAAAACAAGAACGCACCGTCCATGGCACCAGTACATATATATTTTTTTACTTTTGACATTTTTTAATAGGAACACACACTTTCTATAGAAAATTGGTTCATACACAAATATACATTCTTGTAATACTATATACTCCATATACCTTTAGGAAAATATAATCTCAACACTTTTAATGTTAGTAATTTATAATAAGACAATATATTAAATGTACTTTTGAATAAAGATTTTGAACCTTTGGTTACACCTACTAAAAAGTCATAAGAGATGAAAACAAACTGTTAGGTGTCTTTGGAGATTTGGTAAAATAAGCTTACATATCGACTCTGTACGAAGCACATGCTTCCATAATTTGCATAGATGATGAGGCACCTACTATAATAAAACAGTGCAAATTCTAGACATGTGCAAATGGCTGAGTTGTGCGTATATATATTTTTTGGCTGTGCTATGCATCGCTCTTTAGCATATGGATGGCTCGTCCACAGCTTGTGCTCCCTCCCTGACAGCTTTCACACACTTGGCCATCGTCTGGGAGGCTCTGCTTATCGGATCTGTGGGCAAATAACACAAGATTTTTTTTTTTCCTATAAACAAAATAAACAATTACTTTCATTTCCGAGTATGTACACTCTAGTCTACGTATGCTGGTTCAAACAGAGTCAAAATCATTGTGGGTGCTCCAGGCGGCTTGCCTTCATAACAACTGCAGAAGTAACAAAACACTTCCTTTAATAGGAAGCACAGCAGTAAACAACACAAAGTCTTTGCTCTGCTTCTATTTTTCTTGAGAGAAACCTCTGATTACTGGCATTTAAACAGGACACTTTGAATGATTACTTTATTCAGCCATAGTGTAACACTTTTGTGGGAATTGTCATTTTAATATATTTAATTTGGATAGAAAATAATAACTAATTTAACACATTAGCTAATGAGGGCATATAATGGCACATTGCAAATTAGATGCAGTTATAAAAGCTAGAATATGTGACATTAGTATTAGTATTGCTATTAGTATTTCTCTCTATAAAAATGAAATAAACATGAATATATTTAAATTAAGGCGGTGATACATCACTGCTGTGTTTCCTGGAGGATTTCGGAGTGAAAACAACATTTAGACTAGGTTTAGTGAGAGGAGTTCCAGAGTACTAGTGACCCACCTGTCATATAGAAGTCCTTCACAGTAAGCTGTGGAGGGACTAAAGGTCCAGTAAGGACAGCCTGGTTCACTGCCTGAGAGAGATAAGCCAGATATCGCCATCATTATGAAGAACAGTGTGAAGCAAACTAAGATAAGGAAAAATTGAATAAGCAGACATTTAAGTAAAGCTTTGTTGGTGCCTCCTCTGTAATCCACTAAACACATGCTGGAGGAAGATAACAGCTGACCTTTGACAGTTCATTAGCCTGCTTAAAGTAGTTGGCCTCCTCCACATCGTCATATCGCACCAGATTTGGGGAAACCTCTGCCATTCTAGCACGCACTTCATCGAGGGTTTCATATGGCAGAGTCACTCCAGCAAGCTTGTAGATGGACAGAGAAAATACACAGTATTTAGTCTTACTTCTTATTATTTAATACAACTTTATTTTGTTTGGTAGTTCACCTCAGATATGGCTCTGATGATCTTCCAGTCCTCCCTTGCCATGCCCGGGGGAGTCACAGCCACTTTGGTCTGCTGGGCACGGCCCTCCGTGTTCACATACGTGCTACATTTCTCAGTATACGCAGCTCCAGGAAGTATGACGTCAGCCATTGGTGCCCCAACATCCCCATGGTGACCTGGGCAGTTATGGTACAGAACATTTAAATTAAGCAAGAAAAAGTTTGGTGCTCCCTGACAGATTCTGTAGGTGTCTACTGGAGGGATAAACACCATTGTTTTGGGTGCATTTACATGTGGTCAAGCAGTATCTCTTTGCAATCAGATCACCCACAATGCAATTTAAAGCAAAGTGTACAGGAGGGTATCAGATGCCATACATGCATTCATGTAAATGAAAGCTTCTGCTGCTGTGCAGTAAGACAGCGGACCTTGATATATTATAAAGCTGTCCTTCGGGAGGTCCTGGCGAGTAATGCAGCCGGCATCAGCTCCTAGTAGGAACAGAACTTTGGGTGGGTTCTTTCTGATCGCCTCCACACCTGGTTTGTATCCAAGATCAAGTGCAGCCACTTGACTGGCAACCCTGAAGACACAGGAAAAAAACAGCACACATATTACAGTAAACATCCCTCTTGAACACTCCCGGTTCCCGAAAGCTTTCCCTCTAATTTTTCAAGACCTGTGAAGCACGTTGAGAACCTTCCAGGTTTCCTCAGCGCCACTGCTGATGCGAGCGTTCTGAGCAATGGTTGACGCAGCAGCCATTATCGCGGCCCCGTCCTCTGTCTGCAGACAGCTGCTTCCAACCACAACAACAGGATGCTTAGCTTTAGCCAAGACCTGCCAGAGACGATAAAAGACACAGAGACTAGGAAGAGACTTTCAAGTTGACTGATAACAATCATTACATTACTGAGAGTGTTACCTGGGAGAATGGGTGAGTTCCTGACGCGATTTCCTGAAGAACCTTGGCAGACTCCCCAAGATGGTCGTATGTGTAACTTAGGTCCACTTCCTTTCCCAAAAGAGCCACTTGCAACTCATTGTGAAGCCAGCTGAATCAGAGACGCCAAGAGCATATTAAAGGATGCACATTTTTGTTGAACATGACTCAGATTTACTCGTCTGACACTGTTCAACTACCAAAAATACCTTTTTCTGATTCGTGCATTGATGAGAGGAGCCTCATAGCGTGGGTTTGTGCCGACCAGAAGCATCAGGTCGGCTTCTTCAATGCCAGCAATCCCAGTGTTTAAAAGATAGTTTGAACGCAGGTCAGATCTAAAGAAGCCAAAGTAAAATCAGAAACTTAACTTCAAGTCCAACTGGCTGTGTCCCATCTCGTTTCCTTCTCTCTGTGGCCTTACCCAGCTCCAGCCATTGGGAACACCTCCTCAGTGCACAGGTTGTCACTATTCAAACGGTTCAGCAAATCCTTCAGGGAAATGAGAGCCTCTGCATCCACCAAGCCCCCGACGACAGCAGCAACAGCGTTTCCTTCAACTCCTTGCAACTGTCAAAGAAACAGATGTTACTTAGGACAAGCCTAAGTTGAAACAACAAGTTGCAAATTATCCTACACTGTTACACAAGGTCGTTCATCATAAATTACATACTACTCCAGCCACTCGAGTCAGCACATCTTCCCAGGTTGTGGGAACGAACTGCCCACACTCGTTTTTCACCATCGGCTGAGTAAGCCGCTGCCTTTTGAGTCCATCATATGCAAACCTGTCAGGATAGGAAGCAAGGCAGAGCTCAGCAATGACGCAAACATCATACATGACACCTTAAAGTTAACTTTGTGTCGTTAGAAAAGTACCTGGTTTTGTCTGAGATCCACTCCTCATTAACATCCTCGTTAAGACGAGGCAAGATTCTCATCACCTCGCCCCCGCGAGTGGTCACCACAATGTTACTACCCACAGCATCCAGGACATCAATGGATTCTGTCTTCCTGCAGAAAACCAAAGATAATACATGAGATTAAAAACTAACCTTTGACCCTAAAAAGTGACTCAAAAAGGTAGAGCACAATCCAAAAACCTGGTCTCCCAAGGGCGAGCCGTGAATGCATATGGTTTAGAGGTGAGGGCCCCCACTGGGCAGATATCGATAACGTTCCCAGATAACTCCGACATGAACATCTTCTCCACGTAGGTCCCGATCTGCAGGTCATTGCCTCTGCCAGTGGTGCCCAGGTCCTCCACTCCTGCAATCTCACTGGCAAAGCTGTAGGAGCAAAAAAAAAGACTTATTTTCATATACTTAATTTAAATCAGCATCTCAACTTACTCTAGATATTGATTGAATGTGTGACGCACCGCACACAGCGAGTGCACTGGATGCAGCGAGTCATAATGGTTTTGATAAGGGGACCAATGTTTTTGTCTTCCACAGCTCTTTTGCCCTCAGTGAAGCGGCTCCTGTCACTGCCAAACTGCATGGACTGGTCCTTCAAACAAAATAGTGTTCAGTCGTATTAGTCAATCTTGTATTAATTTATAAATAAAATAATGCAGTTTTGGTCATGCAGACACTCAAGCCTATAAAAAACACATCTACTGTTCACTGGTGGTGATTTATTTTTACCTGTAGGTCACATTCTCCCCCCTGATCACAGATTGGACAGTCTAATGGGTGGTTAGCCAGCAGGAACTCCATCACACCCTCTCTGTGTAAAATGAAACAGGTTACTTTAATACAAAGAAACATTCGATTTGTTGTGTTTTTTTTTTGCTTGGGAGAGATGTGGGTTATCATATCACCTCAGTTGAAAATTGCCCACATACCACTTGGAATAATTACAGAGCAATATTAACTCTAACCAAACACAAATATGTAATATTATCAGAGAATACAATGTCTTACTTTTGATCCTACCTTGCCTTTCTTGTTTTGTCAGAGTTGGTTAAAATGTTCCAGCCCTTCATGACCGGCATCGCACAAGCTGCCACCGGCTCCAAGTTGAATGAAAAATGATTACTGATTATTCCAAGTTATACAAGGCAAATAAGTGCAGCATGCTGGCTACCATAAATAGAAACAAAAACACACGACCCGAAGCTTACCTTAGGAACTTTCTCTATCTCCACCAGACACATGCGACAGTTTCCTGCAACCGACAAGCGCTCATGGTAGCAGAAGCGAGGAATCTGCATTCCTACCTTTTCACACGCCTTGTGACAAGATTTGAGTCAGTGTCAAATCTGATATCATGACTCAATATGTCAACAATCAATCTATCTATCTTATGCATGGATTTAGCGTGTTACCTGCAACACGGTGGTTCCCGGCTCCACCATGATAGGGTTCCCATCCACGAACACCTCCACAAGGTTACTGGCGGCTGCTGTTGCTGCGGTGCGAGCTTCAAGCACAGGCAAAAAAAACATTTTTATTGCAAATCTTTCCTTTTCTTTTCATCCAAGAACTGTTACTTAAAAAAAAAAAAAAAAAAACAGCTGCATAATTTATCACCATCTATATCACATCCTATTATGATGAATCCCGGGTATTACAAAGTAACAACACATGATTGCCACTGAGTACTATTGGCTACATTGAGCCAGCAACAGCCTGGCACCAGATGTGGTATCTGGTAAATCTGTAATCCTGCCTATAATCCATCAGTGGAGCAAAGTGACAAGGGTTCAGGTGCTTGCACACAACAGACAGCATACAACATACAGCCTGGGTGTTCTGCTGATACACAAGACACACATATGATCAATTAATCAGGTTATAAAGTGACATCTGTCTTACCATTGTTCGTTGCAGCCGTACTTCCTCTGATAATTGCTGCTGGAAAAAGACTCCGGCTCACAACAGGCAAACGCAACATGCTGCAAGAGAGTCAACGTCACGTGTAAAGGTTCTACTTCTTCTTCTTGTGTCAAGTATCGACAAGACTTTAAGATGTTCAAAGCTGCTGCGTCATATAAACCCCGAAGAACCGTAAAACATGTATGCAACGAGCAAGCAAAACAATAGCAGAAACACGAGCAAACGTTTGTCATTTAGATGCAGCTAATTTATACTGCGACGTATTTAAAAAAAAAAAAAAAAAAAGAACACGTCTAAATGATAGCCTGCTATTCATGGTGCCCTTTAAAAGGACATGTTAAAACTGTTAAACTACGCCAAATGTAACGAACCTTAGACTTGCCAAATGATGGAACTACCAAGCAAAGATTATACGCTAGCTGAGTGTGTTAGCTCGCGACATAGTCATATTCTAACGTTACGCCAATGATACATAGTATCAACTGCCACCGCGAGAAGCAGTATTTCAACGTTTGCAATGTTGACTCCAAAATCACAAATGTCACTTTGCCTCAAACAAGCTAACGTAACACGTGAGGTCAACCTATTTCTAGAAGACTAGTCCGTTTATTCTAATAAGAAGCCGGTTCTAACGTTCGTTCAGTGGACTAAATGTTGACGACATACTTAACGTTAAGTATGTCGTCAACATTTAGTCTGAAATACTATTTCCTAAACACTACGGTGATGTGTTGCTTACCTTGCCAGTGTTTGGGGTTAGTCTCTGGAGACTGCCTGCGACGCAGATGGCGCACTGTTTTATTATTCTGCTGCGTCACGGATTATGTACTCCTGTATCGGCTATAATAATCCAAGGCCACTTTTTCCTCTACTTTTCCTGCAATTACTGACTGGTCTAGTCTGTGGTAAAGTAGCAGCTACAGCAGGATCTCTCACATACACAGACCTAATCTAGTTAACACTTAATTCGTTTTTCATCCTTTAATGAGCCACTTTAAAGAGCAGTTAATTGAAACGATGGAGGGGTCGCAGGTACACCAATTTTCCACAAAGTGAAGTGAATGCTGATTGTAGTTGTTGAAGAAGTCTAAATGTTTGCTACTTTTCCCTGATTTTTACAGTTATTCCAGGGATTCAACCTTCCGGTCACAGACAGGATGGTAAACTATTTTATGACCAACAGTCGTGTCATCCTTACAAGTCAGAGTTCACCAGAAAGAAATAACAGGAAATGGCTGGTAAACAGAACCTCAGGAAACGGAAGGAAATGCACATCATGATTTAGGGTTGTGGATGTAAACTGTGTGTAAACTGTGAAATGTAAACTGTATGTATACATAAAACATCAAATCCTGCTTTTTTATTGACAGACTCTTCTCACATCAAGTCAAACAATATAAAGAAAATACTCAATTTACAAAGAACAGTAGGCCTACATGTTCAGAAGAATAATTTTATTAAGAAATATGCTATTTACTTGTAATATATTAGAATAAAACATTTATACAACTCTCAATAAAAATCAGCTTACTTACAATACATTAATAGGTGACAACCAGCCATATACAGCTGTATAAAAACATACTAATGTTGACTACCAATAGATTTATGCAACATATCTCATCTCTAACCAAAAGATGTCGTTCTTCAAGAGTAGACTACAACAATAACAAATTCAGTAGGCTGAATACGTTATTTGCATTTGATATAACACTGCAACTAATTCATATGGATACATCATTTTGTTTTACTTTTACTTTGTTTATAAAATCACAGAAAATAGTAAAAAATATCAGAATTTTATATATATATATATATATATATATATATATATATAATCCATCAATTCATTATCAATATACTAGCAGATTATTTTATTTTTTTCTCGCCTCTTTCATTGCAAATCACTGGAGTTGTGCAAATGTAAACTAAAGGGAAAGATATATTAACTCCATGTGCACATTATGCACAGTTCTGCTCAGCTTTTCCTTTCAGAGTAATTATGCACAACTCTGTCCAAATTAAACAAAATAGGAAAATCTTGCCACTACAGCTGGAAAGAACAGCAACGATAATCCTCCACATTTATGGTAAAGTAATAGCCATTCTTACTTTCATGTTTTTCATGGACAACAACTACAGTAATCATACAGTTGATGACTCCACAGGCTCCTCTGGGACACTGTCCTGGTGATCTCCTGGCACAGACTCCATCTCGGTGGCAGAGATCGACTGGCTGAGCTCTCTCAGTGAACTCTTAGTAATGTCCAGGCATGCACGCTTCAGGATATGACGCACCTTTTTGCCCAGGAGCATATACAGGAGGGGGTTAATGCAGCTGTTAAAAAACCCTAAACTGGTGGCAAGAGGAAAGCCAGATTTCAGTATGTTGTGCAGGTATAATGAGGAATGTACGGATAACTCCATCAAGCTAAAAGTATGAAAAGGTGCCCAGCATAAAAAGAAGGCCAGAATTACTGCAGAGACTGTTCTGGAGAAGCTGGACAGCCGAACCGAGCCGCCAGATTGATTCACTTTGATTGTCAAAAGTATACCCGTCACACATATGGCAGTAAAAGGCAACAAGAAGCCAACAGTGGTACGAATGACCACTATCATAATGTGTCTCATCGCCACTGTGTGTCCATCCTGTGTGTGGAAGTTGTTAAAGCACACTACCTTGTCGTGTAGGCGCATGGTGTCACGAAAAATCAGCGCAGGGCAGCTCAAGGCAGCAGCCAGCCACCATATGCAACCACATACAACCCAGGCCCTCTCTATAGTGCGATACCTCTGAGACCAGCTGAGGTGGACCAGAGACACATATCTGTCTATACTGAGCACTGTGAGAAAGAGCACACTGGCATACATGTTCATCACAGACACAAATGAGTTGAGCTTACACATGACCACACCAAAGTCCCAGTGGAAGTCCCGCAGTATGTAATCAATGTAGAAGGGGAGGAAAAGCACAAACACAAAGTCTGCCAAGGCTAGATTGAGCAACCAAACATTGTTGACTGTGTTTTTGCTTTTCAATGCTATCACCCAAATAACAGTTCCGTTTCCAATCAGACCAAGCACAAAGGAAATAATGTAAATGACCACTGAGATTATGTGCATAGTTTCCCTCTGCCTGTGGTCTACTTTAAGTTCTTCTAGGTCTCCGTACTCCAGGTAGTAATCATAGGTGTAGTTCCCATAGTCCTCGCCGGAGTCATCCATTATTGCAGAGCTTTAACCTCTGTGGTGAAGCTATCTGCGGGAAGGAAAAGCTCATGATAAGATGCATTCCTTTAAGATGATCCATAAACACAGTAATTCAAAACATTCCCATCCGTTATAATCAACGACACGTTGTCTCACCTCACACACTCTGTGATTACGCTGCTGTTCTCCAGAAGGATCGAGTTGTCTGTCCTGTCCACCTTTCTGATCATCCAGTTCCTGTGTTGAAGTTAGGACTGGGTGTGTCCTGACTAACCCTGGAACAAAGTGTCAACATTCGTTTGGATCAACAGTGTGGAGATGCCCAACAGATGAGGCGGAATAGTGTGATTCATAGTGTTGGTTGTATAAGTAAACATGGAAAAACTGGCAAATGCTGTATTGTTACGCAATGCACCCTTTTAATTTAGTTGTGCATCTTTCCCAAGGTTATTACCAAACCAGCAACTGGGTGAAATGTTAGATTTCTTCCCATATCTAATATTTGTATCTTCATCAAGGCTAGAATGGGGCACCAACTACAAGTTTTACTGAAGCCAGATTAACACCAAATTTAAAAAGACTTTGCGGTCTGAGGTGAATGTTGTTTAACTTGTGTTTTTATCAGGCTTTTTCCAGTCTTCAATACAAATCTATTCATATATATATATCCTATTGATAAACTTTGTAAAACAAAAGTGTAAGTAAACAGAACAAAGTTAAGATTAAGAATATTAATTAAATCTCAATTTCAAAGAGAAAAATGAAATAGATAATGAATAATCAGACTTTGCCATAAAAAAATGTGTTGAAAAAAAGTAACAACAGACCAAAGAGAAAATGTAGGCCCATGCCATATCAGTTCAATCACTCAACAAAATAATTATACGTAGACTATGTCCTTTTAAAAGTATTAATATAACAGTAAACAATAGAGAAAACACCGAACGCTGAAAGCAGAATCAGTGCAATCAAAGAAGTAGAACCGGTCTCACAGGAACAAGGGCTCCTATACAAATCTCAGTAAACGATGCAAACACATTGTTTACGTAATTAATAGCATGTTAAGTGGGAAACACCTCATAATAAAAGTGCCACATGCACACTATTGGCATACTAGCGGGATAAACATTTTAAAAAGACAGCGCATCGCTTACCTAAAAGTGCAGAGCTCCCTTTTATTAGTATTTGGACCAAAACACCGAGAGCTCCCGGATGAACGTGACTGCTAAGGTTTAGCCCTTTAGCTACCTTTGTTTTTGGCCGGGCCTCGTCAGTGTAACTTCCCCACTCGGCTTCAAAACTCTTTCTGCGGCATGTGCAGTCTTTCCGTGAGTCCATCCAAACCCATCTCCGTTGGGAGGAGACGTGCAGTGGGCGCGCCTCGCTGACGCGTCAAACTTGGACCGCCGAATGAAGAAAAGTTATTGGTTACTGGTACAGAAGAATGCTCTCATTCACTAAACCGAGCTGCGGCTGCTTTTCATAACAGCAGTGTAAACCACGCAGTCTGCGGTGTGTAAACCCGGAGCGCCCCTCTTTCTCCCCTCGGTGACTAAACGGAGAAGTTTTGAATGCTGCAGATTCTCTCCTAAAATGCACAAATCAACGTTTTAATATTAGTATTACTATGCTGTAGCATGACAGCTACAGCATAGTTGATCACAGTGATTTATTACAGAATTTTCCACAACGTTTGGGGACTTGTGAAAAGTTTAAAAGAAAAAAAGAGATGGTCCATATCCGTATGTGTCACACTCATCATCAATCAACTCCACCCCCTTGGAAAAAAAAAGTTTTTTATTAAGCCTCAAGCCCAAGCAGAGATAACCCTGATGACATCAGCAGGGGTTATTTTTCTCAGACTTGCTAATGCTCCTCCAGAGCCACAGAAGACATTATACAACTGCTTTCACAGGCTGAGTAGCACTCCCACCACGAGTTAACCAACGCTCATGTGCTCAAATTGTGTTCTTAAGTACAAATACTAGGTGTACTTTACTTTTATTCTTTCATTTATTTATTATTACTTCCATTTTATGCAACTTCGGACTTCTCTACTCTACATATCAGAGGCAAATAATTGACTTTCTACTCCACTACATTTCTCTGTATACCTTCTTGCACCCTTCCTGTCCAGTGAAAACCATGTGTCTCCAAATGTGTTGATTTTGAATTAGAAGTTGTCTCATTAACGGATTCAGAAAAACTATTAAGTGTTCATCTGTGGGTTAAGTAAATTTGCCCCACATCACAGTTTATAACACTGCTTGGTTTTCATTTTCAAGCATACCACCCCAATCAGTGATGTCACAGACTCCAGTTAAAGGCACAACACCTGCATCACTGATGGAGGCACAGCCAGAACTTCTTTTCAGGTTGAACATTTTAGCTTCCCGCCCTGTGATGTTTTACCCTTTATATCTTGAACAATAAGTAAGTCACATTGAAAACTAGTGAAATGACCTTCAACTGTTTCGAAAAAGTAGCAGTAAATTACAAACATGTCTATTGCTATTAAATTTGTCAAATGTAATAGGTTTTTCAAACTGATGCAGGTTGAACTCAGAGAGACTTCATGTGGACTCTGCTGCTTACTCGTCCCTTTTTGTTTCATCCGACAGCCTTGTCTCAGTTGTCTCAATTTCCAGTGACCCAAAATGACCAACTCATCCCTGTGTGGACCACTCAGCCCTGAGGAGGGAGGAGCTGTCACATTCTCCAAGAGCCCTGTGTGTCTGAGATCTGCATCGCCCAATGAAACCTACAAGTCATGCCATGCACTCGTTATAGTTCATGGCCCGTGTCACACAGTCTTTCTTGAAGATTTTCTGCTGTTTCTAAAAGAGACTAGGGCACATTCAATGTCCCCACTGGGACTTTTAATGAAACTTAAAGGTGTTAAATTCGAAATTCAGAGCATTAATATAGCATGCTCTGCATGGCGCTCATACGGCAGTTAGCTGATAACGCCTTCCTGACCCATAGCGGTTCCCCCTCAGGTAAACACTGTTAGCTCTGTCAGCACTGTTGATGTTGTTCGCACTGTTAGTGCTGTTAGCACTGTTAGCCACTAGCCAATAGCTCAGCCATTGCCATGTTGAGAGCCATGTGGAGGCAATCCCTCAATCATATGCTCTGAATTTTGAATTTAGCACCTTTAAAGAAGCAAATTGTTGACTGTGGAAAAGTTTCCTTTACTTCTATTTCATTGTAATTTCATTGTTGTGATCGGTTCTTCTATAATAAGATAGACGAATATGAAATTGTGTACTAAGAGTGGCAATAATGAAATGTAACTACATTTACTTGTGTACTGAAGTACAAATTTAAGGTTATTGCATTTGATTTGATTATTTTATTATATGCGACTTTATGGCTCACTACATTTATCTCAGACGGGAATATTGTACTTTACACTCCACACAATTTTTTTTTGAAAGCTATTAGTTACTAGTTACTTTGCATATCAGGATTTTACATAGAAAACATATGATCAGCTTCAACAATATGACACAATATTATAGGTTGAACCACCCCATAACAGTATATAAAGTGGTTAAGTTTGCCTTAACAAGCTAAAACAGTAAAATGTGACTTTATACTAATTGATATATCAGTTGTAAAATTAGCCACCAATGGCTAGTGACCACTTTTACTTTTAATAGTACATTTTACTGCTAAAACCTCTGTTTCTATTTCAGTTAAATTATGAATGCAGTACTTACTCATGTAATATTGTGTTATTGCTAAAACTTTGAGTAGAAGACCATTTAGACCCATGAAATTAAAGAAGCGGCTAAATGCTTATATCCTCCCCTAAAGCATACACATGTATTATATATTAGGCTACAACAATAACCAAGACATTAAGGCATACAATTTAAAATGTAATATTGTTTTTTTTTTCTCATATTCACAACAAAAATACTTATCGTGTGTGATCACACAGTAGGTGCGAGTGGGTCGTTTCCTGTTTTGTTTCTGGTCGATGGGATTTTACAGCCATGCCTTTGAGGTCACCTGCACGGGCTTCCTGTGGCCCAGGAGGGAGGGAGGAAGGACATCTCTCTGCTCACCGAGGAGGAGCCTGCTGGTCGACTTCCAGTAGCTGCCTGGCCACCGCCTTCTTTCTGCTCACCCCCTCCCTCCCTCTCTCGTCCTCACCCTCCTCCTCCTCAGCCGCTACTGCAGCAGCGAGCAGCCCGGTGCCTCCTGGATCCATGAAGAGAGCCCCCCTGCACGGCACGTCCCCCGCCACGATGGGCCGCGAGCTATATACTGCGTTGAAGTGTTGATATTGAGATATTTCAGTTATCAAATATGAATCATGCATTTGATATTTCTGGCCACTTTGCTCGTGAGCATCCTTTCGCCTTGGCTTCATCCATCACTAGCGTCATCCGGTATGTATCGCAATAGCCTGCTGGCTTTTCGTGACACTTTTATCTAATTAGAAACACCTTTCACTTTCTGTGTTGGGCTAAAATAATATCTGATGATGTAGCCTACTGCAGGTGCACACTATCGCCCCCTCTAAAAAAAAAAAGAAAAGATATGTGATTTAATATGCGCCGTCTTCGGCGTGATGGTGCATGATGCAGACTACAGCATATCAGTATCTTTTGTTCAGCTTATAAAACAATAGTGCTCTTGATTATGTATGAGTATCATATTTAAAATAACTGTTGCTGGTACTCTTTTACTTCAAGTGCATGCTATTATATGCTGTTGTTATCAGAAGCTATTTGGATTTATATTGCATAATGCACACTGCATGTATCTATCTGGTGCAGAGTTTTTCACTTTGGAAATAAGCGTATCAAAAGTACCTTTCAAAGAAATGAAGCTGTTTATATTCTGTATTCTAAATCAGCCGTATGGGGTTGCCAGTGTAGGATGGCATGTAACCAGTCATTCCGAACTGTGTCCAGAAGAATCGCAATAAAGCCGTGGCCACTTGCCTCAGAATTATCAATGCGCTTCATGAATTAAGGATGACAGCTGGCTGTTTGTGTGTGTGTGTGTGTGCTGTGTGTGTGTGTGTGTGTGTGTGTATGTATGTATATGTGTGTGTCAGGTATTTCATGTCTGTGCGGTGGCAATTGTCTTGCAGTTTCTCAAGGAGTAGGGGACAAGGTTGAGAGGGACGCAGTGCCAGCCCTGCTGAAGCAACAGGCAACTGCAGCACCGGCTACAGACAACACAACACACCATGCAGTGGAGCATGTGATCACCTACCCCTCGCGTTTAATCTACTACCTAAACGAGGACTCGGAGAGCACCTACCATGACCTGGACACCCGGGCCAAGAACCAAGCCACAGAGCGGCAGGTAAGCCAGCATCGAAGCGGGATGGGTGAGGGAGATTGATACTGGGACGTTGTGAGAAGTTACTTCCTAGAAAAACCTTTGTGATCTATAGCAGGAATGTTTAGTCACATAGCATGCTGTGTGGACAAGGCTTTGAAGTTTTGAATCCAGATTATGTCTCGTATTAGACCTTAATGCTGTCTTTAGTGTCATGTTACTGCACACTGTCAGACAAAGCAAAGACACCCATCACATGAAGCACATTAACAGCTGCTTTATACGTTTAAGAACTGGAGTGATGCCAGACCGACCATGTTGAAGGAAGCTATTCTTCCAGTATGCCCACTGTGCATTACCATCTGCCATTTATCCGCCACATCTGTTATCTTTGTGCTGTAGAGGATGTTTAAGGTGCACTCTAGAGGATTTTATGTTCGTAGAAAGCTATAATGTTATGGTTTTGCATCATCTGCAGTCCCGACTCTTTTCTACCTTACAGGCAGTCCACCTCGCCCAAGCCAGTTTCCAGTTAGAGGCATTCGGCATCCGATTTGCCCTGGATCTATCATTGAACACGTAAGTCCTTCTCATCCTATCTAACTACAGTTCATGTAAGCTAAAACAATAGATTTTGGAGCGATTTAGTCCCTGTGGTCCAGTTGTTGATCTCTATTATTGTGGCAAAATGACGAGAAGAGATGACGAACTGAAGTTGCAACCAGCGGGAATTGTTTTAATAAGCTCACGCCCAACATACAACGAGTTTAGCAAATCCAAACAAATCCAAATGTATTACTTTTCACAGATCACTTTTATAGTCAAACTTCACCCATCTTAAGTTACTTTCCACCAATCAAACCAGTCCGTTGAACCAAAAACAAAGCACATCTGGTCTCTTCATTATGTCATGCTCTCACGTCCTCCTTTAGGTCAAGATAACCTTTTGGCAGAACACACGACTCATGTACGGGAAATATTTTGGTACAAATCTGAGAGATTTATTACAATTTGTCTGGCGTGCCCTGATCACTTCCTAAGAATGTTTCTATGAGCCAGAATGTGTTCACATAAGAAAGTTATATAAACGGTTCACTTGTGAATCCAAATGTGTTCAGTTCAATCCTAAGTTATATGATGATTTTCTTCAACACTATCCAGTTACAGGGGGCTACTTTCTTTGTTTACGTTTCAGTCAGACTCAGAGACAAGATTGTGGAATTATCAATTACCCGAATCTCTACAACGGAGGTGGGAAGTGCAAAGTTGGCACAACTCAGAGTCACAATTAGTCACATTTACAGGAAGTAAACCACGTTGAAATAAACCAAAATTTCCCTTTCATCATAACAAACCTCGAGACTTGTGGTTGAACTTCCAGTGTGAGTGAGTCGTCTGTCACTCACAAGAGTATCTGCTGTCAAGATCATGTTGACAGTTAATGTGCAGATGGTTGAAAATAGCAGAACGTCTGTATTTTTATTCCTGTGGAAACCTTCCTGCCACAACAGAGCCACACTGACACTCCCTATGGATATTATAAAAAATAATGCGGCATACTGTACAAAACATTATAAGAAAGTATTAAAAGGAAGCTGTGATTTAGGGTTTTATTAGTTTAATTCAGGGCTCTTAAGTTGTACTAATTTAAATGTAGGCATAGTGTAAACTAAATGTGCACTTTAAGCTGTATTAAGAAGGAAAAGTTTAAAAAGAATATAATTAATTTAAATAAAGATTGGATATTACTAAAACATCATTAAGCCCTAATAGGCCACAGTGGAAGTCTGTATTAGGGCGTCAAAATGACCAGAAGTCTGAGTAAGCAATATGTGTCATAGCTAACACCAAATCGACAACAACTGTGAATCCCGTCTGGAGATGACTGTTGTTTGTAACTGATACATTGTTTTATATGTCATATCAGTGATTAATACAGCGTCAGTCGACGATCGCTTAATTAGGGAAACTGTAATTGAATAGGTCGGCGCGCTAGTTTCCAGAATCCTAGTTTCCAGAGTGCTAAAAGCAATGTTAGTTTAGCCGCCAGACTACAGACAGACTGTTTAAGACAAGGATTTGGAAAACCAAAGTCTCTATCTTTAATGAGGCTTAATTGGTTTGCATCAAAATCAGCAGAGAGACAGTTACTCTGCGGTCTGTGATCACTGTCCCATTCGGAGACACGAGGCTCCGGACACTCAATGGTATTGATTTACTGCCTTTGCAAAGTAGCCGGTCTGCATGTGCGAAGGCTTAATGTACGTGTGTAAAGGACTTTAAAAATGTTGATTTGATTCCAAGTTCCTTGATGTGATAAAATATTGTAATTGTATATTGTCTGCATTGCTGAGTGATGTTAGATGTTACTCTAGTTACTTTAAAATGTAATGTCATCACTTTAGCAAAATTAAAACTATCTTAAGTAGTATTGAAAAGCTCTACTAGGTTGGTTGAAGACATTTTTATGCTCTGGATGCTATCTTTGTAGAAGTTTGAGTATCATTTCAATTGCCACAGTAGAATCCTTCAAAGTGCAGATTTCAGCAGTTACCTGCAGTAAATAGTTGTTTTATTGTGCAACTGTACAAGGTCAGATAATACAGGAGAGGCTCCGGGAATTATGAATTTTGCTGTTGAGCTTCTTGTTGTTAGGAGACCACATAGCTGACTGTTTATTGAAGAGTTGATGCTCATGTATCAGGTAGGTCGATGGGAGAGTCATCATCAATATTCAATGTCTGTGTTTTTCTTCTCTCTGTTCTAAATTGAATATACACAGTTAGGTTTTGTGGAAATGAAAGAAAGCAGAGGTCAAATATTGTCACACTTCTGTGTTTTGTGCACATGTGTTGTTTGCAGCATATGTTAAGTAGCATAGAGACAGATACAGGAAGAATTGCACTCTTGCCCTGTCATTCCCAGCTCAAACAATCACGCGTCACGTTTAAGAGACGTCCTGTACATTATCGTCAGACACTAAGGAAACACCACTTAATACAGCATTACCTCTTTACAGCAGCTGCACAGAGGCTTGGAAGCGTGACCTTGATTCCTAGCTGTTTGCTTGTACCGTAGGTTATCTGTGAGATACATGAGCTAACTTCAGAGTGTGCCTTTTTGTTTTGAGAGAACAGGGGTTTGAATTCTGCTTGGTGTCGTAGCTGCGACAGTACTGATCTAAATATAGATAGGTCTGCAACCTGCCAATGGGTGCTACTTTATCTGCAAACCTCTTACTGTACCTCGGACTGCAAACCATGTTTTTCTCAGTTGAAACGAATCATATATTCAATAAAAATGCGAATTAGAAAAGTGAATAGTTTTAGTGCTGCTTGTTGAGAGCATCTCTGTTTTTTTAGACTCATTATTTCCAGGTGTTGGAGGTATGAACAGTAATGACAAAAGTCACTACAGGATTTAGAGCTGCATTTGATCTGTCGCCAGACGTTAGAACCTCCTGCAGTTCTTTTTGGTCCTCCCTCACTGTCTCGCTTCCCAGATGCCGCTGCTGCTGTATTGTGAACCGAGACACCTCAGGGCAGGACTCCCTTCTCAAGATCTCCACACACTTTCACAGCTCTCTCACACACACACACACACACACACACATCCATACAGACACAGTGTCTTTACCCCTCCATGCGCTGCAGTGCTGCCCTCACACGCACACACACACACACACTCATACAAACACCAACTAAGCGTAGCCCACTATCCTCGCCCTGCCTCATCTGTCACGCTATTAATAGCCCCTCACTCAGGAATCTCTCACATGCCTGGACTCTCCTTTCATAATGGTGCACTTCCTGCTCTCGTGCCGCCGAGAATCACTCAAAAATGTCACACTGCTGGTGTTACAAAACTAGATCCATCACTTCCATCTTTTCTTTTTATTCCCCCAGCTGCAACGCCACTACATGCGTATGTAGAGGAGGATGTTTTTTTGATGTGCAAGGTTACTAGGAAAGAAAGCGCCATTGTGGCAGAAATCGCAGTCTCTTGAAGTCAGCTGTCAGCTAACAGATTGAGTGTGTGAAACGGTGAAGGGACGCTGACTCAGACAGCGGGGACTGCCGGGAGGACCGTGGTGTTCAAGGTGAAACCGAGGCCTCGCAATCATTCATCACATTAGGCGTCGTCGTTTCTGTTCCTGTTATGTGTGCTGTTTCTCAACCAGTGACGTTATTTCGGGAGATTTGAGGAAGAACCATGTTCTGTAGATGAGCTTCTGTAAACTGTAGTTTTGTGATGATGGATTTTAATCCTCTGTTTCTTTATGATAACCTAAGGCCAGTTTGCAAAATTATTGAGTGGCTGTGAATCTTGTTGTGACAGTATTTATTGGAGTAAATTCTTCATAATTTTTCCTGAGGGGAGGCAACATTTAACATATCCGCTGCACTTTTTGAGATGCCATGGGAGTGTTTGTGCAGGCTTATCCAGGCACAGTGGTGATGAGTGTTCTTGTTTAAATGGCAACCAAAGCACTACTCACCGCTAGTTGAAAACCACAATGTGTGAGTCAGAGAAAGCAAAAGCAGAGAGATTCTATTTGTGTGTTTTATTCTTATTGTCACTGCATCACATCCGTTCACCTTAATCAACTGCAATCTCTATTTTTACAGCGACTTGCTGTCTTCAGATTATGTTGAGATCCACTATGAGGCGGGCAAACCTGTTTTGTCAAAGGTAACGTCTTCGTTATTTGTGACTGAAATGTTACAGCACACATCTGTTCAGCTGCTGTTTTTATTTTGTCACCCACATTGTGGGTAAAGCAAACGGCATAAATATGCTTTGTCTCAACTTTCGGAAATAGACTTTGAAACAAAAGGCAGGAACAGATGTGTGTTGATTTCATGTAAATCAGTTTGCTTGTCAGCTTGTTTTATCACGCATTTTGCAAATTGGTAATCATATTTACACTGCAACTGTCACATCAAGGAAATCTTCTTTTGCAGACTAAGAAAAAGAACAAAATGTACAGGAAGAAGAGATGGGTAGATAGATGTACAGAAAGACGAGATAGATAGTGATAGATAGGCTGGTAGGTGGATTAAAATGTGAAAGTACATGATTTTCACTGAAAAAAAGAAGAGAGGAGATAAAGAGAGGAGGGAGAAAACAGGTTGGGAATGAGAGCTGGTTCCGGCTGCTGCTGCTGCTGCTGCTGCTGCTGATTCAGGCACAGGGCTGGGCATACTGTAGCTGAATCAGCAGGGTTTCGCTCTCCTGCAGCCTCCTGCTGGATCTCTGGTCACATGACGACAGAGAGAAAGCCCTCTGCAGTATCAGTGCAGCGTGGGATGGGTGAAGAGAGAGAGGCAGAGAGAGAGGGGGGTGAATGTCCTCTGCTCACCCTGGATCTGACAGCTGAGTCACAGATAGCGCCAGGACCCACCTTGCAATGTTTCAACTTCATCTTAACAAGCAAAGACCCCCTGCTGAAATGCTTTGCAAATGTACCAAATCGGCATCTGTAAGACAAGCTGTTACCTCCTCTGAGATGTTAGAAAATTCCAACACATGATAATTAAGTGAAAAATATGACACATTCACCATGTAATAGTGAATTTGAGTTATCATCATGGTCAGTGTATGCACATTTCTGTGTGTTGTGATGCGAGTAATTCTTCTTTAGTTATGGCTGGGGATTGCTGTGATGCTGCATTAGCACTCTGTCTTCTTCCCTCAGGGCGGTGAGCACTGTTACTACCACGGCCAGGTGAGAGGGAGTGATAACTCCCATGTGGCCTTATCTACCTGCAACGGGCTGCAGTAAGTGAACAGCAGAATTGTGTGTAATCCTTGCCGTGTTCAGAATAATTCTGGATGCACTCATCTCTGCTCCTCAGCTCCTATTGACTCAGTATCGACTGCCTTCTCTCTCTTTTCTACTCTCTCTGCCCGGCAGTGGGATGTTTGACGATGGAGTCTATGTGTATCTAATTGAGCCCTTACAACAGACTCATTCAATCGTAAGTTATTCCTCTCGCAGAGAACCAAAATATGTATCATACAAAGGTTGTGACCCGCTCGCCTCCACCTCACATGCACAACACCCTCTGCTGTTTACTACTTTTTTAGTTTTTAGTAGTATTTGTATACGGCTGGACAATATGGTTGAAATCAATATCAATATATTAATAAGGATATTTATTATATTATATTGATTTCAGTATGCATCACGGTATAAAACATTTATGTAACTGAGATACAACTTGTTTATTAGTGTGCTTCAGAACTGCTGGTAGCTGAGCTAGGCTAACTGTTTCCCCCTGTTTCCAGTCTTCATGATAAATTAACCTGCTGCTGGCTGTAGCTTAATTTTCAACAGACAAACTCAAGGGTGGTATCAATCTTCTCATCTTACTCTCGGCTGTTAACACTTGTTTGCCTCGCCCCTGCAGGATACAGCTGCAAGGCCTCACAAACTAAGAAGAACATCCTCCCTTCAGTGGAACAATGATTCAGAGGAACAGGGTAAGAAAAACAAAACCCTGTGGGCTGGAACTCATGAAAGAGGTTTACAGAACCCAGTTGTAAATCTGTGAGTTGAAATGTCACTATTTCCTTGTGTGTGGTCATAGTTGAGGAGGAGGAGCAGCTCTTCTCAGAGCTGGATGACTTGTCCTGGCTGAAGCGCAGGAAAAAGCGAGCAGTAAGTCTCTGATCTCACCTCTCTCAAACGTAATGCAACAAACATTAGTTCACCCACCCTTGAATTATTATGCAATGAATTGAATAATAATTGGATTGTGTGGTCAATGTCAAATACGTGGTCTTAATGGAACTATAAAGAAAACAATCCTCTTCCTGATAATTGTTGGTGGTTCATTATTTTGCAGATGCCTCGCAGTGTATTTGAGGAGATGAAGTATTTGGAGATCATGATTGTCAGTGACCACAGTATGGTATGTAACTAGTAGCTTCTCATACATATAAAAGAAACCTCATTAATATTTCAGACCTACTCTGCTTTTTTCCCCCCCACAAGAAGAAGCAGTGAATTTAGCATACTATACTGAGTGAGCACCATCAAATCACTGCAGCTTATTTATCTTTGTGCTTTTTTCTCTGGGCCTGCAGTATAAACGACACAAGACCAAGCAGCACACAAGGAATTTTGCCAAGTCGGTGGTGAATTTTGTGGATGCTGTGAGTAAACTGTTTCGTTACTGCTGTTTAGTTAAGTGCTAACTAGCAATTGTTAGTGTTAGCATGCTAACATACTACACTAATATGGTGAACATAGTAACTATAGTAGCGTGTTTGCATTGTTATTGTGATTATGAGCATGTTAACATGCCGACATTAGGCTTTAGCTAACTCAAAGCTGCTCTGTTCTTAATTAGAGCCTGACATTGCTGGAAGGAGTACTCATACATTTAACATAAGTAAAAGTAGCAATACCACTCTGTTACAAGTAAAAGTTGTCCAATGTTGCAGCTGACGGAGGTGGATCACATTTGTTGTTTGAGTACAGCAGAATATAACATTTCACCCATGATAAGGTAGCCTCGATGTTGCATAAGTACAACACAGGCATTGAGACAACTGCCAAATATGTCCTTACAGTGTGAACCTATTGATTAATTGTTCAGTACAGCTAAAGTCCTCCTCATGTGTCATAATGGAGTACGTCGCTTTAAACCTGATTCGGTCTTACTACAGTCTTATTGTTAGTCCTTATGGTATTGTGCTGGTGTTTGCACTCGTCATGTGTATTAACACTCCCCTGTTCCTCCTTTTCCCCAGTGTCCTGCATCCCCTCATCTGTCCTCCTCAGACAGTACAGATTCAAATTCACACCCAGTGTTGTTCTCCTCTCCTTGTGCTGTTGCTGCTCTCTCTCTCTGCCTCTCGCTCTCTCTCTCTGCCTTTCTTTATTCCTCCCATTCACTGCGCGCTTCAATGGCAGATCTTCAAAGAGCAGCTACACACACGAGTGGTGCTCGTTGCTGTGGAGATCTGGACAGACAAGGATCAGATCCCCATCAGCGTGAGGCCGCTGGAGATGCTGCGGGATTTCTCCAAGTACCGGCAGCAGAGCATCAAGCATCATGCCGACGCTGTGCACCTCTTCTCGTAGGTTCTTAATTTAAATATAATGTGTTTGCATCACCCTTTGGTGCATCTTCTTTATTAATATAGATTTTAAGCCAGGATTGAAGCTTTATTTGCAATCATTTTTCTTTGAATTTCCAGCGTTTTCTTACATTTTTTTTACGTCCTATTTTATTTTAAACTTACTATAGGATAGTTTCCATTGTATTTATCTGTGATGGACGTGTATTTAGTTTGAATATAAAGACTGCCAGCAGTATAAGTACACAGATAATACAGACTGCTTCTGCATACAATAACAAACCAAAATCTTAGTTTGAGAGGATTCCTATGCAGCCTGTTCTAAGCTTTGGCTCCTTGTTCTCATTATATTCTCTCTGTATGTCTATGTAAGTTCATGGGAATGAAACACCACTGTGTCTTCAGAAGTGAATATTTACATAAATGTCTTCCTAGGTGATGTTGTTTTGTTCATGTGTAACTCTTCGTCTTCCATCGTTCTTGTAGAAATGTGACCTTCCACTATCGCAGAAGCAGCGCGGCATACTTTGGAGGCATGTGTTCTGTGAGCCGAGGAGTAGGGGTCAATGAGGTGAGACTTGCTGTCGTAACACTGAGCATCACTCTGCATCACAGAGAGTGGCTGCAGGTGAATAATCCCTGGTCTCTGCTGTGTCCACAGTACGGCACCAGCTGGTCCATGGCAGGCTCTCTATCCCAGAGCCTGGCTCAGAACCTGGGTATCCAGTGGGACCCAGCCTCCAGGAGAAGTACACATGATACACATGTTGTTATCTCTCAGCTAGTATAAATGAAGGGCAGGCTATTAAGAGACAAAATCTCAATGTTCAGATCACTAAAATTACAAAAAACATATTTTTCTCTTACCCCTAGTTGTATTCAGCCATGCAGATAGTTTTAGATTTATTGTAAATTACGTCGGACACAACTGTCAATTGAACTTATTTTAATTTGCTGATGTTTCAAGATAAAAATAGATCGAGACTCTGGTTGTTCTTTTGTCCCTTCTTTAATGTTTGGTAGAAAATAGAAATAGCATAATAGTATAAAAATATTAAAACTGTCTACCGAGTAGTCTGTGGTTCGACCTGTTTAATCTGAGACACAGTAGGCATGTTTCTTGTAAATGTTGTGCTTTGATCCCCACAACATTCAATTCCCCTTCCATTCAATTCCCCTTCCAATTCCCCATTTCAATTCCCCTTCCATTTCATTGGCAGTTTAAATCTTAAAACTTCAGCAAATAAACCATAACTGTTGGCAAGGCTAGAAGCCTACAGGCGTAAGTAGCATAATATATTGTTTTGTGTTTTGTGATGTGTCCAATAAGTACGTAAATGGCCTGAATGAAAGAAAGTACATTTTTTTGTAATCTACATTCGAAAAAGTGGGGTTTGCTCAGATTTGATCTTTAGATACCTAAATGTAAAGCGGGATATAGTGACTATAGAACAAAAACATGCCTTTTGACTGGACCAAACTGTCTCTTGTCAACTCTTACATGTGCCAGAGGAGACAGATGGAGAGATGCACTGATTTTCTTGGCGAAAGTCGTGCAAAAGTAGACTTCCAGTCAGGCTTGAAGTGGGATGATTTATGCCATTAGTTTCAAGATCACAGTGCTTAATGAGGCAGAGTCAGAGTAGAGCAGCTGCCATGTTTGAAGCTCAACCATCAGAGAGATTATTTTTATGGTCCCAAAACTGGCCAAGCTTGAGAGGAGATTCTGAGTATGTCAGTAAAAAAATAAAATTATTCAGCTGGAAGATCAGGTTCTAAAGCCACTGATCAATTCTCACTGAGATGATAAAGTAGAAATCATGTTCACATAATGTATTTGAATGCTTGTCTTAAAAAGAAAACTTGTAAGTGTGTCTATTTCTGTCAGTGCATCGCTCTCACTGACTGCTTCTGTGTTTTTTCTATCCTCTCTTTCCTGTTTGCAGAGGAATGTGGTTGTGTTGACTCGTGGACTGGCTGCATAATGGAGGACACTGGGTAATGTCCAACATACCCCCTGAGACACACATACAGTGGAACAATTGGAGACGCTTGTTTATGGTCACTCCAAGGTGTAGTCACCGCTCTGGGAGTGTGGGAATGAATGCAGAACTGGTAGATAAATGTTCTGTTTTGACCTAACTGATTATTCAGAATCTCTGTCAAGTGTCGACCCTTTTGTTTTACACAATTTCTAACCAAACATTTAGTCAGTAAAAGAATAAACTGATCAGTGCATGTTAATACCAGGTGTAATTGTGGTCAGTATGCTTTTATCAACTACTGCTATGTGATGAAATGGACAAGGGGCGCATTATACATAACTTTATACTCAAAGGAGCAGCAGTATCTCTTTCACGGTCCCCGTACATGAAGGCATTTCATTGCTGCTTTTTTTTAATCATACTAAATCATTGTTCCGTTCCCACATACCGTTCAGTGTTTTCATCTGCTCCCATTGTTATTTTTTTATTTATTTCCTGGGCTTTGCTGAATGGTGCATCAACAGTTCAATATAGCAGTAAATAAATGGACAAAGATCTTAATTTAACATAATTTTAATGTAAACTGATCCGTGCTTTTACCTCGTTCTCAATCTATTCTGACAGTATTCTCACAGGTTATCTGCTTTTTTTAAAAAGTCTTATAAAGAATTATATTAAATTTCTTTAGAAGGTAATAAAAAGAGTTAAGTTAGATTTATGAATGTCTTAAATATGTTCTCTCTCCTGTCTTAGGCATGTTAGTTCACAAAAGTATCTGATTGCTGGCTGCCAGGAGACATTATACACTTATTAAGTAAACATGTGATAGTTTCGATGATAGTTTGTTCAATAATCTTTTTTTGTAGAGTTCACAAAAGGCTTTAGCAAACACTGTCTCTCCCGTTAGCTACAGCTGGAAGCTCATCGTTTCATAATGGGAACATCCTATCCAGGTCCAAGTTGCATTAGTTCAATTATTATGTTAGTTGGAATTATTGTTATACAGTATATCGCTGGGAAGTAGTGACAAATATGTAATATAGTAACAAATAATCGCAGGACATTTCATTCCCACTGGTTTTTCATCATACTTTCAAACTTTGGATGGTAGGATTGTGAGACAGGTAATAAATTATATGTGGAATGAACAGGTAAGCAGTGTGTGTGTGTGCAAAATATGCTCTAATTTAGAAAGCTGCTCATCACACACATGGCACCCGACAGCATTTTGAACCATGCTTCCATCATGATTGGTCGGCACTGACAGTTCTGGTTAATTATCACCTGGTATTCTCTCTCTTCAGGGTCCAGCACCCGCGGAGATTCTCCAAATGCAGCATCTCAGACTACAAGGAGTTCCTTTTGAAAGGTGGAGGCTCGTGTCTGTTCAACAGGCCGACCAAGGTTAGACTCTCACAACTCTGCCCCAGCTGCCATGAATCACACGTCTGCTCCACCCTTTACACTCTCCTGTCTTCTTCTGTTAGCTGTTCGAGTCCACAGAATGCGGTAATGGATTTGTGGAAGTGGGAGAGGAGTGCGACTGCGGAGCGAGAGCGGTACGGTTTTTTTTTTTACTCCAGAAAGTCAGATCTGTTTGTTGTCGTCTGTTTGTTCAGATGGATGAAGATTTTTTTTCCCCCGTTTGTTTTCAGGAGTGCTACAAGGAATGTTGCAAGAAGTGCTCCCTCGCCAACGGGGCACACTGCAGTGATGGCCCGTGCTGCAATAACACATGTCTGGTATGAGTTTGGTCTTTTCTTTAAGTTTTACAGCACCAATGATTTATTTATACCTCTGACTTTTATCTTCTCTCCTTTTCTTGGCAGTTTTATCCACGAGGTTACAGTTGCCGCTATGCTGTGAACGACTGTGATATCTCAGAGACCTGCTCTGGGGACTCTGGACAGGTGTCCTTGTGTTGAAATGCTACATTTGCTTTGGTTTCTAAATACTCATTCTTTCAACGTTTAATATAGTGTGCATGGTTAAAATGAATTATTTTGTGACTGTTTGCAGTGCCCTCCCAATCTTCATAAACAAGACGGTTACTTCTGCCAGGTAAACCAGGTAGGCACCTGGTGACATCAGAAACAAAGCAGTCCTGCATCAGAATAGCAGTTTGGGAGCAGCTGACTGAGAATGTATTCACCACCTTGTTATTTATCTTTCTGAAGGGACGCTGCTACACCGGAGAGTGCAAGACCAGAGAAAACCAGTGTAAATACATCTGGGGGTCAAGTAAGATGAACATTCCTTTGGCTCGCATTAGCTCTTATCAGTAAAGTGTCAGAGTATCATCATACAGAGATACTGGACGAAAAGAGACTCTCTGTAGTCAGCGCTGTGCAGTTCACGCCTCTTCCTCTTTCCCTCAGAGGCTGGAGGTTCGGAGAAGTTCTGCTATGAGAAGCTGAACACAGAGGGCACAGAGAAGGGCAACTGTGGAAAAGATGGAGACAAATGGATCCAGTGTAGCAAACAGTGAGTTTCAAAGAAAGACAAATTAGATTAACTCTGGTATTTCATACATACCAGCAGGACAGTCCTTTATATTTCTACATAGAGACAGGGATGGTGTTTCCTTATTTTCTTTTATTACTGACATCAAAAGAGATTAATGATGTTTTGAAGCCAACCAATAGAGGGCAACAGAGGGCACATTGTGTGTACTGTTTTGCAGCCTTCACATCTTTCCTTGAGCTTGCAAGCCCAGCCCATTGACTTTTTGCAGCCGCTCTTTATTTGCAGTATTGTGTTTGGGCAGCAAGGCTCTCTAAATACATCCATATTGAAATCCAGGGCCACTTTTCAACATAAGATGATTTCCACAACTGACAACATATTTAAAGGAATACTTCACCATTGAAATAACTATTTGTATAACAATTACTCATCGCATGTTACCTTGAATTCTTAAAGAACACTTTGTTTTGCTCTCATGCCACCAAAATGATCGGAGAATCCGAAAATGGAGTAAATCCTTGATGAACTGAAGTAAAAGGAGGCAAAACTCTATCAAAACATCAGTTTACAAACTCTCACACAACTCCTGCAGTATAATCCAAGTCTAATTTTCCAGTCTTATGCTACTGTTTCAGGTGCGCTGTGAGTCCGTGCATGAGGTGGTAGTGGCTGAGGAGTTCGATTTTGGCAAAAATCCATGTTTGGGAAGTAATGAACATACGAGTGGATAACTTATACTGCATGAGTTGTGTGAGTGTATGAAAATGTATGTTTTGGTATAGTTTTATAGTTTTGCTGTTGATGGGTTGAATATGTGTAACAAAGTTTAAGTTTTTAGAAGAAAGAAGACCTGACAAGGCAAAATGTGTATTAAGTGGACGATTGGCATCTGCACAGACTTCTCTCTTGTATTTTTCAGTGATGTGTTCTGTGGTTACCTTTTGTGCACCAACATCGGCCGCAACCCACGCATCGGCATGATGAAAGGAGAAATCACCCTAGCCACCTTCAACCCTCAAGGCAGAATGGTAGACTGCAGGTAAAGACATGTATACTACCACATATTTAAGAGCTGTCCATGTCCTGGAACGTTTTCACTGTCGTCTGTAGTCCCATTCTTCTGGTTTAATCTTCCATGTATGAGTTTGTGCTCCCTCCCTCTCTTTCCGTATCTTTCTCCCCCTTTCCGTCCCTCCAACCTCTCTTCACAGTGGGGGTCATGTCCTTTTGGATGATGAGACTGATTTAGGCTACGTGGAGGATGGGTCTCCCTGTGGGCCGTCAATGATGTGCCTTGACCACAAGTGTCTGCCAATCCAGTCACTCAACATGAGCATCTGCTCTAGTGGACCTAATGGACAGGTGTGCTCTGCCCACGGGGTGAGTCCTGCCGTCCACTTTTACATTAAACAGTATTTAGACAAACAAATTAAAACAAATATTAAATTCTACAAATAAAAATAGAATAACATTTTAGGTAATATTCATCAAAAGCAATGCTACAGACGTGTGTTATCAATCACCCTGACTGACTCGGCTTCCATCTTTTGTGACATCACCAAATTTAACGAACTATTAGGAGCTGAAAGGTGTAAATTGTCTGCACATGCAGAGGTCTAATCAGGCAACATAAGTGAAATCACCCGTGTAGGTAGAAGTAGAATAATCTACAGAAGCTGCATGTCATATATGGGTAGCTTACTCTGTATTTATGCTCAATAGAAGCAATGGTCCATGCTTTTTTTTGAGTTAATTGTTGGTACATTTAATGCTGCAGATTTGTTTTTAGCTATGTGTTGGACAAGTCAAAACTTTCCTCTGTGAGAAAGGTCTGTTACTTCTTCCGGTGTTTTTCACAGGAGACACAGTCGCGGTAGGAAAAGCACAGGTGTAAATACTGAAATTAACGATGACTGAATTCCATTTAGCTGCTTCAGTTTCAGGGTCCTGGTTTTGTGCATGCTGGCTTACTGTCATGACTTACTGGGACACTTATAGAACGGAACCATTGTTAATGTTATTAGTAACACCTGTGCTATTCCTATGACAAGTCAAGATGTCCGCTGTGAGAAAGGCCTATTGGGTTGCAGTACATTGTGGTTCATCCAGCCATTGTTGTGTAATTCAATCAATTAGATTAAGGTCTGCCTGGAGACTGGCTCTGCTGTTGTTTGCATAATTATATCAGTCTTAACTAAGCAGCTGGCCTGGCTCAAAATGCCATTGTAGAGCTGTAATAGAGTTAATCTCATCTGGATCAGTTTACAGAAATGTGTCTTTATCTTTGTCAACTTTTTACAGTGTAGTAAGTGTCTACGTGGGAGCCTTTGTTAACTGTGGATGAACAATCCAGATGGTTCCTAAAAAGTATCCCAGTGTGTCAGCAACTTTATTTGCAGCTCTTGCGTTCCCCCCGTCACCTCATCTATTTTTGTCTGATCTGTACAGGTGTGCAACAATGAAGCCACGTGCACCTGTGACACCACCTGGGCGGGGACAGACTGTAGCATGCCTGATCCGCCTAAAGAGCCTGAGGCCACTCAGGACGAAGGACCCAAGGGTCGGTTTCCACCTCTTTCAACCTCTGCTGTCTGATAGAATGAATAACTCACAGGTTTATGTACACTGATTTGATTTAGCCAAGATTCACGCTGACTTATATACTGTATATATACGTTGTTGTTGTTGTCATTGTCAGTCGCACCGTTAGATCTGAGTCAGCACACAGTTTCACAGGTGTACTGGGGTCATAAAGACTTTCCATGTAAGATGGCGACTGCAGGAGAATAAAACAGCAGTGTTACATTTGTTACTTTTTTAGAAGATGAAATGAACACACAGTTCAAGTTGTACACCTGACACTTTGACCACAGGGGGGACGGGTGAAGTGGTTAAGGGGGCGGGAAGCGTCACAGAGGGAACCGTGTCACTTCATCCATGACTCTGAAGCAGAAGCCTGCTGTTTGTGTTTGACAGGGTGGTAATAATGCTCCTTTTCCCTCTGCACAGTGAGCGTGGCCACTAACAGGCTGATAGGGGCAGTAGCAGGGACCATTCTGGCCCTGGGGGTGATTTTTGGAGGCACAGGGTGGGGAATAGAGTAAGCATCTTTAACCCTTTCACGGCTCTTCCTCTCATAGTGGTGCCTCAGTGTGCGGGCGGTCTCGTGAGCCGGCCTGAGCCCGTGTGTGCGTCCCGGTGGCTTTGTGTTTTCTTGTGTGTTGGTGATGACCATATAATTGTCATGTGATTGGATGTATTCAGTGTTGTGTGATTGATTGATGGACTCCTCCTCCTCCTCTCCTGCCACCTCCTGTTGTTCCCCATTACTACAAGCCTCTTTCTTCATCCTCCCTCTTCTTCCTGTTGTCCCTTTTCTTTCTCTAATTCTTAGTCGTTATGTGGTTGCTCCTGTGATCCTCTCCTTTCTGGGGCATGTGGGGCATTTAGATGGAAAACAGTCCTGAGAAATGTCCAGTTAGTGACCTGGCTTGTCAGTCAGTGGTAGGCTGTGTGGTGACTGGGACCCCTAAAAACATTTCGACTGCTCATACTGCAAACCACATACACATATCAACTGTCAATCTCTGTTTGAGTAAACCTTTGTAGTGATGGATACCCAGGGTCTCGTCTTCTGCACAACCTAAATGGACAAACCATTGATAATCACTACCTCAGCTGACACCAGATAAATGAAAAGATTCCCAGTGCCTCTACTTCATTATCCTCATGTTACACACTTAAGGGGGCATGCAAACTCAGATTCAGTCATTTTGCTGTAACAGTACTTATGGTTATGTTTTCTGTTCCATGTGAAATCGTCATTGTACAGTTCCATGTTATTTATACAGTGAGTATAGAAACTCATGTCTTTTTCCCCATAACCCTTTACAGGTCCTAGTGCCACCAATCTAATAATAGGCTCCATCGCCGGAGCCATCCTTGTGGCTGCCATAGTGCTGGGGGGGACTGGATGGGGCTTTAAGTAAGCAACACGCCGCATGCCTCTCCTGCTGTAACTCTAGCATCCCTGCTGCTTCTAGACACCAGGGTTTGAGGTCCTGCTACAGAATATGGACCCCAGGGTGGACAATACACAAACGCATGCTTAACACATATCTTAACTGCTCAACTTCATCCAGTGTGCAGTCCTGGTTTTCATAGAGGAGGATGCGTGGATGGATGTGTAAAGGGTGATTTGGAGAGACACTGGGCTCCATGTGGGGCTTGTCTGTTGATCTGTAGCAGAACCTCAAACTGATTGGACGAGCAGAGCTTACGCTTGACATGCATGTTAAGTCCTGACAACAGAGGGGAAACAATCATTTTAATAGTTTAATAATTAAAAGAAAACGTGTGTATTCTTGTATTGATAAGTTGAAATTGTATCTCCCCTCTGAAATTCAAAGATAGGCCTCTAACATCTCTGTGTAGCCAGTCAATGTACTTCATTGTACAATAGTTTAATAAGTTCCAGTCTACTGCTAGCCTGCTGTCCTGAGCAACAGGGGTGTTACACATATTCATTTAAATAGGCCTAAAAGATAACTGAGAAATGCAATCCTGCAGCCACCAAAGCATGCCAGATAGCAAAGTATCATGGTCTTCACCAAAACAAACAAAAAATGAATGAAAGAAAACAGCATAAGAAACATTTCTGCATGTTAACTTGTTGATTTGGAGGAGGTCAGTTCATTGCACAAAGGCTGAGCCAAACCCAGATTGATTTGGTCCGGGGTTGTCATGCTTCATCACCTCCATGATCTTTTTCTCAGTCCGTTACTGTTTGAGGGTGAGACTTTAAATGGAGTGGTGAGAGCGACAGAGAGACAGAGAGACAGAAGCCAGGACCCTTTTTGTCAGCCTTTGTGCCATGGCTGGCCACACCCACCTAAGATGGCCAGGCTCCGCCCTAGAGCAGAGCAGGACTCTCGGACCCCGGCCACACCAGCTGCCATTGCTGCCTGCTTCACAGACCTGGTACAGACACGGCGCATTGCACTGCATGAACCACGCACAACAATAGTGCCACCTTCGATCGGCCTGCTATTGGAACAGGTGCATGACAGAGTGATAGAAGCCCCACAACAAGCCGCAGTACGGGGAGGTTATGCATCACTCCTGTTGTCGTATTGTTGTTGTCCCACTGTTGTGGTAGTAGTTATTGTTGCTGCTGCTGCTGTGGTTGTTGTATATGTGGTTGTCTCCTCTGTCCCTCTTCTGTAGACTATATTTTATGTTAGCTCTTTCCTCCCAGATTGTTATGTTTTGAGTGGAACCAATGTCTTTCCCATCCAAACTGGTAATGAGACATGTCTCCTACACTTCTTCACCTTGTAAACTGATGTTGCACGCACAAGCCAGTCGGAAGTTGCCTGCAAGAGGGCAAAAGAGGACATTTATATTCATAGACCTTCAAAATTAATTTATTAGCTCATTTGAAAGTTTTTTCATTTAGGTCGCTTCTTTCCGATGCTCAGTGTCACCAAATCGTGACGCAGAAGAAAATATGAAGACTTAAGTGGAATGGATCCAAAATAGAAATGGACTTCATTATGTTGACCATACTGCCAATCATCATGAATTAGGATGTAAAGATTTGTGAATATAAATACCTCTGACTGCCTCTTTACAGTCAAGGCCAAACTGGCTCAACAGGGACCTGCCTTTTATCACTTGTTGGAAGACCTCGAATAATCATATAACCGTGGAGAATATTTTTTTATTTTCTGCTTTTGAACATAACAATAGCTAATGAATTTAGTTAGTGGCATTTTACTTATGAGTCTACTATTGTAAACTGAGGAGATGAGTGTGGTTGCTTGTCCAGGTTGCACTAGCTGTGTTACAGATGTGATTACAGCACACACTGACTTCTGTTTCTTGTCTCCATGTAAGAAATGTGAAGAAACGGCGATACGACCCCAACGCTTCAGCCATTTAACCCGAGGAGAGATGGCAATCACAGAAGGACTCCTTCAAGGCTTCCTTAGTTGGCTACCTGACAGCTGGACTGCACTTATTGCTGCTGATCTTTGGCATTAGATTTACTTGAAAAAGACATAGTGGACGTTTTAACAAATTCCATCGTAGTGACGTTAGAAATGCAGCCTTTTCAACTCCACCTCACCCATATAACAAACCCCCACCCCCCACTCTGATCTCTAGAGTGACAGAGCTCCTCTTCCATCCTTTAGTGCCAGTGCACAGGCGTTCAGGCGGAATCCACACCACTCTCTCACCTGGCATGACTATCCGCACAAAAGCGTGCTGCTTGCTGGCCCCCCCCCCCC